>NW_019525496.1:720232-777967 GCF_002814215.2 Seriola lalandi dorsalis
GGTCTTGGAGTTCTTGATCTTGTTCTGAGCCTCCACATTCAGCATGTCTGTCGTGTTTTCCCCATTGATCTCCAAGATAATGTCACCAGGTTGTAGGGCTGCGTGTTCTGCCTTGCTGCCCCCATTGACCTGTTGAACAGAAGAATGAGCTCCAGGTTGTGCTCTGAAAATAACAATTTATGGATGCTATCCATCTGGCAAGCAAAGGCAGCTTTGTATCTTATGGCTGTGTGGACAATTTGTCAGTGACTTAAACAAATGAGTAAATGAGAAAAGGTGTCGACGAGTTGACGAACTGTCTCCCTCCACAACTCATAAAACTCATAGTAAATACCAACAGACGCCACAATGTTTCACACACACATGGAACGAGGCAGTGCCGGTCAACAGTGGACAGATTCATGACACCCTTGGGGAGAAGTCATTAGTGTGACACTACTTGATGGTTTGACTGGGCCTGACCTTTGCAACCAGCCTCACCGCATGTCAAAGCCAATGTTATACCACCACATCAGAGTGAATTCCACACTAATGGGTCAAAACATAACGTCCAAGCCACCAGTCTCAGCTTGGTTCCTGTGTCTCAGGCTTATACACCCAAACACACAGGCTTATTATAACAAAAAGCCAAAATGAGGAGGTTGGTGCTGCAACTGCTTAAACTTTAGTATGACAATTGCCACAAACAGTGCTTGCTTCCCATTTAAAAACAGAGGGGCAATAAAGCAAAGAATGCAAAACAAAATAAATAGAGAGCCAGTCATTGAGGATGAAAGTCTCTTTCCTGCATCTCGGGAGGAAAAATGGATGCAAAGAGAGTGCCAGTCAAGAGGCTATTTGTAAGTTTAGCCAAGCAAGAGGGCAGAGGTACCATGTTTGTGGGCTCACTCGAGAGGCAATTAAGCGCTGCTGTGGTGACCCACTATAGTGCGTGCCTTTTCTGATCAGGACACGCCTGGTTTCACATAAACTAAGAGCAGTTGGGGGTTCTTTCTTTTCCAGGGTCTGTGCCCAGGAGAAACAGGGGCAAGCTATCTTATAAGGGAATAAAAGAGGGCATCAATGTCGCCTCCATGCCAAGCAACAACCACTTCAGATGGTGCGACCCTATTGCTGCTTAACTGTGGAGATAAGCCATCTCTCAAACTGAGCTTTGTAAACCAATTTCAGTGATGAAGTTTCTCTCTCAGCAGGAAAACACTTCACAGAACCTGTTTGATATTTGAGACAAGCAAACATGCTGGTGTTGTTTACCAGACAGCAGTAACAAAATCAGAGTTAAAACCCATTATTCATGAGAAGACCTGTTTTTCTAGCATATGTTGTCAAGAGGGGGCAAACAATTAATGCCTTTGAAGGAGCTTGAAACTCAAGCCGATTGGAGCATTGGTGCCCTGCCATGTCTTTGCCATAATTTATCCTTTATGGTCTGAGGAGCTACTGGGGAGGACCCACTGGAAAAATCCAGACTGAGGTGATAATATAAGACCAGGATGTGGAGTGGGCAGAACTGGGTGTCTCTGGCATGCAGGAGTTGCAATAGAGCAACAGACTTCCTACTGGTGTTTACTGCATGCTTACAGTGGTAATATTTCCGCTTCTTCTAATACATCTCGCTTGCTCATATTTTTTTTTTTTTTTTTTTTTTTTTTTAAAAACAGTGAATAGGAAAATATGCACAGTAAAAACAACTTGCACGTGCTAAAGTACAAATTTAATGACGCACGTGGTAGTGCATGCACTCTGGGACCAGGATCCCCCTCACCTCCCACCGCAACTTCCACTGTAACTGTAATCAGTGGTTTCCTTCTAATGTAATCCACTTCCATTCTATTCTAACGGGTGCAGTAGTCAAGGAAATAGGTACGAAGCAGCCGCGGACAAAAACAAAGACAAGAAAAGAGTCGTAGTGAAGAGGAAGTTGACTTTGCATGACATGCCATTACAGACTGTTTTGACAAAAACAGAGGATATGGTCTGAAAAGGTGTGACGAGGTTCAGCAACAGGGCAGCTGCTGGCGAGTACCTTTGATACAGTTATGGCCTTCTTAAAGTCCCTTCCTCCAAATATTCTGAAGCCCCATGGAGAAGGACCGATCAGGTTCACTGTCAGCGCCATTGAGTGATCCGGTCAGCGCAGTCACTTGTCAAAATCCTGAGAAAAAAAACAAAAAAAGAGAGAGCGTGAACATAATATACATAGAGTGATATGTGGGACCTAAATATGTGTATGGCTGAATGTTTTCATCAGAGTCACGTGTTTCTGCTGGCCAGGCTTCACATTAGATCAACAGGTGAAGACTGAACATTTGCATAAGCCGCCTTTCATCTCCACCAACACTTCGCTTCCACTAGCCTAAGTCCCCTTGACATGGATTGTGTAACCACATCAAATAGGAATGGGAGGAATCTGAAACCAAAGACACATGACTAACATTGCTAAAGTGCCTGCAAAGCCAAAAAGTTTCATTAAATCCAAATGCTCTTTCAAGACAAAGAAAAGAAACCCAAACAAAAAGTCGTGCAAGCACAGTATACAAGGAGCTCGGCATTTCATTGTGTTCAACTGTGACCACTGAGTATAATGTATGTGTATACAGTATATAGTGGTGCAGTATGATTTATGTAGTATGGTGGCCCTTTAAGTCCAGTTTATGAGAATGGGCTACATAAATAAACTTGTCCAGCAGTTCTGTTGCTGTGTTTTGTAAATCTGTAGTTCCCTAATGGATATTTTATATTTGTATGATGAACGTTTGCACGGAAATGTACAGATTCTGCCTTCCAAAAAGTCTGTTGCGAATTTCTAAAATCAAATCACTGGAGACGCCAATGTATACTGAAACCATGTGAGGAGTTTAGATTTTTCTAATCCTCTCGCAGACTGGCATTAATGCAATACTAAGGAAGAACAAATCACACTGTAACTTCCACGGGTTAGTCATTGTTTTCATTTTTCCATATGGGACAAATAACTTCACCTGAACAATATTTTGGGGTTTACAGTCAGCACCGATTATCATGTTGTATGACATTATTTCTTTTATCCATTACAGATCTATACAGCTACATGACAGGCTAGACCAGTAACAGATCCTCCAGATGTTGATCTTTAATTACTGGTGAGAATGGAGCTTTTTTCAAATATTACGTAATTACAATCGGTGATGACAGTGTGATGTGTGCTACTGTCTGTGGTGTGTAGATTTCTCCAGAAGTATCTTTGTTGACCTGGCAATGATTATTGGGTATCCAGTCCCATGTCACTTGAAATTAACTGCTTCATGATAAAAGTACCCGCATCTTTTGAGGTTGTTTTTGGGTATTTCTACGTACAATTCACTCAGTGTCAAAATTCTCCTTGAGTTATCAGGGTATACTTTGAACAGGGTATACTTACATGAACAGCATGACTAGATGATAATGTCACTATCAGCAGGGTGCTAAAGGGTAATCAGATGGGTTATAAAATGTGACACTGACGTTGGCAATAAGTGAATGCCTTTAATATATTCACAACAACACTTTAAACGTTTTGGAGGGATGGTGTCTAAAGCGATATTTGCCACCACTGTCATTGAACATCCAGCCCCAAATACTCAACTAAACTACCTGTTACATAATTCACATTTACACTTTATCTTCTAAAATATAAGTGGGCCAAAGCCAGAGCACACAAAGTAATGAAATATATAGGTTAAAATTAATTAAATATTTATGCTGACTTAAGGGTTACCTGTGATTCTGTTGCCAGGTTACTCGGACTCCACTCATAGCTGTAGGATGTTTGTCTGTTGTGTGACTGCATGTGGAGACACAGAGCTCTGTGGCAGACAGTGATGATGGGATGAACGCTTACAGGTTCATAAACACATCAACAACAGCACACTGCAAACACACACAGAGCCATTGTGTCTGTGACTGAAATGCATCTTACTAAGAAACTGTGCTTTAATTTTAGCTGACGACACTAGCGTAACAAGTAATATATAGGTGCACTGGTAGACAATGACATAAGTGAATTAAGTATAGAGTGCATCTCTCAAAAGACAAAAAATGTCTACACCCAAACAGTCCTCTATGACCTGTTGCTTAACTCACAACACAAAGAGTGAATGATCTAAAAGTGAATGCAGAACTCGCACCTCAGTTACTTTTACTTTCTAAACAAGACACAATGGATTTGTTTTTCAGATCAAAAACTGCACATTAATGGTTTTTATTTTGTACTTAACTGTAATCACTGCTTTTTATCTTTATCATCATTATCAGTAGTATGGGGCGTCAACCCTTCATACAAACCTGAGTTCAGAGCAAAGCACAGAGCAGATCAGTATACAGTGTCTTTACTTGCACCTATCATCTGGTCATGGGTTAAATGTCTAAAGATGACAACACAAAGTACAATATACTTCACGTTGATCAAAAGCAATTCACACACTGTGATAGAGACTGTGGCCAACCATGAGTATGCAAATGACGATCTTACTCAATCACTCTATAAAATAATAAAATTCTGTCAATGATTACAAGCAAGACAAATTACAGAGCCAAGGAAAGTGGATCTAGGACATCAGCCACGCTACTCCCCTAAATCCCTCCAAACACTGCCCCATTTCATTGTTTGCACATTCCAGAAGTGTTTGGGACAAGCGACGCAGACCCAATTACTCATTAACAGTCTGGGCCAATTAGCAGGGTTACTGGGCTCACCATCATTAGGGTCTCTTAATTGCTGTGGCCTCCAGAGTTAAGTGAAGTTGTGATAATGACAGGGAGCAGCTGCCCCAAAGTTTCCCAGCCTCTGGGGGTGTCAATTACTTGCATGAGGCTCTGCAGCTTCTCCTATAGAGTACCGTAATCAACCAAGCACCCTGCTAATTCTCTGTGTAAACGTCCCCTGTTCACATCATAAAAAGGTGGTTGTGGTGGATAATGTCAAAGTGAAAGGATGGTGAAAGTATGCAGCAGAGCTAACAAACAGCGGAGAAGAAAAACAACACAGCGGTGAAGAGGATAAGTGGCACACTCATGGGCTGTGCTTAATTGGCCAGTGATGAGGTTTTAGGAATGCACTGCACTGCTGCTCACATAGAACAAAGTGCTGAACAGAGTTTGATGAAACCTCTCTATCACACAAAAGTACTGCTGGGCAGCTGCCAATATACATAAAAGGTGAATTCTGTTCTGGTGACATCTCGCTGCTTTTGCTGGCAGGCCAATTTGGCAGCACGATTCAACCCACCCAACACAATGAGAAGAATTCCAGTCATGAAGTCATTTCTGTGGCTCGCAGTTCAGCATCAGTCGCACAGCAGGAAGTCAGCGTGAGGAGAATGGAAACAGGTACTGTAACTGTAGTGAAAAACTCTCACTTCCGACCACCACAATGGACAGGTTTATGGCTGCACACCTACATACCGACAAACGGTGAGGTTTCAAGTCTGACAGAAAAAAAGAGGCAGCATTCAAAATTTCTTAGACAGGTTTATCCATTGGTTCATACCCTCAGTTGCCAGTTTATTAGGTACACCTAGCTGAAGTGAATGGAGTCCAATAACAGCACTGCCATAGATACTACAGCCTGCATTCAGGATTGTGGATTAAAGTTATTTTGGAGGCAACAGAAGGCTGCGCTGTCAAAGTGTTTTACAAGGAGGTGTTTCTACTATTTTGTAGTGCTGAGACAATTAATTGATTAGTCAGTCACTAAAAAAATAATCACTACTTAGGTGATTGATTAAAAGCTATTGAAATTTTTCAAGCAAAAATTCCAAACATTCCATGACATCATGTTACTTTTCAAAGAAAGTTTGTCCAGACTCCTACCCATGCTGAACACATGTCAGTGTGAACGCAGCCTTAGACAAAAAAGTTAATATTATCAACTTTGGATTTAGGAAACTGTCATGCAAGTCTTTCACAATTTTCTGACATTTTATCAACCAATCAAGAAAATATTCAGCTGATTAATCAATGCTGAAAATAATCATCAGATGCAGCCGCTAGATTTATCATCTCCATTTTATTAGTGAGGTTATAAAAGTACATCTCAATATGTGTATTTACATGCGATTGTCCCTCTAACCAGGTCAGCAGAGGACAGCTGAGTTCTAAAACCCAATAAGTTTCTCCACCACTGAACTGGATCAGAATATTACCCTGCCTTAAAGAGCTGCTAATATTTGATCACTCTGTTGGCACTGGCACATGATGGATTAAATTGAATGTCCAACAAATCACAAATAAAATATAGACCCAAAATCTCAGTGCTGTTATTGTGAATATAAAGCACAGTTTGAGTTGGAAGGATTGATGAGATATTCAAAAGGTAAACCAGAGATGAGCTCAGACTTCACTTGGCTCAGACTGTATTTCAGTTTCCACAGGGACATTCTCGCTCTCTGGGGGAAGTTCAAGCCTGTCGTATATACACTCTATATGTTAAAGGCCTTTTGGCTCTTGTCACATCTGAGAGATTGGCCCTACAGGCAAAATGAGATAGTGGAGGTATGAGCAGGAAAAACAGGCTCTTCATAACATTGGATTCAATACTAAGTGCTCCAACACACAGAGAGCCGCAAGGGTTTCATTTACAAAGGATTCTTAATTATACAGTCTGTACTTATGGTAATATATTTATTAAGAGGCAACACTGTTAAACTGTTTTTCTGTTAATAATCTGAGAGTAACTGCAAACTGTATTACTGGTTAATGTCATTTATCTCTGAATACACATCAGACACATGCTGCAAGCATTAGTGTAACTCCCTGGTGGTCAGGGACAGTAGACCTGAGTGTCATTAGTCCAAGGAACACACGAACACACACGAACACACACACACACACACCTAACTGATGTAAGCATATTTACTGTCATATATTTATGGGTAGTTTGGGCAGTGAGTGAAACCTGCTCACACAAGTCTGAAACTGTGTGTGCAATTTACTGGCGTGCGGCAAAAAGTGATGATTCATCACTTATGACTCGTTAACCACAGCATAGTTATGCCAGTAGTCATAATGATAACTCTTATCTTATATTGACAAAATGTTTTTGATGCAAAGAATGTTAATGAACCATTTACCACCATTATATTTGACAGCCAAACCCGGCCACCTGCATCAACTCTTTACCTCTTCCCCCAATCACCAGAGTGCTTCACTGAGTCAGGTTTATTTCTCCTTGAACTCTGGGCCAAAATCCACTGGATCGAAATGAACAGGCTCTCTAACATGCTAATACTGAAAGAATGGCTGATGAACATAGCAGTCACAATGCATTCAACTGAAAGCTCTGGCTGAGTTTTGATGCGAAGGAACACTCAGATGAACAACTGTGGCTGCAGGGGAATATTCCTGGTATGAATCACACTTGTCAAAGCTCATGGTGGTGGCCACATGCCAGTGTGAACTTTCCACAGTCTACGTAAGTGATGGAGTCTGCTGTTGACTCTACCCTGTGTGACACACACAGTACGCCGACTGCTCGGGACTTACCTGGACACACACACCCACTTAATAAAAAAGGAGAAGAATGCACCAGCTAGCCTCTCCCTGGACTGAGCAAAGAGAAATCACATTCTGTGCATTCCCCATAATCACACCCATTTGGTCAGATATAACTGCAGTCACTAGGGAGATGAGAACATATCAAACAATAACATATGATGTCAAAAAAAGGGTGTTGGTTGATGAGTTTCTGTATCGTCATATATGGCTGCTATAGCTAATGATCATTAGCTGAGGCATACCTGTAATTTTTTTGGGTCACTCCCTTTTCTGTGAAACTTATTCAGGGTACATGATCCTGTACAATTAATAATTAATAATCTTAGTTAATAATCTTACCTACTATAGTATAAAAAGACAATTTATATAATTGTCTTTCATCTCCGTCTGAAATCCCCTTATCACTTTGCTGCTAGAGTGGACTGGTTTGTGTTCACTGTGAAGCATGTTTGTAACAAGACAAGGACACAGTGGTACTGGCTCCACTTATCTCCCTGTGCATCATCATCTGGAGTTCATGTTACGGCTATTCACACTGAACAGACTCCACACTCTGCTGCTCAGCAATCAGGATAGTTCACCACATCCTCTGCGTGCACCATTAGGCGCGCTTCACAAAAAGTCACACACCAAGCACCACTTTGTTCATTTAGATGGATGCTCTCAAAATACACAGCTGCAATGACATGTTTCATTAAGAAACTGATGCATGGTGAGAAACGGCTGTTTGGGGACATCCTCTCTCTGTCACACAAGCTGATGTTTCCACAAAATTGGTGTAATGTTTAAGAAATGACAGTCAAAACCATCCTACAAAGCCTCCGCTCAGCTAAAACCGAAAACCACACTTTTGTGAGGCGGGAGCCAAAAAAAAAAAAAAAATCCCTTTCATCATTCACTTAACAGATTATACTGACTTCCTGCATAACTGTGCACATGTTCATATCACAGAGCAACACTGCCTGTTATAGGCCCTGAACTGCCTTGAAAATACATTAAAAAATTTTTAGCAAAACTCAGAAACAAAGACTAAAATGTTCTTTTGCTTCAACCTCAGTGCAATTGTAAAAACAAACATTTCTCCGAGTTAGAAGGTAACAAGCTGGCCATTTCCCTGTTTTCTCAAAAAGCCACTGCTTTGCTCCAAAATTACAGTGGTGTGTTTTTGGTTCCTGGATGGCTTTATCCTGTCTGAGCAATAAGCAACAACACAGTGTTTTTTCTCTCTCTCTCTCCCTCACAAAAAAAAGCAAAGCCATCGGGAAACCAACACAATTTAAAGTGAGAGGAGAGTAGGTAGAGTATGAAAGGCAGTCGGGCACAATAACAATGGAGAAGTTACACAAACAGCAGGCAGTGGGGGTTTGGGAACATGAGGTTTCACTGGGAGTGTTTTGGATTACACATGAGACACCTCCAGTAGTTACCCACCTGCTGAGCTCACAAACCAGGTCTGTTTATTTCTTAACACTTGATTAAGTGTACTGGAAGAACAGCCATGTCTAGACATTTTAAAAAGGAACCAGAGAGTAAGAGTTACAGCACTTGAGAGCTGGCTTGAACTTGAACTAAAGTGGGCCTGCTAAATAAGAGTCATTACCCTCAACAGGCCAAGTGGAGGAGAGGAAAGATAACTAGATAATGTGACATAAATACTGGCTTAAAGTTTCCTGAGGCTGCACCTGGTCCAGGCCCTCCACAAATCACTCTGACTGCTTAATGTGCAAAACTAACCGTCCCTGCTCTCCTGAATACAGATGCATTTACAGAGAGGAGGGTCTATAGTAGGTGCTGGGGAAACCTACACTTTGTGCGGGCTTTAGTTTTTCTAGTCAATTAGACTGACTTTCAATTACAGCTTCAATCATGCATCATTGAACCGCGCAAAAACTCGTCATCAATCATAATTTAGCAAAGCTTCACTGCCTACTCTGAGGTTCCCACACTTCATGAACAGACATGGGTCTAAACCTATATAATAAATCACACTAGCTGCCAGAAAAACAACATAAAAACAGAAGTTACAAAAACTTTGACGTTGAGACACTTTTAACAGCTGTGTGTTCACTTACCAAGGTGAGTGTAGTGTGATTTCAGGCGCCTTCTCCACCTGTTAAATCTTTTTGCGGTCCTCGACAAAACCCTGAACACACACCAAGGAAACAACAGGTCCCAGTTCACCTCAGCCTGAATCAACACCGCCTCCAAAATGCGGACAAAACGAACCACAGAGCAGCTTTAGGATATTTCCCCGTAAATACAGGAGCACTGCTGCTGTGATGAAGCGCTAGTAGTCCCTTGTCTCTGTTGCTTCAGATGTTAAGGTGGCACGCACGAACGCCACCTGTGGCTGCGCGTGCAGTGTATCACTGGGGTGAGCTCGCTATGCCATGTGCTGTTGCCAAAATAAAGGTTTAGACCCAGACACCAAACTGGGGCGTGTCGCATCAGAGGGGAGGGGAAGAGGTTGCCGCGGTGATAATTGAGCCATTTATCCAAAATCACACTATGGCTGCGTTTTGTGTCCGCGCGCCACCTGCTGATGAGGCGGAGCAGAGCAGTACGTGCGCATCTAGTTATTGGCCTTCACTGGCTACACAGGTGTAAATGGTTACGCTGATCAGATGGTTGGACTTGATAACTGGTTCATGTCAAATAAAGATACAGTTTTATGCAAAGGTTGGGGCAAATCATACACATTGTTGATTTTATTGATTTTTAAAGTGAAAAGAAGTAAAATCAGTGCCTGCCTTAAAAATAAACCTTTTGTCGAATATCAATGCACTTATCTTTTATTTCATGATCAAAAGATACTCTGTAATTGTGCCATACACAAAAGTGTTGGCCCTTTTACTTCTACACTCAGAACTTCATTAACCCTTTAGGCCTTAACTGACTCGTTAGGACTCGTAAGGCAGGCCAAGAATTGCTGTTGGTAATTTTCCACTGATCACATTTCCAGAGTTTGATAAATTCTCTGACTCTTCAAAACTTGTGGTAACACTCAACAACCATGGTCTGAAACAGACCATGAAACAGACTGATTCCTACAAATGGAGGGCTTCAAATAGATATCAAAGCACTTATTGAATTTTTTATTGTTCAAAATGTCATTAAGAAATGGCATTTAATGAGGGCTGTGGAAATCAAGTCAAGATCTGGAAGACCAACAAAATTTTTAAATGTCAACATCAGTTGTACATCCCTTATGTTTAGCTGAAACAGTGGTGGCTGTTCCACTGTGAGTCATTGATGCACAAAAATAATAAGCCAGAGACATTTTGGAAACAAGTGCTCTGGACAGACAAAGTTAAAATTGAGACCTTTGACCATAATCAACAAAGGAGTGCTTGGAGAAGAAATTAACTGCATTTGATGAGAAGAACACCTTGCTAACTGTTAAGCATGGGTTGGAAATATTATTTCCACCACCATACACCCCCAGTATTATTATATAGTATTGCACAGATAGTGGGAAGAATGCATTTTAATAACAATTCTGGATGAAAATATCAAGCAGTCAGTCAAGAAAGTTGAAACTGAAAACGGCTGGCTTCTCTCAAAGTTACATTTATTGTATTTTGTGTAAATGTATTTTAATTTCATTTTGGTTGCCACTTTTATGTTATGGGATATGTGTATATTTTATAAGATTCAAATACTAATACCTGAATGAAATGGAAAGTTACATTTAATGGTCTTTCCTGTTAGTCAGCTTCACACTTTAAGTGTTGTTGAATTAAGACAGAAAAAAACACAAGAACACAAACTCCTTTCGGTCTCACTCTGTAATGTCTAATTGTTTTTAAAAAAGTGCGTACCATACATATGAGATACATTGTTTTATAAGCAAATATATATTATACTTTCAATTTGATAAAAGGTTACAGTCTGTACAATCATGTCCTGTGTCTGCTAAATATGATTCATTTTTACAGTGAAATCATGAATATATCATAAAATAGCAAAATGACTTCATGATGAGGATTTCTAATTAGAGTTAGACACATCCCACTCATCAAAGGCGGCGCTGGCACACACATAAGTGATTTTCTGAATACTGTTTTCAGAGTGAGAAGATTAACTCCCAAAGCATAGATAACACTGTAAAACAGTAGTAGCAAACATGGCAGAAATAAAGTGAGCTTGGATTGTTCAGTGGAGAATTAATAAAGAAATGTTATGAAATGTTAGATTTGGCACATATGTATTACTTCAAACTTTCATTCAACCATTTGCTGTGAAGGCATTGCCTAGATTTAACTTAGAGCTATTCAACACAGATGATCTTGTACAACTTACAGAGGTTTGACATTTCATTTCAACAACATAATCTTCCTCTTTACTTTCGCATTTCACTCCATGGCTTTTGATGGACACATGTCATCCAAAAAAAGCCAAACATTCTATAATGAACAACTTGCTTAAGAAACCATTACATGAACTAATTATATTTTCTCTTCTGCAAAGCCTTGTAGAAGGCTGTAAACCCATCTCGAACATGTCTGAGCCCTTTCTGTGCTTTACTTTAACCACATCTACAGATGTTCATGTTTTTTCCGCAAACTTGCCCAGGGTGTTTTCAGAGATCTGAAAGGAAATCTGGGGAAGATATTTGAAGGAAAAAAAAAAAATTAATAATCCAACATAATGCTAGAAAAAATTGCCATCCTCATTCAAAATTCTCAGCAGTGGTTTGTGATGGCACTGTGGTGACAAAATGCTGAATGCAGCATCATACTGTATCAGGACTTCAGAGGGAACAGTGCTGTTCAGTTGGAAGGAATGCAAATTTCCTGCAGCTGCAAATAGTTGTGGAACAAAAAAGACCATTCTTCGCATCTGACACAGTATCATCAGCATTCATCCTTTCCTCTCAAGTGGTGTGTGTGAAAACACTCTCCAAGACTCAGTGCAACACACACACACACACATACACACACTCCCCCACACACACACACACACACACACACACACACACACACATACACACACACACACATGCACACACTCATGCAGGGAAGTGAGAAACCACACAATTGTCCCTGCCTTCACCTCTGTTCGGAGAAACAGAGTGAATATGCAGGTCTGTTTAAACCAGATTTGGGAGTGTGGTGGGTAGTGGGATGAAGAAATGCTGGGGTGACAAAGCAGGATCTGTTGGAGTGAGCTGGAGTGATTAGGTTGGGCTCTTATGAGTCCAGATGGATGTGGGCAAGCAGGAAGTGAGGAAGTCAAATTGGTGCCACATAATTTCCGGGAAAAGTCCCAAAAGCACGAGTCCGTTCTGACGTACCTACAGAGAGCAGAGAACAAGCTGTGATCACACAACACAAACTATAAACAACTACATTAAGGCATCTAAAGTGAATGCCAATTACATCTGCAATGTTTCATGATGTCCACCAGAGGGCGAGCTGACACTGTAAAATGTTTTGATATAAATACTTGACTACCTCAGAAATTTTCATTCAATGTTTGTTTTGTTTTGGGTTTTTTTTGTTTGTTTGGGTTTTTTTTTTAATTTTTAATACATTTTATTAAATAATTTTTTTTTTTGAATAAACCTTTCTATATAAACCTGCTTTTATATAGAAAAATGAAAATAAAATATATTGAGGGAGTAACAAACCCTGGGAATAAAATTGTTTGTTATTTTAAAATAAATATCTTCATTCCTTACCTACAAACCAGCCATCATCACATTTCTCCATCACTTGTACAATGTCTCCTTCTCTGAGTTCCAACTCATCTGAATTCTGGGGTTTGTAGTTGTAAACAGCTTTAAATCTAAAATTGAGAACACAGAAAAATAGACCAACAAATGGTCTGAGCCACAAATTCACCCAAGCTTCAACACTTGGTCTGCATTGCAACAATGTGAACAAATAAAAACATTCAAATCTCATCTCAAGACGTACGGCTGATGTTGCACCGCTGTTGAACCAGGCTTGTTTGGGATGTGTGTTCGCCTCAGGGAGTGGACATGTGCATTAGGCGGAGTAGCCTGGCTTGGTATTGCACCCTAAAAAAAATAGAAACTTCATGTCAAGCATTATAAAATAAGGAGTGTTGAGTCACATTTCTGTCAACTCTAACAGTAACACCATTGGTGAGGACATGCAGTGACTTTCTCAGGGAGGCAGTGAGAGCAGACCTGTGACGGGTCAGTGTATCTGGGAGTGTTCGCTGTGGTAGCTCCTGCTCTGTGTGCAGACGCTGACGACTGAGTGGAAGGTGAAACAGCTCTAGCTGTGGAGCTCTGGTTAGCTGAGTGTGTCCCAGCCCAGTGGCTGTTCTGGTTGGTGGGTGAAGCAGCTTTGGAGGTGCTGTGGGGCCACTGATAGGCCATTTCTTTGGGTACAGGTGTCTGGGTGGGGGAGCGTGACTGTGAAGCTGGGCCGCCATAAGGTACGGGTGAAGACGGCTTCAGGGGGGAGTGCTCAGGTTTGGGGCTGAGGGAAGTGGGGGTGAATGGTGAACGCGGACAGGGAGAGTGGAGTGGACGTCCTGGACTCTGAGGTCCGGGGGAGACGGGAGACATGGGGCCTGGTGAGTAGTCGTCCGTAGAGTATTTGGTGCGAGGCATCTTGTTGACCTGGACATAATTGACAGGGAAGATGCCGCTCCGGCTGGTCCCTGAGATCCTCCCCTCCAACCACTTATCGTCAACACGCCTGGTTACATTGATCACCTCACCCTGAGGAAAAAATAAAACACAATTTAAAGTAGATATTACACAAAAAATATCATTTACAATAACAATGAAATACTGATGTCGGTTTAACATACACACATCAAATGGCTGCATCATTATCTTAAACTGCAAACCTCACAAAAAGGAGCTTTTCACTTTGACAGCCTGATGTGGCAGTGGTGTAGTGACTTCATTACTCAGATTTAATATAAGTGCTCTCCTGATATAAATTCCCTATTTTGGTTTTGAAAAGAATTATTAAATGGTTTTATTATTAATTATCATTGAGAGTTACATGAGAAGATCAATACCACTCCACATTCTGTCTGTACTTAAATATGAAGCTACAGCTAGCAGTCAGTTAGCTTAGCTTAGCACAAAGATTGGAAAGAGTAACCTCCTTGAGTCTTCTCATCACCACAAGGTTGCCAGCAATGACACAATAACAATATTATATGTTAATAAGTGAGCTTTACAGGTGCTGGTAGGCTGATTTTGTTACTCTTGGACAAAGCTTGGCATTGGGCCTACAATTCTCTGTCCAAACAGGCACATGACAAAAGGAAAAAAAAAATCTTAAAGAAATAGAGAGGCATTTTAGGAAATGTGTATATTTGTTTCTTTAACAAGAGTAAGACAAGAAGATAGAGATTATTAACACCATTTTCATGTTACCAAATTAAAAATGAAGCCAGGTCCAGCAGCTGCTTAGCTTAGCTTAGCTTAACATAAAGAGAGGAAAAAATGAAACAGCTAGCCAGAATCCACGTACCAGCACCTCTGAGGTTCACTAATTCACAAGTTCTCATTATCAAGCCTGTCATTTCTTTAATCTGTTCAAAAGAGAATTATTCCCTCATGGCTGTATCCCTCCACGAACCAGTCAAGTTGAAGTTTACATCAATATCTGTCCAGACATTGGGGGAGTTACATGTATTTTTATTTGTAACATAGAAATTTATAAAAGTGATTTAACTTGACTGTCTTTGTTGTTGTTGTTCTGTTGTATGTCTACTGTATTAGTGTGTACGTTCATTGAGAGAAACAAAAAAAGCAATCAAATTTCCTTGCATGTGTTCCCATGGTTGATCAACAAATCTGATTCTGATAGTTGCAAACACAAAGACAATGTTTGACATATGGATATTGCTGAAAAGAAGCTACAAATTCTGAATATGGTCATAATCTTCCCTGAGTTATGGCCTTAATAATGCAGATCATTATGATGTCTTAGCAAAGTTGACCTTTGACCTTTTGGATTTTACCCTTCACAGAGACAGGCTAGTTGTTCCCCCCTGATTCCAGTCTTTGTGCTAAAACAAACTAACCAGCTAATCGACAGGGCCTCAATGACGAGGCAAAGCATCTTCATCTCTGCTGCAGCTTCAATTTTGAGCTCAGGCTGATTGTATGCACAAAGATCCTCTCTTGTGCAGCAATGAGTTCAGCGACACATTAACATGAACCGTGTTATTACTCACCTTACGAAAAGAAAGTTCGACAGGTAAATCACCGTTGAAGTTGTACAGAGCCACAGCTTCCCCATAATCCAACACCTGTAGCGTGGGAGACTTTATAGGTGTCGGCTTCTCTGTAGGCGCCAGAATCTATTAACGACAAAGGAAATCATTTATAGTCACATGGTCTTAGACAATTAGCACATGACAGAGAAATAGCATCAAATGAAAAGCTTGAAGAAATTCACCTCAACATAAGATGTGGGGAAAATGCCAGCTCTTCCGTGATGTTCTCCTTCAAACCAGTTGGCATCTACCTGCCTGTGGATGTAAACAATGTCGCCTTTCTGCAGTGGGAGCTCCCTGAAGAAAGGAACAAGAGAATCTTTAAATCCGATATGACTATAATTGAACATTTTCTTTCAGAAATGTAAATGAGTATGCAAGAAAGGAAATGGCTTATTTATTAGATCAGCTAACTCACTTGGGTGACTGAGCCTGGAAATTGAACTTGACTCGTGCTGCTTTCATCTGGAAAAAGAAAGAGTTTTGTTCAGATGCCATAATCATATGAATTATTCTGAATCTATTCAGATCACAAAAACAAAAAAAAAAGAAACATACCTTTTTCTCCTCTTTCTTGGGTGGGAGCTCCATGATTTCATTTGCAGGGGAGAGACGTTCTACTGTGAAACAAAGTGAAAGCACAATGGTGTGAAAGGAGTCTAAAACATGCACACTTTGTTCAGCAAATGTTGTTTTTGAATGTGTTGCTATGAAAAGGCAATCACAGCTTTAACAGCTGCAGTGCATAAGTTCAAAAAGACGCTTGTATTTCCAGGAAAAACAATTGGATAAATCTAATCTTTTATCAGGTCTTCCGAGTTCCACTTCCTATTTTTGTGGGCTTCCTCCCCGCCCATCTACAGCACCTTCTGTTTCTATAGGGAAAAAAACGACACAAGCTTTCCATGCTCACATCAGCCTCATCTAAAATGCCAGAGCAGAAGAAGACAGAGGCAATGGAAGAGAATCATGAGACCATCAGAATACATTAGATTACTAAAGCTTTCATGAAATATATGCAGCGTGATTTAATGATGGCGTGCTAATGGAAGTGCATGTGTCTTTTGTTGTGTCATTGGGTTCAAGAAACTTATGGACAGTGCTGATAGTAGGCTATAAACTACTAAGGTTCTTATCAAAATCATTACTAAAGCCATGGCAGAGTTGGTGGCAAAAATCACAGTATGCCTGTGCCTTGGGAAGAAAAAGGGTAGAAACTCCATGTTTACCATATGTGGGAACGGAAGCCAGTGATGTGCGGGCTGAGCGATGGACAGGCTGCTTTGATGCTGTAGAATTGCTGAAAAAGTGAAGAAAATATGATCTTTTTATACTGTCACTCCCAATAAGGGGGAATGGTTTCTAATGACATCAAAGGACAGACACACACACACACACACACACACACACACACACACACACACACACACACATACAGTGGACACAGTGTGTGTATATGTGTTTTACTGTGCAGTGCATCTGTTTGCAGCTGCTGGTTTCTGGACAGAGGTGAGACAAATAATCACACAGCTAAAAAGAACATGCAGATGATACTGTGTGACTCATCCTTGAATCTAAAATGTGGTTAAGTTATGAAGTTTGGAGCTTAAATTATCTTTACAGCCGTGAAACTCCGTTCATGATCAATCATTAGTTTAGTGGTTTCTGGGTTAAGAATTAATCCAAAACCCAAATCTTCCTGCCTGACTTCCTCCAAACTCATTTGCATATTTCCAGACAATGTTGTGCTGTATTCTAGGGTTTGCAGCTGGATATCCAGAGATAAACAATGTGTGAGTAACAGGAAACTGCTAAAATAAACTAAAATAAATTAGACTGTTTCTTGCTGCTGTAAGTTTTAATTGCATGTGTCCTTAGCAACAAACTCTTAAAAAAAAAAAAAAAAAAAAAAGGCCCTGATCCCATCTAAGAAGAAAAGGTCAAAACCCATGAGCTCAACTTAGCAAACAACAGCGAGAATCCACCAAGAATGCATCACACACATGGTGAGAAATGTGGAATGCTGTCTGGTGTTTGAAGTAACAAATACTGTACTTGAGCTTGTTAAAGTTCACCAGTTTCCAAACAGAGTGTCGAGGGCAGAGAGTCATCTGATCAACTAACAGGTACCTTGCAAAGTGTTATTACTCGGTCCAATCACATGGCTCGGTTGCTTAAAACTGCAGAAAGCAATGGGCGGTTATATTCCCAGTTCATGAAGCAATATCAAAGTAGATGAGGAGGCGGGGGTCTTGTGCTCAGTGGAGGTCTGTTATGCGGTAGCTGACCCTGGCTTTTCTGTTAACCTGCCCTGCATGTCTCTCTTTAATAACTGCTAAACGTCTCCATCCACTTTTTACAAAACATTATTTAAAAGCAAAAGGTTCATAGTCAGTACTGAGAGCCCTGAATCTAATTTATACTGCCTTATTGGTATATGTAAGAAAATCTGTACACTTTGAGAACACTGCAACATTTAAGTGAAATCTAAGTTTGTTTGTTTTATCATTGATCACTGTCATGTTATCTATTACACTACAATGCAGGAAAAGCCCTTTTAGTCAGTCTCCTAGTGGAATCTATTGTAAAAACCTGCATCTTGAATCATAAAAATGTGGTTAAAAAGTCAGTATAAATGTCATTATAAGCTGCTGAATATCATTTAGAGTAATCATATTCCATATCGCCTTCTTAAGTACTTCTGTCACTGACCTGTAGTTTGCGGTTCCAGTCTTTGGAGCAGTTACTGGATCCCTGCCACTGGCCTCCTGCAAGCAGAGTGAGCATTAAACACAGCCTTCTGTATCTCACAGCTTGGAGGAAATCTCACAACAACTCAGACAAAGTCGAGGTGCTGACCACTCCCAAAGGAGCAAGAACTCCCCTGGGTCCTATCCTCCCCTGTCTACAAACAGCACCACTCATGATCTGTCTGGGCTGACTGTGATTTCAGTCAGATTACAGCCTATGAAGCTGATTTAATCACACCAGAATCAGGAATAGCATGAGAATCAACAACATTTTTTGGCAGGGTTTCATCCAAGTCGCTCTCTCAGACAAGCACTGTGGGATTGCAAAGGGAAGTTCTGAAGGATATTATCAAAAAAATATGATTTAAAGAAAACTTTTTAGAATTTAAAAGTTCTTTTTATTTTTTGGCAGCCAGAGCTACATTTGCTGAGGTGGGTGCGGGGAACTGGCAGGCAGGTGATTAACATAGCAGATCAATCCGAGTGCAAGGCAGGCAGGTGATTTCAAGGCTGTCATCCAGGTCACAGAGGAAAACAAAAAAACAAAACATACTTGGTCAAAGCTAGCAAGCAGAGGGATCTCACTGAGGCTCACAGCCTTCACACGGAGTGTGTGTGTGTGGGGGGGGGCTAAGGGTGAGGGTGGGATTCTGCTAGATTGGATGGGGAGGAGGGATGCTGCAGCAGAGAGAGTCAGGAGGGGGCCTCAGTACCTCACCCCGGCCTCGACGCTGCCTCTTCTGGGAAAGTCTCCTCTCCAGGCCCTGGATCTCCGAGTCCAGCTCAGCCTCAAATCGACTCAGCTCAGAGACCAGACTGGCCTGAGCCCGAGCAGTGATGGAGTTGGAAGGGCAAAATTAAAACAACAACACACAGTCGGATTTTTGGGACCTAATGGTGTCCCATTTCATAGTGGTTCAAAAAGAATAAAATCTTGGTAAAGTGAATGCAGAAAGTCAGAAATTAAAATTGTGTCAAAGGTGCTCACCTCAACTGAAGGTGACTTTGGTTTCTCCGGCTGTTTCCTCGGGGATAGATAAGTCTAAGAACAGAAAAAATATTTTTATTCAACTTGTTACTGAACTAAACTAAACTGATCATGTTCATGAACTTTTGCAACCCAAGGCTGAATTACCAACCAGGCACAGCAGGTAGCTGTCCTGGGGCAACAGACATCCAGGAACCCATATGTACTGATTATATATAATTCAAATGAATTAAGGAATTTTCACCAATATCAGCTACTTTCTATTGGGCCTTATTTAAAGTTGCACCTCAGGCTCTATAGAGGGTCACAAGTGCTTACTTATGATCCGCTCTCATGGTCCATATTAATAAATATTAATACATAAAGTTGTGTTTCTTATGATTAATTGGTCTGATGCTGCTATGATGTGTAATAGGGCCCACAACTAATTTTTGTCCTGTGGTCCCCTCACAGTTTAATCCATTCTGCAACAATTCCCTTCAGAAAAAATGTGTGAACAACAGTTAAGAAGGATTTAGACACAGGCTGGGTGTCAAGATGCCAACAGCAGTATAAGGAAACATCAATAGTTTAGAGAGCTTGATTTAACTAGCCAGCCAATACTGCTTTCAGCCTCTCTTTACAAAAACTGAACATGACTGCAAGCAGCTGATTCTACCAAGCATTACTTTAAAAGGCTGTGCTGGCGAGAACCACAGAGCCACTGCTCAATTTTCTGATTTTTCTTTTTTTGCAAAACCTTGGCTGAATGTGTTTCTCTGAACGCCAAGAACGTCCTCTCAGTTGGAAGTCATCCTCACTACAATCACAGACTATAATGTCACTGTGAAACAGCACAACACCTGATATGGTCTGTACACTGGTTTTCTAAACGCCATCGAGGGGATAGAACATTGGACACTGTCATAGAGAGGAAATGAATTAAGTCTCCATGCTGTGAGCCATTATACACCACAAGAGGTTAACACCATAATACGGATCACAAGACACCTCGGCTCCCGTGGGGGAGTGGAAACAAAGATTCCTTTTCTTCACAAGCGCAGACACAAGGCACAATATGCACCAGATCTGGGACAATGTTGCAAGAGCCATTCAAAACACTGTAGGGACGCCGCTCTGGAACTCACCAGGGGTGTTTAAACACACAGACACATACAAACGGCTGCACACTCAATTACAGCAGGACAATGAATTACAACCCAAGCGTTAAATAAATAATGTATGAGTCAAAGTGTGAACTTCAGCAGCTTGAAAATCAAACTTTCACTAAAATACCTGATAGAAACACTATGAAAATACTTAGATCATGTCTTTTCTTGCCTGAAAAAGCTTAGAGAATGAAAGAATAAAGGGAGGAGTGACCACCTGTGTTGGTGAGCACACTCACAAGTTACTAGACACCTTGTGTGAGGAGATGAAATACGATGACTTAGACTATAATTCTTAAAGAAAAGGTGCCCATCCTCGAACCTGTTCTCGAGCTGCACACTGGGAGAGCACAAGGACTACACAAAGAATCCCTGTGATTAGAGCCAGCAACAATGCAGAACAAATCTACATAATCATGCAGAAGCATTTTTTTCTGCTCCTGGAATCAGAGTGATACCAGATCTTATTTTTAAGCCATGACTGTGTGTGAGGTCGTACCTGGCTGTGGCTCTCTGAAGTGGTGCTCTTCCCGGGCTCAAAGTCGTATATGCTCTTCGGTTGAGGGTGCTGCTTTCCTGGGTCTGACAGCTTATCTACATCCTCCGTCCTGAAACATAACACCACAATACACACACACACACACACACACACACACGCACACCATGGACAGCAACTTAATCATGGCTTCATTGTGAGTGCCTGTAGAAACAAATCCAAACTTGTCTCTCCCACACGTTTTCCCTCCACTGCTCTTGGCCTGAGTTTTGGTTGGTATTCAGGTAAAGACGTCACCTGCAGACGTTATCTGATGTGAAGAATAAATGCATATTGGTGCATATTCTACTATGAGCAGGTGAAAAAAATTCAGAATGTCATTATCTGGAGGTACCGAGTGGTTACCAGCAGGTATGGCCGGAAGTTAACCGCGTAAAGCCAGACTGACTGTTTTCTACCTGTTTACAGTCTTTGTGCTAAGCTAAGCTAACCAGCTGCTGGTTGTAGCTACACATTTATCAATCTTCTCATCTACTATATTTCTTGGCAAAAAAGCAAATAAGCATATTTCTCAAACTGTCTGTAGCTTTAAGTTTGACTCCTGTCTCTGGGACGTCTTGTGTCACGTTATGGGCCTCTAGGTTTCATTTTCTTACCACAGTTAAAAAAAGATGCAGCTCAGATTGACTCCAGACTTTAACAAACCGCCCAAAGGTGTGAAAGTAAGGGATTCTCGCTGACTGTATGTGCCATGTGATGCACTGGCAATTTGCCTGTCTCCCTTTCCAGTGCATGCTGGGATATGCTCAGCCAACCCCGTGACCCTGAAGCAGTTAAATCAAATTAATGTAAACTCACCAGTCTGGTAGCGCTCCATACGGTGTCAGTCTGAAGGGATCATTGTCTCTGTCATTACTTTCTTCTGTGTTGGCAGATAACTGGAGCCCTGCACAGTTGATCAGAGAAGGTCAGTCTTAACTATAAATTAATTATGTAACTATGGAATTGACAACAATGTAGACTTTGGTTGATTCACTTACGTTCGGCTGACCACCGCTCTGAATCCTCCAGCTCAGTTTCTGGTAAAAAAAACAGGGACACTTTTTTTAGACATATAAAAGTGGAGTACTTTAATTAGATAAATCAATCAAAATATCATATTTATACATTTCTATTTCATAATTGAATACTTCCTTACAATATGGCTGGATTTGTCTCATACTGAGACCATACTCACTCTTATAATACAAGTGCAGGAAGGAGTATTTTAGATCCTTTACTTACGTCAAAGTAGCAAATACAGACTGTTGTATATTATCTGTATGTTATATATAATATGTATTGCTGAAATATTTAAGTGTAAGAAGCTTTCTGATGTTGTAGTTGGTCAATGTGAAGCCAATTCAAACTACTTTAGACTATTTTAGAGGAAAAAAGTTTCCCACAGCAATCCTGTCCTCAGATCAACAGTAGCG
This sequence comes from Seriola lalandi dorsalis, assembly GCF_002814215.2. NCBI lineage: Eukaryota > Metazoa > Chordata > Actinopteri > Carangiformes > Carangidae > Seriola > Seriola lalandi. The sequence continues at coordinate 742,822 of NW_019525496.1, forward strand.
TCTCAATAAGTTGTATGTGCCCATGATAAGTGCAAAAGTGCTTCTCAGCACTTAGAAATCCAAAGTTGTTTAAGAAGACAAATCACAGAGGCAGAAAGTTGAAAACATTTCTCTTTGACAGAGCTGATCCAGAGTAATCCACTAAAACCACCTCTGTGCTGCGATGGTGCCATTAACCATACAAATAACAGGGAATGTGTCTCTATTACGCAACACGTAATAGAGACAAATGGAGAGCTAGAAGTGGGAGGGGCTGAGATAAGAAGCGGGATTATTGTCAGAGTTAATAAAACGAAATGACATAAGATTTAGGGCTCTTTCATCATGTCTCATTCTGCCTCTGCAATAATCTGTTTGTTGGATCACCTCAGTAGTACCTGACACTGACAGAAAGGAATTCACTCTGGACATGTGTGTGTGAGAAGAGGAGGAGGAGGAGGAGGAGGAGGAGAAAGAAGAAGAGGAGGAGGAGGAACGTTCTTACCCTCTGGCTTCTTGTGAATCTGTCTGAACATGCTCTTGTACCAGTCTCTGGGCTTGTTCACACTCTGGTATAGGAAGAGAGGGGAGGTGCACAAAGTAAACAAACCTGTTGAATAAGGCTTTGAGAAATGCAACACATTGGATATGGCAAAAAAAAAAAAAAAAAATTAATCAAGCTTATGTGTGATCAGGCAGTGCTTTTTTTTTTTTTTTTTTTGTCTTACAGATCTGGAGGCAATGGGCATCCCAGTTTCATCCACTGGACCGATTCCAGAGAACTTGATGAGCCTCTCCTCCCTGGTGGGAGTCCAGCTTCGTGGTAAAGTGGCAGAGCCATTGGACAGTCCACCTAAGTCACAACAATGTAATTTTAGTAATTATGTTGTTCCATTTTATTATTGATTTCAGTTGATTTCAGGTAAAGTAGCCAACCGTTAATCTGAATTTAGACTCTTCAACATCACATCTAACCTGGAAGTCCAAGCTATTTTGTATGTTGTCCACAGGACATGTAGCCTTTTCAAGCTATTGTTTCCATCCTCACATTCACATAAAAACATTAAATACAATACTACACTCCTATGATGCTCAATGTCCTCTCACTCTTAATACAATAACATAGTCCTAAATATTTATAGCCCGAAAACATATTTTTAGTTGTCCAGCACTGCTGTGATGCACGGATTTAAAAATTCTTACCGTGTGATTGTGAGGGGCCGTAGTACGATCCAAAGCTGAGAGCTGTCGGGCCACTTCCATTCACCTCTGAAACCTTGAGAAAGGAAGAATGATGTAATAATTTCGATAATATCTCAGTGTAATGTAACTGACAGCTACAATAATGATGGTTTCAAAACATAACATGTGCTTGGCTGGATGTATAGTATGTGATGCTTCATATTTCCACAGGGAGGAGCACTTGTTTGCTGAAATCCATGTGCTCACCCTCAGCATTGTTATTAACACAGCCTCCAGGACATTTATGTGCATACCTTGAACTCTCCAGATGGCAGCCTTGAAGAGTGAAAAGGACTCAGTGGAGGAGTAGGGAGTCCAGGGGAGATGACCACCTCATGGATCATCTCTGGAGAAGTTAGTATCTTCTGCCCTGAATAAACTCCAGGCTCCCCGGAAAAGATAATCCGGGAGCCATGTGGATTGCCAACCACTTCTGCAAGTTGCTAAACATAGAGGAAATGAGAAATATGGATGAACAAAAACAATGCGTGAACTTTGCTCCTGTCATGTCCTCCTACTGGCCCTGAGTAAACACCGCTCTCTATTGGGAGGTCATGTGAACTTGTTAGCGGCCCAGCTATTCTCCAGAGAATAACTGAGCTCTGTGGGGGAGCCTCTGATGAAAAGGCCCCTAATTTATTTAAAGCAGGACCAGTGGGAAGTGTTGTTCCACCCTCTTCATCATCTCTATTGCCACAACTGCAGAAAGGCCTCATTCAAGGTGCAGAGTGGGGGCACTGAAACAGGAGAGGACCATTATGGGTCCATTAACTCCCTATTCACCAGGCCTCCCTATTCTCCAGCCAGAGGGCGGAGCTGAGGCCAGTGAGGTTGGGAAAGGGTCGTTGATGTCAACCTCAAAGACCAGCAGGGTTAGCAGTAGTCTTGTGGTCTCCATAGTGATCTTTTTACCCCACCTCCCGCTCATGATGACCAGTCTAGTTCATCTATTGGAACGCTGTGTATTGCAATCAGGTGCTTTGACCACTCTGTGTGGTTGCCGGGGGTCATGGGGGTCATGGGAAAGCCCCCCCCGTGTCTCTCATCTACAGTGGCTAACGCTAGAACTGTTATCTGTACCCAAGGCGTGTTGCTGTGACACTGGCCTGGACTGACTTGTGTGACACTCATGAGTGTTCCTCCTGGAGTTAAATGTGCTCATTCAAAACAATGGCATTCGTTCAACAGCCTAAAATGTCGATCTTTAGCATAAGTAAAAACAGCTTTACCTGAGACTGCATGTGATCTGTTTTGGTCCTTGTGTGACGGATATCAAATTCTTTTGCCCAGCATCAAAGGTTTCTGCAAAGACATACAAAATGCAAACATTTTAATATGAAATTACACTTTTTTCTTTTTCATTGAAATATTTATAATGACAGAGTAACATTAGACTGAGAGTAATATTTTATGTGTGTTTTGGTCAAGTTTTTGTGTGTTGGCTTCTATTTGATAAAAGACTCTCAGTTTATTGCTCTGCTTTGAGGATAAATTGTTGGAGATATCCCCGGGAATTTTAGGTTACCCACCATCAGAAGCATTAAAGCCCCTGAAACCTTTGTTTTAACTCTAACTTTGAGTGTGTCTATATGAAATCAAATATTTATGACTAAATCAACAAAAATCAAAGTCAAATGTCACAAAATCTTGATTGTTTTTTGGAAATGAGTTGCGATAACTAAAACTGTTCTAACTCAGGCAGAAAACTGAATGTTTATCAGGACTGTTTTGCTCCAACTACAGCTGACTGAGAAAATGTAGATATTTTAAGTTGGAGATATCAAATGTGAGAAGAACTGAAAGATCTGAAGATTGTATCTCTTCGGTTTTTATTCAGTATTTTGTCCCTTTTAACCCTTCGACTCATTAGCTGTGTGGGGTTCCACAAAGCCACTCTGTAATAAATCCCATTTTACTTCCAGGCAGACCTGACAGCTGTTCCATTATCCCATCCCACTACTATTCCAAAGAAGGAAAGTTAGCGTCACCCGCTTTTTCCCTGTTACTGTGGAAAAAACCACCCAAAACAATGAGTGTGACTCACATGACTGCCTCATTCTTCCCATTCACACAGTGTTGTACTAAGCTGGACTTGAGGGGTCTGGATGACGGAGGAGGTCAGCTACTGAAGGTGGAGACCAGCTCCTAATCGATTGCACCTCAGAAAAACAGATCAGGCCTGCTGTTTCAACATCAAAGGCATGAGGAGAATGAGGGGGAGGCCATTTCCGTTCCTCTATGAAACAGGCACCTCTAAACTACAGTGGCTGAATGAGCCATAATAACAGAGTACGCCAAGAAACCAAGACCCGCATACAGCCCTATATCCCTGCAAGCCTGGCCTCTGCAGAAGCAAGTTGTTAAGTGATTCTTGGTCCTGTGCAGTCGGACAGAAGAAGAAATCATCAGACATAGTAAATGTTGAAGCAAACACTAGCTTTAATATAAGGATTAGGCTATTATTTATGTTCTGGTGCAAACTATGACTTTGTAGCTTGGCAAGAAAGTAATGACCAAGTGTGGGCCATAAAGCTGAGAGCTGCCCAACGCACTGGTCCCAAGTCACTGATGAGTTTTCCATGTGGCATTCGCAGCTGAGCAGTAGAGTGTATAATCACTGTGGTGAAGACGTTAAGCTATACACACTCAGTGTCTCTGTGTGCAAGGTTAGGAGACAGCACAGAGCCCATATAGTGATAGAAGCAATGTTCCAGTTTCCAGACAACGATGTCACTTGATCTGAGTCATCATCTCCCAGTAAACGCTGTTACATAACAGGAAAAATATAGGAACTGGAGGATTGTGTCTACGACAATACCATTACAGCTCAGGCATGACAAATGACCTATCATTGCCTAAAGCAGCCACAGACAGCTGATTATCCATCTAACAATAGGCAACACTGCAAACAAGCAGCATTTACAAATAATGGTGTTTGCCGTTTTCACTCCAGATCTCCCCTGAGCAAGCTGCCGCTCAGTGTAAAGGCCCCAACCGCACTGATGAACAAATGACTGGGTGAGGGATTCATTAGCGTTTTCGAGAAGTACTATTTCCAGACATGCCTGTTTGATTCAGGAAACAAAACATTGTTTTTTCACTTCTATATTGCTGCCATTCAAGCATCAACAACATTTCACAATGGGTGTGGTTACATGAAGAGTATGAACACATTTATGAATAAGATGTAGAATTAAAGGGATACTCACATTGATTTTCTGTTGCACTTCCATAAAGAGATTGAAGCAGCAGTGGCTGAGATAACCTGACTTAATCTCTAATATGGGTCAAACTCCAAAAACACAGAATCCTACATTTCCCATAACTTAATAGCATATTTCATAAGACCCTCCCTGCCTCCTAAATGTCTTTCAAACTCAACACATACAGTTTATAACACATTATTATTTCTGTGTAGGACTGAATCCCCATGTAAATAAACTGATAAAAGTCTTTCACTATATTTTTAGAGCTGGAACTCCCTCCACTCAGAGGCCTAAAAGCTGAAACCCCCTTCGTCATCGACGTAGCATCCGGATGAGTAAGCTCATGTCATAACAGTGTCTCTGTGTCTCATTTCTCTGGGGAGCAAAAATCCAACAGAGAAATACCCCAGCACATTCCCTCATCCAGAGCAGCAAACACAATCCTGCCTAATAAGGAAAAATCAGTGTTGATATCTAGCAAGAAAATCCCTGTCCAGAAGTCTGGCTCTCCCTGGGTTTGCTCTGAACGCCCAGTACATTCTTATGTAATTACTGAGATTCAACAGCGGAGGAAGCTATAAGCTTTCACATGGAGACTAGGTCTTAGAATTGGAGCACCTTGATGCTATCATTATCACAAAAAAAATAAAAAGTATTTACAAGTCAAACCCCTGCTAGGTGAGAAGTCCATTATCACTGCTGGATCAGTTAGGAAAACAGAGCCATAAAAGGCCCATGTGCATCTCAGATGAAGATGAGATGATGTCCTGCTTCAGACATGCTTTCACAACACCAGCTGTTTAGACATCCAGCTCATTGAAAACACATTGTTTCTTATGTAGCATCCTACTCTTGCTTTACATTTAGTTCAGCACAGGGTAACCGATGACTTGCAAAACGAGAATCAAGGGATTTTGGTATGGAAATCTTTGCCTCTGTTCCCAGGAAGGTCATCCGGTCTCTCGAAGCACTTGACCAGATGTTAAACTCTGTAAATGAATCCTAGGAACAGAAGTCTGTACAGCTGAATCAGCTATATAAAATTAAACATTTGTGCTGTGACATAGTTCTAAAAACGAAAGTTACTTTCGGCATGAGGATTTCTTTTCTTCTCCTTTTTTTTTATCTGAAAGGAGCGGATGAGGAACCGGACTATTATTTGAAGTTGTTGAGCCAGAGCAGACCTACTCAGCAGCTACAAGGTCGTTGAACTTCACCACACCCCTGTGATTCCTGAGAATCACAATGGGAGGTTTCAACAGCTGGGAACAGCCGCGCAAGAGACATGTAATAGTAACACTATTGCAAAAAAAGACTTAAAAATGTGTGGATATAGTTGACAATACAGTCGCCATTTAGTTGTCATTCAGCACTACAGCAGGATCAACTTAAATACAGAGAGCTTGCTATGAGGTCAACATCTCTCAACACTCATTAGTCATCACATTTGTCTTTCTTCCATAGAAGGATGAGACTAGGTCTTTCTGAGAAGACCCTGACCTATGATGACCTCCACCACATGCAGAGCTTCTCGCATTGTTCTCGCTAAGAACAAGGCTGTCAAGGTGACCACGCATACCCTAATGAATAACTGTCACAGCGTTGACCCATATAACCTCTATGATCTGTTGGTCAGGAAACTAATGATTTGTGGTCAGAGGGAGAATCGATAAATAAATCCATAAATCATCTGTGCAAGGAAGTGTTGGTATAATGAGCAGGGACAATGGGCTTTAAATAAAACAAATAAAAGTGTCACTTATGAATTGATCTCCATTCATTAGCACAAGTGTTATCCTCTGCTTCCATGTGCAGAGTGGTGAGTGGAAATGCAGAGTTAATCATTGACTCAATAAGGTGGGAATTGCTGCACACAGTCCAATGAACGGATCAAAGTCATTTACATGAATGAAAGCAGGCAAAAATATTAGCTCAATATTTGCTTAAGGTGGTCATTTTGTTTGGCCGACCATTGACCTGCATTACGAATGAGATCAAACACTCTTAGACAATCTTGGAAAAGTATAAACAGACTCTGATCTTTTAACGAAGCAGTTAGTTCCTCAATGTTAACAACGTGACGGACAGAAGGGTAAAGTCTTATCACCCGTTTGCACGAACACAAAGTTACTGCTGGTCAACAAGTTACATAACAAGGTAAAAAAAAAAGAAAAAAGAAGAAAGAAGAAATTTTGCCTTAAAAAGCGATGAAAGGTAATTACAAGCACTTTTGGTGAATAAATAAAACGGGCATTTATTTCTAAACACATTCAGTGAGTCACTCTGCAGTTATGTGAAAGATGTTAGAGGTCCTGTGAGGTTGATAGCACAACCACACTTGCCCTTCTGCAGCAGATGTGCAGATGCAGCCCATACAAGGTCCTGGAGCTGCAAGTTTATGATATGCAGTTATTGGGGGATACACACATTTATCAGGAGAGAAGTATTTCACCTCCTTGTATGGTGCTTCTCCTGTCTGAGCAACAGGAGGAGTCAGACTGTGTGCTTCTTGTCAATGGAGAGGCAATGTGTTCCCAGGAAGAGCTGCACGGCAGTAAATCACAGCCTCACAGTACTGTACTGTGCTGTACTGTTTATCAGATTTGCTCTTAAAACAAACAGATATTAATCATTCAAGATACTTCCTTATTCATGTGGGTGTGTAAAAGTAAAACCTGTCAGACAAAGCATGAGAAAATACACACTTGAAACACAGTAACTGGTGAAAAATGTCACAAATCCTCATGCCTGTCATTCTGCATCTTCAAAGCTGAGTGCAGCCTGTGGATATGAGCACTGGCAGCTAGACCCCTCAGTAATATCACAAAGGGAATCAGGGCTGGCTGTGGAAATCACCCTGACAGTAAGGGGAGCCTCCGGTGATGCTTGGACAGTCCCGGGGCCATTAGACTTGATATCTGCAATAAGGGCTGGCATGTTGGGAAACACTGCCCACAGTGCCCTCTCTCCGTGCTCCAGCTGTAACTCACAGCTGCTCTCCCACAGGTCTGTCTCTACACCAAAACCCCACAGATCACATGGGTCAACTTGTTTTCAGGTGTATTGCAAAAGCATGCCCTTTTTTTTTTTTTTAAAAGACACTGCGCTCCTGACTCACTAATCCTGTGGAGCAGCGTGTAAGCCCTGAGCAGTCAGCATCAACCTGGGAGGTGACAGGTTACTCAGACCTTAACAAAAACACTCTTGCAAAACAGCCGACCACATAAGCTTCTATACAATCACAATGTTTAAGATCACTCCCTCTGACTTAAACCTGTGTTCCCATGGGAAAGAGTGCACTCACCTTCAAATTGGCACCGCAGCACCTCTCTCTCTGCCCTGCACGTAAACCACGCTGCCGACCTGCCCTGCTCCCTCTCCCTCTCACTCATGAAAGTAGCCAGGACACACAAACTCTCTCTCTCTCTCTCTCTCTCTCGCTCCCCCTCTCTCTCTCCCAGCCCTCGCTCTGCCTGCCTCCGTGCAGAGGACTTCCCGGTTGACAGGCATCGCCATAGCAACCCACTTCAGCCCCCGTTCAAAAGCCACCCTGCTCTTGGCTTGTCGGCCCGGGACACCTCCTTCAGTGAGGCCTATTGTTGCGATAAGGTGATATTTCACAGCACAGGGTTAACCAAAGGGGAATTCAAATAGTTCATCACCTTCACGTACTAGACACTGACCAGTGACTGCATGGCACCCCCTCCTAACTTTATCTCTCCCATGCCTCCCTCTCCTTTTGTGTGTGTGTGTGTGTGTGTGTATGTGTGTGTGTGTGTGTGTGTGTGCAAAGGCCAGGTCTCTGCCTAGCTGAAGGCATAAAGGGAGAATAGGAGCTCTTTCTGTTCCAGTGGCCTTGGAAGCATTTCAGAGTCATTACTCCGCAACATACAGTCAACCACTGACAGCACAAAGTCCTGCTGACTTTCTCCCATGATCACACACACACCAGCAACACTGTTGGCTGAAGGAAATAACAAGCAACTCAAACATGTTTTACACTTTTAACAGCAAATTATTCAAAGTAGGAGATGCAGTATGTGCACTGATAAGTCAGTCAAATTCCAGTAGGATGGTTGGTCAAAGCGCAGAGCCAAAAACTTTCAAGAAGGAATTAAGCACATTCTCAAATCCCTACTGTTGCTCTCGCATACAGAACTTGCCCAAATAAAACCAGGATTTCCAGTTTGTCTGCGCTTCTTGCCAATGAAGGCAAACACTGCAAAACCTGAAATCTAACCTGCTGACAGACTTGTTTTGGCACCGAGTGTGCAGCAGGTAGACTCTGTTACAAGGTCCACTTTGCAGGTGAGTGATTCAGTCACCTGCTAACGAATGCAATCAGCTTATGCATTTAGGGTTCTAGCAATAAACTAAAGACAGGGCAAAGAATAACATGTAACAGGGTCTAGTCAGTGTTTTATCCATTTGTTTAAAAGTGAGTGCATGAGTGCGTTTGTGTGTGTGTGTGTGTGTGTGTGTGTGTGTGTGTGTGTGTGTGTGTGTGCGTCCGATCCAACTTGAAATTGAAGGACTCAGCTCTTTTTAATAATTCAGTGGTCTGGCTTGGTGGAGCAGGGCAGATATCCATTTACTGCGCCTGTTCTCTTCACAGGATTGTTTTTGCCAAACGGTTGAGCCTGGAGCCTGGAGGGCAGGCCGGGCAGTGCAGGCTTCAGGAGGAGGCTGCCTTCGTAATCTGTGTCCTGCTGGAGCAGACTTTCACCCCGCTGTGACCACATCTGACACCCTGTCACTCTGCAGCGAAATGAGGTAATCACGCAAGAGGCGATTGCAGCTTTGGCCTGGGACTCAACACCTCTCCCACACTGGATCCTTGTTCACTTTGTCTTTTCACTGAACAAACACAGGGCTTCACCCTTTCCCATTCTAACACAGAGAAACACAGTGAGGACAGGAGGGAAGAGGCATGGTGTTTTTACCTCAGTGCTGCTGAGATGGATAGATTCCAGCTCAGCTTTACGGTGCTGTAAAGGCCAACCACTGTCCTTTCACACTGAGTGCTATGTTACTACAGAAGCTCATTAAAAAGCCTGAGAGCCACAGATTCCAGCGAGTGACATAAATATGTTATGTAATATAAAACTATATCACTTAATGACTATAGCTCTGGGCTCTGGACACAAAAAAACCAGCAGCTCTCTCAAGAGACAGCAAGTCTCAAGCAAGAGTAAAACTCACTAGATAAAACTCATCAAATAGGAAGATCTGAGGAGATATGAGTCAACAAGTTGAAATAACAAACATCACCACAGAGGACCTGATAAGATGCACTGGACATCATACAATACTGGCATGTGTCACTTCTACCACAGGTTGAGCTCTGAGGTCGGGTTCTTGGAATGTCTCTGAGAATAAACACAAAAGCATCAGGGTTTATTTTAGCGGTAAACAACATTTTTTCTGAGCTGTGCACATCCCAGGACTCTGATTTACACTGTTGCCTGACGAGGACAAACATCGTTGGTAAACTCTTAAATCCTCATGGGATCTGCTGCTCTTAGGATGCTTCTGCTGAGACGTTTGGTTTGAGTTAAAATAAAAAAAAAAAAAAAGATTAATGAGGACATTTATAACAGGAAAATATTCACACACTGAAATGTTTCAGACCAAAACAACAACTGAAGCCACAACAAGAGGAATCTTTGGGAGAGATATGATGATAACCATCTTCTGAACCACACAATAAAAGATATGGCATCTAGTGGATGGAAGTACAGTCCTCCTCATATCTGCCCTTTTACATAAACCTGCTCAACTGTTGCTCAACAACATTCTGAGAAGAAAAAAACTGCCACCACTATGACAGATCAAAGATAAACAGCGCCAACATGTTTGTCACAGTGGTTTCTAGTGAGAAAAAATCCAGTGATGAAACATAGCAACAACAACATGATGCTCAAATCTGTGTCCCAAATAAATATGTAACTCAAAGCTACCAGATCAAAACTAGAAAGTCAGTCACATGACAAACACAGAGGCTGGGAAAACTTCTTTTAAACTCTAAATCTGTATTTTCCTGAGACAAACCCTCGCTCTAGTCATGGTTTGAAGTGGCAGCACAAGTCGTACAGTACTTACAGGGCTGAGCTGAGCAGTGAGGTCTCCTCAGTGCAGAGGGAGAGAGGAAGTGAATGAAAAAGAAGGAGGGAACCACCGCTGCTCTTCTTTCTTTCTCTCTCCCTCTCTCTCCCTCCCTTTTTCTCTTTCTAAGGCCAACAAGAGTGTCTTTTATCTTTGCTGAATGATTCAGCGTGGGGCCGAATGTTTGACTGAGTGTTCGTAGGCGTGTGTACGGAGATGTGTGTCTTAATGTTTGCATGTCTGTGTGTGAGCACGCACTGTGGAGCTCATCGGGGAGCAGGCACTCAGTAATAGTTTCCATCCACAGCTGGAAACAATAGAGATTCCCAAACAGGCCCAGGCTCGGTGGCACCGCCCTCTAGTGTTTTAAAGCAATGGAAAAGGAGGAGATTTCCTTAGCCATGTCAATAACTAGGCCTGAGTGACACGCATATTATAATAGCACTGTCTAGTCACTGTCTTAGGTCTTTAGATAGTGTGTCTGTCACATTCATATCAAGTACAAAAGAATCATTTCTATGAGATCCAGATGACTCAGTTGTCTTGCTCACCTGTCACCTGTAAATCCAGGACAGAATATTTCTCTACTTTCTCACACACACACACACACACACACACACACACACACACACACACACACACACACACACACACACGCACACACACAAACTCTCGAGAGTCTCAGAGAAGTCTCAGTATTTCCATGTTTTGTTCCAGCACCAGGCCCGACTTACTCACCCTGCATTAGAAAACCCCTGCAGCAGAGCCAAAAGGAGAAGTGCTACTGCTTTCCTTTTATAAATCAAGTGTCATCATGGACCCCCGAGAGGTTCATCCACCAGTTCCCACTCCCATGTTTCCGTGTCCTGAGATATGAGTCTGCAGACGCCTGCTGGATTCCTGCAGCCCGAGTCCAGACACAGCTTTCTCAGCTCTGCCATCCAAGATAAACATTTAACAGGTTGGCTGCCTGTGAGATCAGAAACCAAAGGTCACAGCTCTCTCTTTTTCTCTGGAGTCTATCTTCACCTTGGACCCAGGAGATGTCACCCAACGGCTCCATGGTGACATCTTAGATTACTTTTAGATGAGAAACATGCAGCTAACAGATGCTGAAAGACATAGTTTGAAGCATATTTTGCCTTCACTGGTCTAAAAATGTATTTGTATTTGTAATTTTGTTTTGTGCGAAACTTTCTAGAACAAACTAGCATGCTAAAGTATTCTCTTATTTCACAGACTTTGTTTTGCAATGGACATTGACATGATAAGCAGGACCACACTGCCTCTCAGTGGCTCTAAAAGAGAACTGTGTGAAGTTTGTATTTTTGCAGATGCACAGACAGATGTCGCCAGAATCTCAAACATGCCACAGTCAGTCTTTAGAAATAGTGTCCAAGCACAAAATCTCATAAAACAGTTGGCAAATCAAATGAGGTTGATACACACATTATCAACACATTTCATAATAAATATTACAATATTTACATATAGCAGTGCAAGGCATTGTTCTAGTAGGCCGAGGGCATAAATATTCAAGAGAGAAAATATAATAATAATAATATAATAATATTATAAATAATTTTATCAAAATAGATTAAATTATAAATGCATAATACCGTTGCCAATAATACACTTGAAAAGCAAAGTGAAATTGGAGCATGTCTGTCTATAAATCATGGACCACGCATGTGTGACCTCGCTGACACAGTAGCACACAAGAACACACAAACACACAGTTATATGACTGGAATGTATACACTGCACTTCATGAGGGTTATAAAGAAGAAAAACAACAGTTGTTTTCCGGTAATGAATTCCTTCTTCACGGTCCAATCATATAGATCACATCTGCAAACCAATCAGCATGTGAAAGTCAAAACAACTGTAAGTTATAAAATGGTGTCACCTCAGTTTAAAGTGCAAAACAGTAAGTTGCTCTGGTTGTGATGCTAGGGTTTCCATGGCCACACAAGGGATGTGTTCGCTGCTTTCATGAAAGGCTTCTTTAACTTCAGCGAATTCAGCTCCACACTGAAGCAGCTGTCAACATCAAGTGAGAGGAGCATCAGAGGGGAATCATATCATTCTGTCATATATTCAGATTATTATTGGGCTTAGGTTTCACATGTGAAATGTCAAGCTAATAAATGAGAGGGAAAAAAAGCTACTTCGATATACAGAAATGAACCTTGTCACCCAAAGCTGAAGTAAATAGAGCGTGCTCGCTCTTAGATCTCTATCATGGCCCACAACAGGCGGCAGAGGTCAAAACCTGTTATTAGTTCGATCTGTTGTTGCTTGTGACATAGTGTAAACTCCTTGAATGCATGTTCTGGATATGCAAACCACAAGACTGACCTACTACAGAAGAGACAAGGCCCGTGTTCACATTTGGGTATTTCCTTTTCAGTCAGGAAGGTGAAATCTGCACAGTGTGTCAAACAGGAGAGATCCAACATGTATGTTCTAAAACCCACATGTAGCAGACAAGCAAACATCTGTTAACATGTGGAGCTCTTTCACTTTTGCAAAGAAAAGTAAGTGAAGAAGTGACAGAAAGCTTTTAATACAAATTTTTTGCACCATTAGCCACATTTGGTTTTCAAGGTCAAACTACAATCACGTGCCTTTATAATGGTTTATCTTAAACAGATTAATGATTTGCTCTGCAGCCATGATAACATGCAATGTAAACAAGTCATAATGAAACTAGCTGGTGTTGTACTTTCACATTTGAAGAGTGCTGTGAAAACATTGCAACATTACTGTCGCAAATATAACAAAATATGTAAAGACTGTATTCATGTTAATATGATAATAGAATAATATAAAACTTAATTTTCAGACAAACTTTAATTTTACAAAATAAAGATTGATTAATGATTTACAACATTAATGAGGGAACATTTTTATGGATATATGACTGCTGCAAAGACTTAGAATTGTAAAGAAATCATAATGAAACCTAGCTGGTGTTGTACTTTCACATTTGCAGAGTGCTGTGAAAACATTGCAACATTACTGTTGCAAATATAACAAAATATGTAAAGACTGAGCCAAACCTCCCTAACCACTGGGCTACACAAGAACACATTAATATCATCATAGTGCATTGTTTATCATAACATTCAGATTTACTATAGCCTAGGCCGCCCCAGAGACTCACCTGCCCTCCACTGATGGAGCTCTGATCTCGTGTCGACACAGTGGGCAGGTTCCAATCTCCTGCACGACTCTGGGGCTGCAGTGATCACACAAACACCGGTGGCCACAAGGCAGAGTGATTCCTGCCTTTCTCTCCATGCACACCACACAGTATTCATCTACGATCAGAAGAGAGGAATCTTAATTACCAGACTGATCACTTCAACACAAACACGATGACACCCTCCTCCTCTGTGGTTAAACATGTTCAGAACACTGAAATCAGAGGGGATTTGTTTGGAAGGACTCTTTCTTACCTGCTGAGATGTTCTTGTCAAGACAGATGTTGGAGAGATCAGAGATCAAGTTGTTGAGGTTGTTAATATCTATGAGGCGAGGTGTTCAGATGCAGGACAGGATCTTCTAGTGCACATCAGCCCTTTTTTCTCTGAGCCTGCAGCAAAGAATAAGAGAGGTTTTAAATCATTTCACCTTTTTTTAACAGTCATTTGAACAAGTATCGGTGTTGTCAGTGCATGTGAACTGCCCTGCAAACATATAAATACCAACAAGAAAAACAGGCTGTAATGTAAACAATGCATCATAGTTATATGAGAGTAAACTCGCCCAGGAGGAAAATGGAGCATGTCTGTCTGTCGATGTTTATCATGGCCCACAGTGGCTGACTGAGGTCAACTCCCGTTAGTAGTTTGTGCCTCGTGCAGTTGTTGCTTTCAGTATATACCACCATATGAATTATTTTCTCTTTGATATTTAATGCTGAGAGTTGACATCAATCGTGATGCTAGGGTTTCCATGGCCACACAAGGGATGTGTTTGCTGCTTTCATGAAAGGCTTCTTTAACTTCAGCGCATTCAGCTCCACACTGAAGCAGCTGTCAACATCAAGTGAGAGGAGCGTCAGAGATGAATCATATCATTCTGTCATATATTCAGATTATTATTGGGCTTAGGTTTCACATGTGAAATGTCAAGCTAATAAATGAAAGGGAAAAAAAGCTACTTCGATATACAGAAATGAACCTTGTCACCCAAAGCTGAAGTAAATAGAGCGTGCTCGCTCTTAGATCTCTATCATGGCCCACAACAGGCGGCAGAGGTCAAAACCTGTTATTAGTTCGATCTGTTGTTATATATATATATATATATATATATATATTATTGCGCTTAGGTTTCACATGTGAAAAAAGCTTCTTTGACATACAGAAAATGAACCTTGTCACCCAAAGGTGAAGTAAATAGAGCGTGCTCCCTCATAGATCTCTATCATGTCCCACAACAGGCGGCGGAGGTCACTTTTGCAAAGAAAAGTAAGTGAAGAAGTGACAAAAAGCTTTTAATACTAATTTTTTGCACCATTAGCCACATTTGGTTTTCAAGGTCAAACTACAAACACATGTGTCTTTATAATGGTTTATCTTAAACAGATTAATGATTTGCTCTGCAGCCATGATAACATGCAATGTAAAGAAATCATAATGAAACCTAGCTGGTGTTGTACTTTCACATTTGCAGAGTGCTGTGAAAACATTGCAACATTACTGTTGCAAATATAACAAAATATGTAAAGACTGAGTTCATGTTAAATTATCAGATGAGAGTCTCTTTGATGAGTGACTAACTGTCATTTCAAGCTTTGGTAACCAGCACATGAGCAAGGATCAGCATCTGCAAGTTTAAACTCATCTGAGGTCTATCTGCAGTATATAGGTCATCGCTTCTGATTGCAGAGATTCGTGATTTCTGTCACGTACTGCTATTGTATTTATTTTCAAAATTACAAATTTAGTTTGCATTTCCAAAATCCACCGAATAACATGCTCTTATTTTGGGCTTTTATCATTGACCTTGTAAAAAGCAGAAAACAAAACAGTCTCTACTCAAATGTGGAACAAGTGACTAAGTGGAACTTGAATGGAGATTATTTTGTCAAATTCTCGCATTAATTCAACAAAAGTCTCATTTAATAAATGACGTTAAGGGATGGGTATCAACTTTATAAGCTAATGGACACAGAAGTTTTAGGAATTTGTATCATACTCGCATTTCACAATAAATATCATAACAATACATTCAACTAGTATGAGAAGAATAATAGAAAGGAGACTAACGTCATGTCATAATAATTTATTCTTTTAAACATTTTCATGATCAAATAGTATAAAAGCTTAATTTTCAAACTTTAACTTTACAAAAATAAAGATTGATTTAAGATTTACAATCAAGGGAAAATATTATAACTATATTACATAGATACATTGTCCTCACCAACGTGTTTTACGCTTATTTAACAAACAAAATAAATGTGCAGTTTCTTCATTTTTCAAGTCTTTTTTCACCATTCCTTTTCCATAATCAGATATAAATACTCCAATGTCTTCACACAAACATCTCAGTACAGCATTTACATATTATGGAAGAGAGAGCTGGACACATGTCACAAAGGCTCCTGGCTTGGTTTCGGCAAGGGTCACTGTGGCCACACCCCAAAAACCGCCCCAACCACTGGGCTACACAAGGACACATTAATAGGTCCCGCTCATGATGCATTGTTTATTGCAGTCACTCAGCAACTTCCTGTTTCTTTCGGAGTTTAGGCTGCCCCAGAGAGACTCATCTGCCCTCCACTGATGGAGCTCTGATCTCGTGTCGACACAGTGGGCAGGTTCCAATCTCCTGCAGGACTCTGGGGCTGCAGTGGTCACACAAACACCGGTGGCCACAAGGCAGAGTGATTCCTGCCTTTCTCTCCATGCACACCACACAGTATTCATCTATGATCAAAAGAGAGGAATCTTAATTACCAGACTGATAACTTCAACACAAACACGATGACACCCTCCTCCTCTGTGGATAAACATGTTCAGAACACGGAAATCAGAGGGAATTTGTTTGGAAGGACTCTTTCTTACCTGCTGAGATGTTCTTGTCAAGACAGATGTTGGAGAGATCAGAGATCAAGTTGTTGAGGTTGTTAATATCCGGCGAGGTGAGGTGTTCAGGTGCAGGACAGGATCTTCTAGTGCTAACCAGCCCTTTTTTCTCTGAGCCTGCAGCAAAGAATAAGAGAGGTTTTAAATCATTTCATCTTTTTTAACAGTCATCCAAACAAATGCACCATGGTTATATGATAGTAAACTGACCCAGGAGGAAAATGGAGCATGTCTGTCCGTAGATGTCTATCATTGCCCACAGTGGCTGACTAAGGTCCACTCCTGTTAGTAGTTTGTGCTTCGGGCAGTTGTTGCTTTGGACATATATGCTGCCACCACTTGAAACCCAGAACTCCAGCTTTGAACCGGTTCGGCAGTAGGATTCAGGCACAGCAGCAGCCCAGTGCCCGGGGTTGTTAGTGAGGTTTGGGATGGCCAAGCAGGGCAGAGGTAGAGATCTGGCTGTGGGCGGCACATTGGTGAAGCCCACACGCAGAGCTCCATGCCACGAAAACATAGCTTTCTCCACCCTGAGACGAATCCTCTCGTGGATCGTCACTGGGCGGCTGCTGAACACCACACCGTTTCTGAACGTGCCCTCTCTCCTCACTGCGAGTCGACACCCCTGGCTCAGGCGGACCTTGTCTCCCACAGCATGACTGTGGAAGGTGAGAGGGCCGAGGCAGAGCAGGTTGCACCTGTGTGGCGTCTCTGATTCAACAGCTACAAGAGAGCAAAACCAAAACTGTGAATCTTGATGTGCAAGCCATATTTGCATACAGTGAATTCTTTTCCAGTCCAATCTTTTAGATTATATCTGCACAACAACAATGTGCATGTGCAACCGGCAATCAAACAAGAAAACACTGCACTGTAGTAAACAATAGACTGTTCTGCAAATTTGAGCAGAAATTGTGCATCATTTGAGACCATAGGAGGTGAATTCGTAGACTCTTTTCCTCTTTAAATTTTCTTCTTTATGTTTAATACTATTAATGAAAATTGTGAAATGAATTACCACCAGCGAACTCACAAATACCTAATCCAGTAAACACAAACTGTTGTAAATAAGTGTGAATATATATATTTTATTTATTTTGACCATATACAACATAAATCACTTGCAATAAAGTTAATGTTGAAGATTGCACAACTATAAAATTGTAAACATGTAGTATTGAAATAATTCAGATTAATAATTAAAGTGTATCTTGAAGCACTTGTAGCAGTGAATGATTAACCACTAGCTGATCCAGAGAGCAACTCTCTCGGTGTGACTCGCACACATCTGCAGCAGTATGGTAAACCTGCTACCGTATGAAAAGCCTCTTACTCATCCCAGCACATTTCCAGTAAACCACAACTTATAGTTTCTGCTTAACTCTTCTCTTTCACGTCACACTTTACAGAAAAGCTCATAAATCATGACCCCCTCCCCCATGCAGATATTCTTCATTTGCTAATCATCTGTTTTACAGTATTGATAATAACAGACCCGAGCATGAACTTGCTTCTGTTTTGTATCTTAATAATGACCATAACTGATAGTGACACAGCTTTTACACAGACTACATCTAAAGAAAAATAATGGTACTAACACTAATACACCATAATCATCAAAGTTTTGTTGCTTAAGATTAAAAGGTAAAAAATGCTTTAGAAAGTAAATTTATATATTTAGTTGATTAATAAAATCTAAATTTTTATTCCGGTTTTTGGTGACAACTCAACATGACAAATTTTGATTGACAACGTATCTTAATGATATTCAAAGCGATATGTTAAGTGACATATCAAGTTCTCTGCAAAGATTAAAGACCAAAGAAAGATGTCTCACCAGAGTTCCCATTGTCTCCGTCCTTCACCATCTTGACTGTAAGTTTCCTTGAGTCTTGAGAGAAGATGTGTTCACTTCTGTACCTTGCTTCAATTGTCTTGAAGTGGGAGTGTTAGCTGGCTTTAAGACATGGTGCATGTGTGACTTCAAAACACAAACATTCCCTACATCACGTGGAGAGTGGAAAGGGACGGCCTGAGGGAGGAACCAAACTTTGGAAATTTTCCTGAAGTTGAAAGCAGGCAGGCGGTGCCAACTTTTTTATTAATTTCCTGGTGAGGAGTTTCCAATTTATGTGAAACGGTCTCTTCTCAAATCAAGGACATTTAGACATTTACAGCAAACTGTAAACACAAAACCATAAAACCAGCAGTAAAACATGAGTCCTGCTCTCATGCAGACAAACAATCACTCATTATCTGTCAGTGTCTTGTCAGTGTTTATTACGCTGAAGGTCACGCAGACACGTTTATGTTTATTCCTGTGCACAAAATTGAACTGATTCAAAAAATATACATCACTTAGAGTATATTTGAGGCAATGATGTACTGTAAAAGAAATGCACACAACTTAAATCTAATTGTAATTTTTCTTCATGTGGTGGTGCTTATATTTGACGTTGCAGATAGTAAGTCTGTATGTAACCTTCACAGTGTATGTACTGTAACTAGCTTACATGTATCAGTTTACTGTACTTGCTTGTGTTAACTATAAAATCAGATGCATTTTCTCCCTCTCTGTTGAGATACCAAATACTGACACTTTGTACAAAGTGACCAGATTTGGTTGTTTTCCTTCTCTGCTGAAGTGCCTCTTTGTGAATATAGCAAATATTTGCCATTTTATCAAAGCCTCAGTACAATATGCTCCTTAAAAAATGCAATGCAATATGGCTTCATTTTACTGAAACACTGGGAAAGTCACCTGATTTACTATATGATGGAAAATGCCTAATCAAAATATTAGATATCACTTCACCAAATGGTTCTGTGGATTGGAAGGAAATTGAGTGATGAATCATGCAAACGTCTATAATTTAAAATGTACTCAGTAGGAAATAATTAATCATGAAACAAGAATGTAAAATAGCTTTGTCTCCCTCTACAGGAAACAGACAGTCATGTCTTTAGTCCCCACTGGTCGGCAGCCAGGATCATGTGACAGGATGGGCCATAAATGGAAAGATCATCACTCTTGGAAAGTTACTGCTGAACACATGATTTTTCCCCCAAAATTTCCACAATTCCCATGACGGACACTGCTGGCCACACTTGACATACCAACGTGCAATATATCGGCAGTGTATGTGTGTTTTTACAGGTGTTACAACCATATGGGAATGGTGTTTTGTTTTGTTTTTTTATGCATGTAATGGACTAAAAAATACATTTATGCTGTTTTTACTCTTTTCATAAAAAAATGAAATATTCTGTACACATCCTGTAATTAAAATATGTCAGTTTGTAAATTAGAAAAAGTGCAGTACACAAGAAAATCTCTTTCATTTTCACACCAGTTCAGGGCCTAAAAATAAACCATAAAATATTATCAACTGCAAAACTGAAAGTATTCATGTGAGGTATAATAAGACATCTTAACAAGTTCATATGTTCGTGCGACAAAGTAAAGTGGAATTAGGTGCAGTAAAACCACAACTTCTCCTGCCAAGATATATTTAATATTTGAATAAATGCAAATATATAGTAAGATTTTAAGTATTTGCCTGATATCAACCTGTTTAACCAACTGTGTTGTCTGGGCAACACATGCTACAAATGTTTGCAAGGTTGAAATCCAATAGCAATTATACACTGTAACAACTATATGTGTTACTTGAGTATTATTCTCGCATATAAATTATGATAATTTATTTCCTCAATCAGTATAGTTTAATATAGACTTATACAGATATTTTTAAATCTCAAATGGTTAAAATGAAACTGTTGTTTCGTCTGAATACTTTCATATTTTCTAAAACCAAAACCTACCGTGGTTTAGTATGAGACATTTATGACAGTCATATTATAATCAAAGAGGAAAGGAGTGGTTTATTGCCATGTTGAACCTGTAAGCTATAACCGGATGAATGAAGATCAGAGGATCCGTAAACAAGGTGGAAAACTAAATTCATTTTACTCTCTGCTGCCCTTTATATCATCAAGGTTCAGAGTGGGTTTGATTGAGGACGGTGCTTTGACTGAAGACCGTTACCACAATGTCTGGAAAACATGGAACAGGAGGAGAAAAGTAACCACTGACAAATAAAATCCTCATACTTCAAATGGGTTTCAGACAATTTATCCATGAACTGAATCATATATACAATCTTTTAACTGGTGCATAAATGCAGATTTTGTTTGAGTTGGATTGTGGTTATGTTATATGCAATAAAACAATAGAATTTTTTGTTTCAAATCTCCATGTCATCAGTATTAAACCAGAAACAGAGCAACCCTCCTCCTCCTCCTCTGTGTACTCCAGCTGCCTCAGCTCCACCACACTTGGTCAGACATGGCAGGCCATCAAAAAATCAACTTGTTCCCACTCCACCTGTTCAAAACACTATTAATCTGCTGCCTTCCAATAAAAGGCTTGGCTCTCAGCGATGAGCCAATAGAACGGCATTAAAGCAGTGAGACCCAGGCCAATCCCAGGCTGCATTCTAATGTGGCCTATCTTTATCAAGGTGCCACTCCATTTCCAGATACTGCTTATTTATGATTTCTGAGGAGAGAGCCGGCAGGAGGCATGTGTCTTTAGGAGCACACTAACATCTGTGTCTGGAGGGCTCAACCAAAACTTCAGCTATGGAGCTATCACACACCACACTGTGGCTGAGAAGAGGTGAAGGGCGAGAGTGAAGCGTTTATCTGCTGCTACACCGTTTTCTGATGTGGTAGCAACTTTGGCAAACACCAGGGACTTTGTTAAAATTGCCATTACTGCTCATAATTATTTGAATATCTGGGGTGTGATCCCAGATCCAGACATCACCTGTGGGTGAGAGAACTTCTCGTGGGCCCATCAGAGGTCTTTTCTTGTCTGGATCTTACTGGATGTGTTACTGAGACCTGGAGGCAGAGTTACAAACTTCCCATGGATCCAAACATCCAGGGGTCTTTCCTGTTCAACAACAGCCTCAACCAGTTCTCCTCGGACCTCAAGGCACCGGTGTGCCAGTACTCGGTGCCCAACTCTTTCTACAAGCTCAACCCGGGCCTGAACAGCCATCTGCAGGCAGGGACGCCTCACGGCATCAGCGACATCCTGAGTCGCTCCATGGTCGGGGTGGGCTCCACGGGCACCACCACCCTGCTGTCAGGGTACTCAACCATGGGGGGGTTCGGCCCCTCCGTCACCAGCACGTCCATGTACTATAACCGAGACTACAACTCCTCGCTGAGTGGCTTCTCCAAGCCGGGTGGCGAGTGCCCCACTAAGGCTCGCAGTGTGAGCTGCTGGGCTGAGAGCGGCTGTGACTGGAGAGGAGGGAGGCAGCAGTGCACCAACAGTGAGTCTGAACACTGCCGCCTGGGCTCAGCATCCAGCCCATCATTACATTACAACTCCCCTCCGTCTGTCTGTGAGGACTCACCTCTTGATTTGACCTGTGTTTTCCATTGTTCTGAAACACTGACAATCCTTACATTGTATAAGATGTTAGATCAGTGTTTTATTGAAAATGTAATATCTAAGGTTTGATTGGTCATTTCAAACATGCAGTCAAACATCTATCAAATGTTATTTTTTAGGTAATATGTAGTTGCTATGTTTATCATGCTGCATAAAACTGTGTTTATTAATGTAAATATTACACTACATGATATATAACCCTAAAAAACAATAATATTCAATTGATTGAGTCCAACACTCAGGGTATGAGCAGCAAATACAGTTTCTGACTAGAGAATAAACATGACACAGAATGTCTAAATTAAAAACTGTGACACCTTTTTTTGTTTAAACAAATGTCTATGTCTGTAATGTTTTCTGCTTTGATATTGTTCAGGTAGCGGTCCTCTTGGGGAGATGTCCGGCAGGAAGAAACACACCAGACCAACATTTAGTGGACATCAGATATTTGCTCTGGAGAAAACATTCGAGCAGACCAAATACTTGGCCGGGCCTGAGAGAGCGAGACTGGCTTATTCTCTGGGAATGACTGAATCACAAGTTAAGGTAAAGTTTAAAGCACATTCATATACTGGCTTTTAAAATGATTCTTCCTTGTGTGATGACTTTTTAACACATGGCTTCTTCTTTAGTTTCATTTCTCTATGTTTTTGCTGTACCTTTTGGTTTTATGTGCACCTGAATACCTTGTTAGTCTTGGTCTGAAAGGTGCTACAATAATTACGTTTATTTACTTAATTATCTACAATAGAAAAAGCTCAAACTTCTGGATCAGTGTAATTTCCACATAAGGAAGTCAGCAGCAGGACACTCACCGTCATTCAGAAATGGGGTCATGGATGATGTTAATTACTTGTCTGTCTGCTATGAGTCACAGACAGTAAGAACAAAACCTTGTTGTGTTCAGGTGTGGTTTCAGAACCGACGCACCAAGTGGAGGAAGAAAAGCGCCTCAGAGCCGAGCTCCACGCAGGCCAGCCACGCGGGGCAGGGCGGCGAGGCCTCGGAGAACGAGGTGGAGGACGAGGAGTACAACAAGCCTCTGGACCCGGACTCTGACGACGACAAGATCCGATTGCTGCTGCGCAAACACCGCAGGGCTTTCTCTGTCCTGCGCCTCGGGCCGCACCAAGTCTGAAAACACCACGTGCGAATTACCCGGCCACGCGGACACAGGCGCGCGCGCACACAGACACACACGCACGCGTGCGCACACACGCACGCACACACACACACACACACGCTTCTCAGCAGACCTGCATGATTAAATGAAAATATTTAGTTTTGAATACAACGTTTAATCAAGCAGTTACGCATGTTCAGCAAAGGTCATCTGTGCTCGTCCGACGAAAGAGCAGCAAGAAGGTTCAGCGACAAAGAGGCTGAAAAAATGAAGCTAAAAAAAAAAGTTGTTTACTTTTGTAAGTTACTGTAAGAAATGATCTTTGGCCTGTGTGATGTTACACTGATATGTGGGGGGGGGGAGTTGTGTCATACACTTCATTTTGTAAAAACACAGGAAAAATACATGAAAAAATTGCATGATGCTATTGGTAATACTGATAAATAAATAACAAGAGAGTAACCTGACACCCTTTTTGAACAGCTGAAGTCGTTTGTGATTATTTGAATTTCAAAATGAAACTGAAAAGTAAAATAACTTAATGAATCTTCCTTAAATCACCATTAAACCTAATGTACTCGCTGCTATTAAATGTGGCAAATATCATTACCTCTACGATCAGAAATTCAGAAAATTCTTTTAAACATAAAAAACAATGATAAATCTGTATGTAGAGTAATTTTAGGACCACTATTTCTGGGGAATTTGCTTTTAAATTATATAATTTCACTTTCTTGGTGCAGACTCTACATGAGACTTCTGCTATAATGCATAATGTGCTGATTAAAGGCAGGGATACACTTTTATTTACATTAAATCAGTGCAGAGTAGATAATTAGATAATGAAACATTTACAGGGAACAGCCTCGGCTCCTTGTTATTATCTAGTATAATATAGTATTCTGCTGCATGCTGAAACTCAATGTTGACTTGAAGCTGGTTAAAATAAAGTTAAATGTTTTCATTATTTTACCTTTGAAACTGTGAAAATGTTAAGGTGGACAAAGTAAAAAAAAAACACCTGATTGTGGATTATTTATCAAAATTGGTGGTTAATTTCTTACTTTTAAATACAAACTGAAACATTATTTGGCTGCATTTGCTCAAATTCTGTCCCTGTATTTGCTGCCAAGTGACAGTTAAAATGAAACAGCAAGCAAAAATGAACAAAAGCTGAAGAGAACTGCAATGGTCAAAGGTCGAATCTTGCGTGATTTACCAGTGTGGTATGGCTTAATTGAAGACAATGACCCCCACAACCCACTCCAACATAAAATCAATAGCAGCAGAGCAGCTCATTCACCATTTAAGCTCCGTGAGTTCAGACTCCATCTGGTTCAGGCAGCTGACATCAGGCCAGATGAGTCTGTCAAAGGAGAAACCGAGGAATGCTGCAGAGACACTCACGTCGAAGACAACAAAATATGCTGGTGTGTACCAACAATGTATTCTGTCATTAAGTAACTGTTACTCAAGTCCATGTTGGAGCTATGATAGCACAAATTTAAAAGTGATCCTGCATTATAAAATCTGTGTGAAATATATATTTTCAGGAGGCAAATACACACTGCTGTCAGCGATTTTTTTTTATAAATCTGGATTCATCTCTTTGAAACCAAACACAAAAATGAAATGCAATAAAGGTTAGAATCAGTCACTTGATTTGTCGGCCCTTGAAGACTTTCCGTCTGAACAAAATGGCCAGCCCATTCCAGCTTTAGAGGGCAGCCTTGATACCGCCTCTGTTTTAGATGTAATTCTTCTTCTACCTCAATATAAGTGCAGCTCAATCCATGCCTGAAATCTGGAAAACTATGGAAACTTAATGCATAACACAGAAATAAAGTAATATACACCTTCCATTACGTTAGTGAGTTTATTTTGCATGAATCTGGTCCAAATTACTTCAATCTGACCTGCAAAAAAAGTCAGCATTAGTGTATACCTATAATATAAAAAGAACAATAATAAAAGTATAATCTGTTGACTTCTTTCTTGCAACTTTTACGTAACACCAGTTCAGATCAGTTAAGCTACGATCAGCTGTAACTGGAAAGGCAGCTGCATATAGAAGCACACACCCTGTGGCATGCAGTGCTTTACCTAGCCTTTCAGGTCCATCAGCTTCATGTGGGAAATGATGACAATGAGTTTGTAGATGGACATGGTCACATCTTTCTCTCAGTGCTCCCCAGAAAGGCCTGACTGAATCGAGTTGTAATGGTTGTTCCCAAAAGCCGAAGAGGTCAATCTTAAAATCCCTGACTTTGTGTTGCAACATAAACGTATTTACACTAAAGCCAATAAATAATAACGCAACATATAGATGAGGGTAATATTTTATTTACAAAAGTGAAATATCACAATGTTGTAGTGTTGGACCAGAGTTCATCAAAGGGTGATACTGGCCATGTAACCAACCCCACTCCCAGGACTGGTCAACGATGAACTGCTAAACGTTTATTTCTGATGTTTGCATCACTGAGTCTTAAAGTTGCAATCTCAAAGATCACAGTTTCATTATCAGGTTTGAACCACTCATTTGTATAAGTGACTCATGTTCCAATGTTGTCATACCAGACACCGAGTTCATTAAACTGTAAAATGCAAAGACTTCTATATAATCTCATCAGTGGGTCATAGGCTCAATCTCCATTGTTACTCCACTCAGCAACAGATAGCGACTGAAAAGACACTTACTTAAATGAAACTGTTTGAGATTGCCACTTTAAGCTTGTTATAACGAATCCCTCTGTACAAATGAGTCCAAACTTAATATGAATATCTTGTGAATTTATGCGTGAAAAAGTACTTTTGAATGAATATATACTGAGTGCTGTAACACCAAGCTGTTTAAGACAAGAGAACCCTCACAAAACACATACACACACAAAAAAAATCAAAATACAACAAGTAACAAACCACAAACATATTTTAAATCTCTGGGTCATTGTTAAAGCCAGCGAAAGAAAAACAAAATCAAACTGATAATCCACACATCAAAAATATATTACAGCGCTGGTGCTACAGTGTGAGACTACGAGTCAAAGAAACAAAATGCAACAAGAATCGAACAAATCCAAAACAACCTTTGTGTTGTCTGTGGGTGCACGTGTGTGTGTGTGTGTGTGTGTGTGTGTGTGTGTGTGTATAAACTGTATATATGCAGGGTTTCGTGAAGTTTTTGTGAAGCCATGTGAATCAAACATCCACACTCCCTAACTACAGTTAGACGTAAACACACGAGGCCGACAGCATCATTCTTTTGGCAATGAAATAAGGTTGATGCCAACCAGAACAGGGTGGAACAGATTTCTGTGTGATTAACTGAAAAGATAACTTTCACTGAGTGAAGACAGCTAAAACCGACAAACCGAGGACTGCTGAGTTGCAGCTTGTGGAATAAAGCACTTGGTATACATGTAAAGTTGGTTCATAGAAAGAATGTCTTTATAAATTTAACAGGGTAAAAGATTCTGTTCATAAATTCAGCCCCCTGCCACAGCATTCATACACAGACTAGACTGCTGCGGTTGGTTCGTTGTTGCTTTAAAATGTTAAGACTGTCTAGTGTCCTTTCTAAATAATGTCAGTATTAAAAACTTTATCAAAATCCACTCTGAAACTGAATTTGTTATGTGATCAGGACACATCTGACACAGTTAAAGCTGCTGTGTGTGAAGTAGCCACATGTATGAAAAACAACATGTCAGTAAGAAATTCTTCAAGGTGTTATCTACAGAGGACATCTGATCAAAGATGTGGACAGGAAACTGAGATAGCAGCATTCCTCTACTGTGTTTCCCTCTGGTGTGAAATGCTGCTTACAGTCATAGTAAACAACTTCAACAAAATAAATACCTGAACTAAAAATGGCATCAAATACAAAATAAATGCATACACATGTAGTCAGTAGGACCTATGTCCAATACTTGATATTAAAGATCCCATATTGTTTAGTTTTCATGATTCAATCTCTACATACACTCTGCCTCATGATAACACTAATACTCTTCTAAATCTTTAGCTACACATTACTTACACTGTGTTTCATGATACTGGATTATGATTGGCTGAATTCAACTGCTAAGTTAAAATTTACTGAGTGGAAGCTCTCTAGTTCAGTTGCAACAGTGTGGCCTGACTAACTGTTGAGATTTAATCAATTATTTAGGGCCAATGAGGAATGAGTAAATTTGTGATCTGCTGGCCTGTGGTTTGTCTGACACCGCCTAAAATAAAAGACATATTTTCAAAAAGTCAACAGCTTCAATCACACTAATAAAAAAATTTAAGAAGGTTTTGCATATGCATGTACATGTCCGTGTAAAGGGCCTGGTCCAGAGTCACACACTTGAGTCTTTACATCATTGATTGGTCCCATTTGAAAAAAAAAACAAAAACAAAAAAAAAAAACAACACAGCAGGAATTCTAGGAACATCCTCAGTGTGACTGGGTTTTCAGGCCAGGGGACGTCTGCGAGTGAGAGGAAAACTGCCTCAGAAATTCATGACAGCTGCAGATTAATCTGTGCTCAAGTCACTAAAGCTGTGGTCGACAGTGTGTGGCAGCGAGAGCAGATGTGAGAAACCAGTTATGTTAGGATGGTGCGTTAAACTGAGTCGAGGCCTGCGGCGGGTGGGTTGTAGTTGGTAACCATTGTGCTGATTACCCTCTGGTACTGATACTGTGGCGGAGCTCCAAGGATGGGACCTGCAGCAGACACACACACACACACACACACACACACACACACACACACACACACACACACACCATACATTGTGTACCATCAGAATCCAAAGTACAGAAATGAGAGTAGATCTACAGCAGGACTTGATTCAACCAGTGTGGAAATGTGTCTTTTTTCTCCAAGTAGATCAGAGTGCAGATGCAGGATGCAGTGGGTGGAGACACTGTATCTTGCTCACATGGATTATGAATAATGTCTACCCCATTTATCAACTTCCATTGTATATATGATGTAAGACATCTCCGTTTGAGCTAAAACGTAGCCTTAGAAACAAAAAGTTACTGATGCACTGGAATGATCTTGTTCTTTGCCTCAAAATGTCAAACACAAAAGGAGTAGCTTCGTTGTGTGCAACTCATCATTTTGCAGCCCTGTGAAGAGGGACCCTCATGAAAAAACAGTCCATCCTGTAAAAAATAAATTTAAACGGCAGCAAAACAAAATCACGGCCGTAAAAATGCCAATATGCTGTCGAGCACAATGTATGTCTCTCCCTCCGACCGACCAGATGGTAATTAATGAAAAGCGGGCCGGCAATGCACTTAGTGTGTAGCCACAGTGACAGTGGAGAGGATTCAATAGACATAGATCAGTAAAAGGTGCTGATCGCTTGTGCTCCAACTACACTGGACACAAAGGAGCGCTTGTGTCCCGCAGGCACTTCATCTTAGTTCATATCCTGACTCCACTGGGCCAGCCTGGGTTATGGCTCTCCAGGGACCGGAGCAAGATTACTGTGATCGCTCTCACACTCTGAATCCTCCCTCTGGAGTCAACACAGGACACAGCTACACCTCCACGTGCTGGACAGTACACACACACACACACACACACACACACACACACACACACACACACACACACACACACACACACACACTCACTGGCACATGCTCTTACCTTTGAGAAGGATCAAAGTCAATGGCCGTTTGTCTTCAGTGAGAAGAACAGGAAAACAGGCTGTAGAGAAAACACAAGAAACACACCAGAGTTAGTCTGCATGGCTGCTTTTATTTGACTGCACCTTGTACATACTATTTATACTACTCAAACTGTTACCTTATGGTCTCCCATACAGACGTTAGGGCCCAATGTGTCGTAAACAACGCCCCTCTCATCGTCATCTCTCTGTAAAAGAAGAATGAACATCTATATCATTTGGACGAGCAACAAAATAAAGGACAAAGTAAATGTTGAGGCGACATGACGATATGATGACAATGCTAAAAAAGAAATCTGTTCAAATCGGAGCCATTACACACAAACAGGCATGTTTTCCAATATTTATTTTTTTGTCGCACATTGAAAACAACAGCATGATGCTAATCACAGATACTACACTTCAGCAGTTAGCACAAATTTCAATTTTTGCTTAGAGTGAAATGTCTGATATTACATTTTACTTCTTATTTCTAACACTAGGACAACAAGGGGTGCTTCATTTGCTCAGGTCATGCACTAACTAAAAATAAACCCTTGGTTATCTTTTAAGATAATTGACAATCTTGTAATAGACTCTACTACTCTACTCTAGAAAGCGCCACTTGCCACTTAGCCTTATCTGACAACAAATAACCTATTAAGAAGTTGCAATCCTGTATATATATATATACACATACGGGTCAGAGTATACTTTGCAAACAGATAACATGCAGAAAGTTATGACAGTAAACACTGACTGACCCTGTGGATGAATTCTTGGGCAGTGTGCGACATGAGAATACGATCACACCAGGCCGGACAGCGAGTGTTCATGTACTGGGTCGGTTTAGTGTACTCTTCACTGTAGGGGTAGCTGAGGAGGATGCGAGAGGGAAAGAAAGCAAAGTTGTTAGGAGTTGGGAGGTTTTACACAGCATGTTTCCAGCAAGTAGTTAAGCTAGGAGTCTTACCTGGGTGGAAACTTGATGTCCTCTTCCCTGATAACATCATGAAAGACTGCAACTTCTTTGTCATATTTCAAAAGCTGAGGAACAGAGGCCATTAACGATCAGGGCAAAACAGGAAATCACTAAACACATTAAAAACAATCATGATGTGAGTGAGTACAAGTTTGGCATGGGCGACAGGCCCATTTGCTGTCACTGTTATCTCAGTTTTATTTACTTCCGAGCTTTTGTATTTACAGTACTGTCATTATTAGGACTTTATTTCCGCTTATAAGATCTAATCTAAAAACTGTGAAGATATGCCAGATTGTTGCTAAGCAGCCTGTTGTATTATCAGTTATAGTCACATTGCAGAGTTTCTGTGTAGCTGCTGGGGTTTGTGTGGGTGAAAGGTCTCACTGATGGGACGTTGTCCTCCCTGAAATACGCCTGGTGCAGATAGGCAAACAGCTTCTCCTCAATTTGGAGCAACACCTGCACAACGAGTCAAGACAAGTCAAGTGAAAGCAGCACTTCAAAGTAAAACATTAGCTGATGTTTTAACTGATAGTTTTAACCACCTGGTGGTCATTGTCTTTTTCTTCGCAGATGATTTTCTCCACTTCATTACTGCTGTCCTTCTTCACTGTCTGCACATCTGCCGAGGTGGACAGATGCTGCTCACAGAAATACAGACACACAGGGAGGGTTTGTGTCAAAATGCCAGGATAATAAACATCCTCATCACATGAGCTTCAGGAGGAAGTAAAGTTGTTACCTGGACCAGACTAAGTGTGTCCAGGCGGAAGTTGAAGTCTCCAAACAGGAAGAAAGGCAGAGGAGTGTAGCGGCTGTCTGATATCCTGGAAGGAAGTCACACAGATGTTTGGCTCTATATTTCTATGAAACTTTACTTTGGGTGTGTACGCATTCACATAAATATGATGAAACATCCTGTTTACAGGAGAGGAAAGGCTGTTTGATAGCAGATGATATTAGCTCGGACATTATCGGACCAATTCCATTCACAACAGCCTTTTAACCAAGTCTTAAATTGTACTTTTGGGTTTAACTCGGTGGATATTTTCTGTCTCTTTGAGCGTTTTACAGTCAGATGCTTTTGCGTGGTTGTGTGCGGCTGCAAATCTGACCTGTTGATGACGTATCTGAGAGCGTTTTTGCGGTTGGCTGAGTAAATGGAAGGACTGGATTCGCAGGCAGTGAGGTTGGAGGCATCATGGAACAGGTGGACATTGACCAGGTCCAGACCTCTGTGAAGAACACACACACACAACACAGGCAAAATACAGTGATATATGACAGGTGGAGGAAGTGAATCACAGCCTGACATCTGATAGGTGAGTATGTGTGTGTGTGTGTGTGTGTGTGTGTGTGTGTGTGTGTGTGTGTGTGTTTGTGTGTGTGTGTGTGTGTGAGTGTGTACGCATGCGTGTGCATGTGTGGTTAACACAGGTGTCACTTATGAGAAGCGTTCTTATCAGTGAGTGCTCTCGTGTTAATGCTGAGTCCACAAACAAGCACATTTGTCTTTTGTGCCAAGCGCTACTGCTTTTCTTTGGCTGTCACTGGAAAACAATTAATGTGCTTCCAACATACGAGCACTGTTGACTCACATCATGATGTTGTGGCACACAGATTGTGGGCTCCTTTTGTTATGACCCCCAGGTAACAACACGGCAGAGCAAATAGTAACTACAGTTCTCTGAAAACACAGACTGTAGCAGCAGCACTGTGTGTTTTACTCACTTTCATTTCCGGGCTGTATTTAGTTCAGTGTCAGTGGATTCAGAATATACATTACAAAGATACATTCAGTGCTAATTAAATGAAAACGTGGATCAGCACAAAAACGGCTGGATATCATACCTCTCTATTTTTTGGTACCAATTGTCAATAATCAAAGGTGGGTATCAAATGTCTGGTCAGGTATTTACTGATTACATTTTATATTTTATAGGTGAAGTTCTTCTACAGATGCTTTTCTTTAGTGAACATTTAATATTTGAACTTAAGTTGCATTCACTGATATTTGTGGCTCCCTGGGTTCAGCAGAAACAAGTTGTAAAAGCAACACTAACATATCACCACATTATAATGTTGAAACAGTGAACTTGTGCCTACATACACATCCAGCATGTATGAAACAACATTATCTTTCATTTGGAATCAGATCCAAATGAAAGATAATGACTGGCTACTTTGCTTTAGCTCTGTTTTGGTTTCCAATTTCACCTGAAGCAAAAATACCTGAGTGAGCTTTGCTTTTAACAGAACTCCAGGTAAATTTTGTTTTGACACATAGATAGAAAGCAAAACTCACTCAGCCCTCGCCCGAGATGAAAGAGATGGAAAGCAAAAGCAAAAGCTCTCAAGCTTTGTTTTGACAGATAATTTCTGCTTAATTCTTTCCTTCTTTGAGAACTCGTTTCTGAGAATGCTGATGTTGTTGATCAAGGATCCAACATAGATGAAAGCACTGGCTTTCAAATTTGCTAAGGCGCAATCTGTCTGGTCACAACAGTGCCACATTTGTTCTAAAAGTGAGTTGAGTCCCATCCTGACTGGTTTATCAAGGTGAGGTCAGTGCACAGTACATACTGATTGTGTATGATCCAGCGGGTCCTCATGAAGCCCTTTCTGGACCATTTGAACTGCAACAGAGACAAATTAGAGTGAGTCAGTAAACAGCAGCGAGTCGTGTCTTTGAAGGGCCAAACTGATAATTATTGATTCTCCCACATAATTTGTCTCATCTCCCTGTCAGAGCGGGCAGACAGCGCCTGCAGCCCCAGTAGACTCATTTGTCCCAACATCTCCCTTTGGCCCATACGTACCCCTCCCCACACCTGCAAACACAAACACACACACACACACACACAAATGGAGGCATACACAGATGCACACTCATGCATACATACTCACATCAGGCCAGAAATTCTTTGGGAATTTTTCTTTCTCCACTGTGGTGACCCCGGCCAGAGAGCCCACGTACTTGTTCTGCCCCGACACCGCTTTAAAATCCTTAACTGAGAGAGGGAGGCAGAGAGAGGGAGGGGGAGAGGGGTGTGACATGTAAAAGAGTGAGAAAACATGCAAACAGCAATCAATAAACTGGTGTTAACCTCATCAGAGCGGCATACGTGATGAGAGAATCTATAAGCGAGCCATTAGACTGCGTTTGGCGAACAACAATCGGTTTGGTCCACACAGCGAGTGGCAGCTCCAGGATGTTTATGGTTCTTCCATAAGCTTTTCTGAGGAGCTTTTTCACGCCTAACGTGACTGGACTATGCAGCAGGAAAATAACAGCTCCACTTTAAATTCAGGTTCTTTGCAAATATCTGGCCAGGTGGGGTGGCCATCAAACTGCCATTATACACAGAGAAATGATTTTGCTATTCTTGATATTAAAAAAAGTGACAAGAATCTTGCCAATCATGCGCAACATTGCTCTAACTCCACTGTAGATATCGATGAGCCATTACCAAAAAAGTACAGGAGGCAAGGGGAGTGGTTTACTTTGAGCGCTTAAATAGTCTGTTTTAGGAGTGCGTAGATTACTCCTTCCTTTGTTCATTAAGGTGAAAAAAAAAGCATCATAAAGTTAACGAATAACAAAACTATTAAAATCTATATGAATGTCACATGTAAGAAGCAAAGTTTTTACCATTAAAGTCATATTGGTAGATGTTTTTCAGTGTCTTGTGGATGAAGTACATGCTCCCCAGAGCCTGTGGAGAGACAAGAAATAAACAACATGAATCTTACAGTATCTGATAAACGCATCTGGGATCAACACACGTGACAGTATGCAAGATCAGTTTCAGCTGAAAGACTTTCAAAGTAAAACATCAAAAAAGTGCAATCATACTAAAACAAAACACCCCTTTACTTTCAGACACCTGCTGCAAAGAACACTAGAAAATGACCAAAGCAAAAAAAACCTGACATGTTTAGTCCAGCAAAAAGACGAACACAACTTCATAAGTTTCATCTGAAATGCATCAGAATTTAATTTCAAAGCAGTAAAGCTATGGAACGCCTGAACACATGCCTTTCATATTTCAATGTTTCAACTTTAAGCTTCATAAAAGTATTAAATACTTAAGGCTTTTAAAAAATAAACAATAGAGTCCGTCTGAGCCATCCCCAGTGGTTTCACAGCATTGAGCCACATGAAACCCAAACAACCAAATGTGATGTCAAAAACGGGAGAGACGAAGGATTGAATTGTTCATTTCCCCCGTCATGTGAGCTGAAATGTGAGCCTTGTATTGAACGACACAGTACGACACAGTGCGTCGTTACTCTCCCAAAGACACATGAAACTTTAAAGAATTTAGACGTACAAAATGAACACATAACTGCTCAACACATCCACGCACTGCCCCTCAGCACACACACTTCAGCACCCAATCATCCCTGACATGGGGCTGACAATTTTTAATGTACTAACTGCCTGCTCCACTGATCTGATTAATCATGCCCTGTGAGATCAATAAAGACAGAAAATTAAAACAATTTAAAAGGTATTAAGCAGTGGGCCTGCTGTCTGCCAATGCTGCCGCTGTGACTGGGGGAGCCGAAGAAAAATAAGCCGGCGCTCAGAGGGCTCGGGGCGTGACGGACCACTGGGCAATCCACCCCCTCCTCATCCAGCCAGAGCATGAGAGATCTCTCCCTGAAGAGATCATTTATCTTCAGTGCCAAAGTCATCCTCATTTAATAAAATGGAAGAGTCTCCATTGTCGGCTCCAGCGAGCGGCAATTAGTGACCAACTTTTCCAAACTAAGGGAGCGAGGTTAAGGCAAGGCCAGGGATTCATTCAAACTAGCCTGAAAGGGTTTAACGATAAAAAAACCCCCCCAAAAAACAAAATGCTCACAGAAGAATGTTTCTGAGGAGCAAGTTTGGAAAAAACTACATTGTTATTTCAGCTTTTTAATAATGCAAGATTATCATTGTTGTAGGAGATTCAAGGACTATTCTCTAGTAATTAGCTAAAATAAAATAATCTAAATTCGGCCTAGTTTGTGTTGGATCAGTAACAATGTTGTGTTTAAACCGTACGGAGAAAATACACATGCACACACTCAAACACAGATACACATTCTCGTCCACATACTCTGCCAAACACCTATCTTCATCAATCAAGTTTGTGCACAGTTTAATAAAAAAATATTGACTTACAAGTGATTTTTTATCAAAACACCATTTGTACTGGGAATGCTTGCGAGTCTGCCCCCTCTGCTCCTGCAGCTCTTCTGAAAGCCCCC
>NW_019525496.1:778111-789741 GCF_002814215.2 Seriola lalandi dorsalis
ACTCCAGCGCAGGGGAAACTTAACTCCCAGCTGTCTTCCAACCCTCACACTTTATTTATCGTGCAGAAATAGGCTGGGATCAATAGTTTTAATCTCGAGTTAAATGTATTGACTTTGCCCCCCCCTCACCCCCCACCCCCACCCCACACCTGGCCATTGACTTTCTCGTGTTTACTTCACGCACCTTCAGTCTACAGATGCAGCCATTGACCCCTACTGTCAGGCAGCCAGTGTGAGGGTATCACCTGGGAGGAGTAAGGGTTAATAGCTTAAGAGATACTCTTCTTGATGCCACTTTTCTCAACCGGGGAGGTGTTACTCCCACTCAGGGCAGATTTTCAGACGAACTAATACTGACAAACCCGTCATGAGCAACTACAAACACAATTCAGTTCCGAGAAAGAGGCTGAAAACTTGCTTGTGCTGTGTGAGGTCACTGAAAGAGAAGTTGGAAGCCAGAAATGGCTTTCACGACAGGTGTGGTGATTGAGGCTGAGCCCATGACCCAAGCAATGTCCCGGCAGCTCCATAATGGCACTTTAGTAGCATGAAGAGCACCAGCTCAGTCTTCAGCTACAGAGACAGACTCAGGGTTCAACAATAGATGACGATAAGAGATGTAGGTAGCGACACCAGTGCTTAACAAACTTGTCTTTAAGAATATCTCCTCTGTCTGTGCCCATATTGTGTAACTACTACCATTGTTGTACACTATATCTTTGAGATCTATGTCACTTATATAAGGCTGTGATTTTACACGTGTCTGAGCTTGTGCAGTGGGCCTTAATGTATGAAACCCAACCCGTTAGCGCAAACACACAACACATCAGATTACGATAAGGAAGACAGATCTGCACACCTATTAGAGGTGTGAAATTAGACCTGTAATTCTCTTATTTCTAATTTCCTGGTCTTCATCAGGAATTTCGTTTTGACCAAAACATCCCACAATGAGCATTGCACTTATTCAAATCTGACTTTTACAGTCAGATTTGTGGTGAGATTTACTTTGTTTTATTAGCACACTAAATTTACTCCAGTCTCCATGATTTTTGACTTGATTAAAAAAAAAAATTCAGTTCGTATCAGGGAGTTGTTTTTTCACAGTGAATCCATACCTTCAAATTGATTAAATACACACATATAAACAAGGCCAATAGTTTAATGACATATGCATATGTGCATAACTTCATTTTCTTTTAACATTCCTTAAAATAACCTGTTTCACAATCTAAATTTTGTGTTATGTTGTAGTCTATGACAAAAGAAATGACTTTTTCTGGAGCTCCACTGGGGTTTACATCCAGCTCCACAGCACAACCCCTGCAGCCGCCACTGAGCACTAACATGGAGGAGGACCCCATCTAGTGGAAGCAGGTGTGAACTACTCTGACTGAGAAAACAAAGTGTGTGTTTCTTACGGTGAAGACGTCCTCTGCTTGGAACTGGTTGTCCACATAGATGCAGACCCTGTCATAGTCTTTCATTTCTTCATTGGACTCGATGCTCCTGGAAACAACAGGCCACAACAGATCGATCATTAGGCAACGGAACAAAAAAAAAAAAAGCTTGTTCCTTTGGATGTAGAAATGAAGATATTTGACGATTAACTGATTAGTCTGTCGCCAAAAAATTAATCTGCAATGATTTTGATAATTATTTCATAATTCTTAATTCAAATGTAAAGCATTATTGCTTTAAAATGTTTAAAGCTTCGCTGGCTCTAAATTCTCAAATATGT
Organism: Seriola lalandi dorsalis; assembly: GCF_002814215.2. Lineage (NCBI taxonomy): Eukaryota > Metazoa > Chordata > Actinopteri > Carangiformes > Carangidae > Seriola > Seriola lalandi. The sequence goes on from NW_019525496.1 coordinate 779,853, forward strand.
CAGCTTGGGCTTTAGGGAATTGTGATGGGATTTTTCAGTTTTCTGACATACTTTATATTGAATGATGGCTGGTTGAGACAGATAATTATATTATTATATATTATATAATATTTATCGATAAAAATGCTTTTGGATCCAAGAAATTTATAAAGAAAGAGACAGGACTATCCTGATTAGCAGTGGTGATAAAATCAAATACACGGTGAAGGGAGAATATGACTTTCCAGGCGAACATGGATTGTGATCAACACATTAATCCTACCGGAAAAAGTTGTCTGCATGGCCCATGTTAACCATGTAGTCCTTCCCTCCCACCTCCTGGAAGTGCAGGGCGATGAACTGTGGCTTGTAGCTGTGGATAGTCTGTAACAAAGCACAGCAAACAGGTCTTACATTACGGTGTAACGAGGAGTGAAGAGGGTCGACACTGTGTGTTACAGGATGAAGTTAACGATCCATTAGAGGTCATGTGGAGCTTGACTGTTACTGTTAGTCTCTGCACTCAGCCTGATGTGGCTGTGTTATCAGTTATCAGCACAGTATCTGTTTTCTAGAGAACAAGGAGCAGTGTATGGGATGTCACCAGTGTGATGATGCCGGAAGCCTATCAAAGTGGGCTAGAACCAACTATGTAACACAATTTATATTTGGCTGAACTGCACCAGACTGTCTACAAAATGCAAGAGAAAATTATGACACTGTCAGGAATGATAGTAAATGGCAAATGTTTAAAACTGTGAATTATTGATGCAGGACCCAGGAGGCCCAGACTTACCTTATACAATTCTTGTAGCCACTCACTTTGAATTTCACCCAACTATAAAATGACAAAGAGAAAAATCATCAAAGGCGTGCAATGTTTCTGGAGGAAACTGTACAAGATCAAATATTAAGCCTGCATTCATTTAATTTTGGCCACCTGGGGGCAGTGAAGCAACCTGTAAGCATAACATTAACATACAGTATCATTTCCTTATAAAGATGTTAGGGCAAACATGTTAGCAAAGAGTTGCCTATTAGTATATCCAGCACATATGAAGCAAGATTCGACCTGAAGTCCGATATTCTCTCATTTAGCTCTGTTTTGTTCTCTGTTATCAACTCTTGATGTGCAGCTCTTTGGCTGTGGATGATCGACCATGCTCAACAGCTGTAGTGACTTGTGGAGCCCCGAAACTGATCAAATGCAGTAAACAGTTATCAGACAAGTCTAAAATATTACTGAATATATCAATAACAACACTATTGGTTAAATAATTTTAATGATTAAACTTTAAAGGTTAAAGAAAGTGACCCCAACCTTTTTTAGCATACCCCAACTATGTTAGCATAGGTGCTAGGGTTTTTTCAGCAGCTGCTGCATAATTACACAATTATTAAATAAATAGGGAAACAAAGTTTGCTGACAACACCAAACCCCCCACCCTCCCAAAAAATGTTTTTTTTTTTTTTTTTTGCGAAGACCACTTGTCAAATTTACACTAGGTTTTTAATTATTATTCTCTCTATTTATTTAATAATTATGTAATTATAACAGTCATCACAATGTTGACACTGAACAAATACTGAAGGTCACGGTTCAAAAACATAGTCTATAAAATTAAATTACTAATATGATATGAAAGAAAGTCATATGACTGGAAAGAAGACGTCTCACTCTGTTTGTATGAACTAAATGAACACATTTGTGCTTGTACAGAGGTGTTGTAGAGTGGAGCTTCCCTCTTAAACTATCTTTGACAAGTGCTAATTGCATGTAGAGAGCACACAGGCCGACAACTGCCAAGTTTAATTTGAGCCGGACATCAAGTTACTGAAGGAATTAACATTAATAAGTGACAGCTGAAAAAGTAAAACATTTTCAGTTCATTATGAATCTATGACGGGACTAATTAGACTGTGACAGAGGACGTTAGTTGAGTAGATGATCCTTCAATATGGCCCAAAACACATTTGCATTCACACTGCTAAAATAATGTGGTCTGGGTGATCAGATCTCAGATGCATCCTCAAAGCGTCTTGGGCAGGTTCACATCTGAACTTAGAGCTGTCCACTTGTGATTGGTTCACTCGAGACGGATGTTAATACCATGTCTGAACAGGGCCTAAGAGATAAGGTTATATCATTGGTCGGCCGGCTGAGAGTTTCAACATTAGTTGTCGCTTTTTCAAAATGATTTGGTGCCAACAAGAAGAGTTGCTATATTGCCCCACGAGCACGAGTTCGGGTATTGCTGCGCAGACATACCTCTCTATGCTGATCACATGGCAGCTGACTTGAATAAGCTTTTAACTTTCTCTCTGAGTGACGATTTTAAAAGTACATATAGCCGAAATCACAGCACAGTCTTTGTCTTTAACTTATATATATGGTGTATAAAATCAGGATTTTAGCAGTGGAGAGCAGCAGTATTATTTGCTGTATTAGAATACTGTATATGTGAATGCAGAGAGTAAGGAGAGAAAGCAAACAGATGAAGGTCTGAAACCGGCTGACACAAGGCAGGATGCAAATAGCCTACGACGCGGTCCAGCCATTTACTAGGTTTTGACCTAGTCCTGCTTTTTGGTGGCAAACATTTAATCATTAATCTCCACCCAACATTTCCCTTTTTACATATCAGTGGAGCAATTTCAGCTGGCAACCTAGCTGCAGGTCATTTCTGTCATAAAATGGCACCAGCCATTGCAATGCTAATTATCCATATACCTATATATACATAGACCTACTGTTGTAGCATCACTGAATATACTGTATGATCATTTTAGCTGGCAAGCTAGCCAAAGTTAAATAGCTAATGCTCAGACACTTCTATCTTCTAACACTGTCTCCATCTTTTAGAGTCAATCATACTAGTAAACTTGCTCTGTAAATCAGAAGGGAACTTTTTCATAAGCAGCCAGGTGATAATTATCCGTGGCTTTGTCAACACAAGCGACATTTACATTAAGCATTGTTAATACAAAAACTGTAGATCAGCTTTAATTATGAAGTCCAACTCCAACTGCACAAACAGGATACAGAAAAGGAATGTGTTTATCAACTAAAAAGATTAATCACAACTTATGGGTTTAAAATTAAATTGCTAGCTAACAGGAAAAAACAGGTCAAATAGAAGTCAAGAAGTCATGAATCACTGACATGAAATACTCTGTGCTAATATTAACTCTGAGCAGGTTAAAACAAACAATAAGGGTTCTCTGGAAATATTATCCTGTGTGTTCCATCGGTTGTGTGTTCCAGGATGTAGACTCATTCAAGTTTAGCTGCACCTGTCATAATCTGGCCACCGTCCACACTTCATCCCTGAAAGGTGCGTTTAATATTGCATGGCCACTTGACAGTTGAGTATAGGCTACTGTAAAACATGTATGAGTAAAGCAGGCAGATAAACTTAACACACAGCAATGTGTCAAATATTAGCAGATCCTTCCCTGTTTGGAGCAACAGGTAGACTTCAATTTACACTGTAGATGTCGACGCTGCACTGGACAAAATTTGCATAGAAGAATAGACCGATTTTGTCTGTTTAAGTGGGGTTTCAAGTAGATTTGTTCCAATCGAGTACTACTATCGGAAATGCCTCTGATACTCCTAAAATACATGATCGAGTACTGGTGAGTACACAAGTCTATGCACCGATCCAAAACCACATAATTTATTTATAAACTTTATAGTTTCACACCAAGATAAAACTACAGTTTCCCAGGAAATACTACGAATATACAGCTGTGAAAAGGTTTTATGCCTCTGTGCCCGCCACAGCCAGGGCCGGAGGCATTATGTTTTCAGGATGACCGTCTGACCGTTCCATTCTTGTGACTCGAGCATGAACTGATTAGTCTTTGGCGGTAGGTCACTGTGACTTTTTTTTAGCCTCTTGAATGTGATATCTCAAAACCACCATGAGGGAATTTCTTCAGATTCAGACAAACATTCACTTGGAGTCAAGTCAACTAAACTGATTAGATTTTTGTGTGCCAACATCAAAGTTCAGCGTCACAGTGACCTCACGTTCTTGTGAATGCGATGATATATCAGGAACAACATTCTATATCCAGCCGGTCAGAGGACAGCTTCACTGTTACACGATAATGTTCTGCAAAAACACTTCTGGCCAACATTCAATGCTGTAACTCAGGAAGGGGAGATTGTGACCGAATTTCCTGTAACTTGGCTGGTTGGCAGAGGCATACAACAGCAAGGCAGTTATTTTACATTTTTTAACACAATGGTATTGGATCAATACTCAGTATCGGCCAATATACAAGTTCAGATCAGTATAGGGAAGGAAAAACGATCTTGAGATTCAGTTTATCAGTTACCTCCTCATACAATATTGCCTTGTTATCGTAGCTTCAGATATTATTATCTTCAGTGGTAATATGAGGAATTAGTAAATTTATTGAACTATGACAGAAAAAACAACCTTGACAGGTCTCCATGGTGGGTGTGATGAATATGACTGTAAAATAAAAGGTTTTGTTCCGACGGTAATATAGCTTATTGCATTTCTGACTTGTCCCAGAGAATCCTCCCTCAGTCTAAAACTGGATTCTCTGGCCTTTTAAAGGCAATAAGCAACACATCAATAAACAACTGCCCCGTAAACTAAACTCTGGCATTTGCACATCGTTACTTACACACCAGCGCCAAAATTTGGCCGTAGTGTAGTTACAGGGTCACGCACAATCTTCTGCGAAGCCAGCTGCATTCATGCCACCCGAGAAATGGCTTTGCATAGTGTATTTGCATGGCAGTGCAGCATGTGTGACTGCAGCTCAGCCATTGTGACGTGAAGGACTCCTCTCACATGATTTTGGCAACTAACACAGCCTGTAAGCGCTTATGAACACAAACACAGGGCAACCCTGATTCATTTATACGTAACTGTAACATGTTTTAAAGATAAAGTTCATACAGTAACTATACTCACAGTGCAACTCTGCTTGCTTATTACAACTCAGAGAAATACAGTACATTAAAAATGAGATTGGGGAAATCCTAAAAGACATAAAGAATTCCACACTCGCAATCGAACAACAAACACATCTCCCCATGTGTGGAAAAAAATGAGCCCTGTGCCACGCAACAAGACCAGGCATGTTGATCAAGAGATGTCCTAAGCGGGCTTACACAGCAGCACTGTTCCAATGAAATTGATAGCCATAATGATTAAGCATGATGATTAAGGAAAGGCTTTGTTGGTCCAAGCTGTTTAATAGTTCTTGGGGAAATTAGCTGATATGAGTCCTTGGCAATATTGCGTTCCCATAACTAAGACTCTTGCAGATGATCAATTGTCTAACACTATGTAAATAAATAAATAAAGGGAAAGATTGTGTAATAAAAATATCTACCCACTGTAACTGAGTCTACAAATAGTCATTATACAAGCTACAAGAAACAATAGATGCAATCTCCAAGGTACTGCTATGGTGACCATGGAAATGTGGCACAGAGCAGCCGTTAAGAGTTGACAGTCTCACTGCTCTGACGGGACACTCGGCTACTCCAATACTGTAAAGCTATAGGATTTATCCTGTGATGTGCTTAAGGTCTTGTTCTTATCCCAAAGGCTGAGTGAACGTTTAGGAGTGTTTGTTTATAGAAATAGAGGGGCCAAAGTAAGTAGAAAAAGCTCAAGTCCCCTGGGAAAGATATTCATCTGTTTACATATCTCCCACAATGGGATCTAACATGTTTTCATTGCAGCCAGATCGGGCAACCGGAAACATGGTCCTGAGCCAAATTTCCATGAGTTTAAGAGCCTTCCTCCCTCCTTTCGTCTAAAAGTTTTGTCAACCCAGCCTAGGCCCAAACTGAAAACCCTTGGATATTTAGCCAAGTGTTTAGACTACAGTCAGAACTCTTTAATCCCTAATTAAAAATGCTCTTATTGTGTTTCCTTAAAGATACAAACATCTAATACAAGGCAATAAACTACAACTTAAATAAAATAATGTAAATATAGTGATACCACTGAAGCTGTAAATGCTTTATGATAAGGATACTGTAAACTGACTGTTGAGTGACACAGATCCTTCCTGTACTAACATTCAAGCCGGTGATTTTTAACAGGGATCGACTGCACACAGTTAGGGGGGATATAAGAAATGAGAACAAATTTATCAAGAAGTAGCCTAAACATGGGAGTCAAGACATCCGGTTTTGGTCTACATGTGACATGTGAGGACGGTCAGATTCTGTGACTGTTATTTAAATCTTTCAAAACCTTTATTTAACCAGGAAGCCTCATGTAGGCTAAAATGTTCTTCCCGTGACAGGTAGCACCAACAGACAAACACTTTTCCTCATAATTTAAGTAATTCTTAAAGAGTATTTTATTTAATCTATCTATAATGGCTTTGAAAATTAAATATTTAATTTAACACTTTACATATATGTTTAGGTTTTGACACCTGTCAATATGTGGTGAACAATTTTCAGTATCACAGTATCCAACAGGTCACAGTCTACGCTGACTGTGAGTAGGTCACGTGAGGCGTGAAACTTACTTTGGCTCGTGCCTTTTTTAAAAAAAAAATAAACGACAGAGGATGAATACTATTGAGCACATGCTACTGACAGCTGACAAAGAAACACGACTGAGTAAGTCGACTGTGAGCTATTAGATACATAATAGCCTACAAATTATTATTATAATGAGAGTAAAAGGCCGTTAAGCGCGTGAGACTTGAACAGACTTTGCTACATCCTTGTATCTTGTTGATGTAAACTAGCAATGGAGCCCATTCAAGGTAAAAACCTAGCCTACCTCTTGTTCCCTCGTATTTATCTGTCAGCCTATCAGCATTAAGTATAATCGTCTGGCAGCGCTACCGCCTGGTGTAGTTTTAATTTCACTCTTAACAGCCTACTTACATTGTCAAAGAGTGACCCGACATTTGCGGTGACAAGCAGCACATCAGTGAATGTTTCCATGTTCACGATCCGCGTTCACAAACAGTCCGAGGAAACTCCGCAGCGTCGCCAAATGACGCGTGCCCAGGGCCTGAGACAGCTTCTCTCCAGGAGCTTACAGAGGCTTTACTGTGAGAGCCCGAATCGCGTCTACAACCGCTCAAAATTACACCAGCATCTCACTGATGACACCGTGTCGCTCCTGCTCCAACTTGTCTGCTGATGGCGGGCTGTCGTAGTATCAGGTTGTCATCATACACCGGAGCGGAGCTCATATCCATCGTCGAGCCGAGGAGGAGCAGATAAGTTGTTTTTACAGCCTGCGTGCGCGGATTTCCGCCTCCCCTCGGTTAATTGGACTAGTGGCTTCTTAGCAGACTTAAACCCGGCTGGACGGTGCATCTGCTGCTGCTTTGACAAACCGCTCTGATAACCGGACCAGGCACTTACATACAGGCGGTGTTGTGTTGTGTTGTGTGTTGCCCTGCGCTGCTCCGCCCATTGGCTGTGAGCAGTCAATTACTGTCTTCCTTATGTTCTGTCAAGTTTATCACCGCTGAGCAAACGTGGCCATCAAACTCGTCAAAATTCAAAGTGCTCCGAGGGAGATCCTATAATGTTAGAGAGTCACATAGTCTTGAGTATGTGGCTTCTATTACTAATTAGCCACTTTTCTTAATGCATTGAGCACTATACTATTAGCCTACCGTAATAACATGAGATGACATAAAATGCCATTGTACATAATAACTTGACTACCTGAGGAAATACCTGACAGCTCTCAACTCACCACTCAACATACCACAGGCTCATTGTGTGCTGTCTCAACAGGAAGTTAGTCATTTTCTTTTTGTAAAACTCTTTTCTTTTAATGAAATATGCTCCCACTAAAGGCAGCTTGCTTTCACTCATTGAACCGTTCTTGTCCCTATCCTGTTTTACAGCTGTTCAGCACTGAAACATTATATTACAGGTGGGGTCTTATCTTTATCTATGACTTTGCCTTAGGTGTGTGCTCACCAGTAATCATTGCTGTTACCTTTACTTACATTGTAACAAATTACAACAACAACAAATGACCTATGGGAACAGCCTGCCTCCTACAGCTTCTAGTCATTGCAAAAGCAGAGTAACCACAATATTTTACAACACAGCCACAGTAGCTTGTTCTTTACCCAGAGCCGGAGCTGTAAAGCTCTCATTTTGAGTAGATGGATCGGTGCCATCTCACTGTCTGAGCTCCAGCCCAGGGTAAAACAAAGACTGCTGGGGGCCTAACTCTGGCTCTCCATAGTGCTGTTAGTGAGCTGTTCAACCATGGCGAGGTTTACACAGCCAACCTTTTGAGCTCCTCTCCCCGCTTCCTCTTACTCCTCCTCTGAGCACTGTGTGCTTTATTCACCAACTTCAACAGATCCATTTGAAAGTAACGCAAAAGAATACTGCCATGTCCATCACTGGTTCGGAAACAAAGACAGTTAAAAGGGAAACCTCTCTGAAAGGAGACTGAGGCAGTTTAATCCAGCCAGGAGGACAGGCCCTGGGTATGGATGAGGCAGCTGCAAAAGAATCAGTAATATACATTCATGGAAATAGATCTTATTTAAAGACTCCATTCTAACAGTCAGCTAAGGGAATAAATGCAAAATACAGTGTTCAAAGTAAAGCTATCAACCTTCATGCCAGATTGAATATTGTAGCTTGGTGCCCACTGGAAAATAAATCAGACAGGAAATGTTACCAGAGTCCTGACTTGCCTGCCAAGAATAGCAGAGAAAAGCTACAGCTAATCAAGGCAGGACTGTTGGGAGCAAAAACATTACATTACAGAAATATCAAATGAGGATTGATTTGATTTTAAAACAGTTGGCAGTAAAATAAATAACCAAATCTCTTAAATGAGATAGGCGAAAATGGAGGCTCTAAAAACTCTAAATCAGTGGTTGTCAAATTAGTGTCTGGGGATCCCCAGGGTCCTTGAGGGGCATTCCCAAGAAAAAGGCGAATCATTTATTTGCACTATAATTCCATCCACATTGACAGGATGCATGACTATTTTGGCCATGAGTTTCAAAACTCTTTCTGTAATAAAACATCTGAAAGCAAAAATCTTATCAGATGAGGGTCCGTGGCATAATTTGTGTCAGCTTAGGGGTCCTTGATGTGAAAAAGATGGAGAACCACTGCTCTAAATACTACATTATTAAAGAAGTATTATGTTTGTTATAGCTGTACTTACTGTAACGGTTCTTAAAAAATGTTTTTTATCTTTATCGGTAGAAAATTCCTTCAACTACTGTAAAGTTACTCTAAAGTGTATCTACAATATTATACTCAAATCCCCACATTCACCTGACAACCATGTCATGGGGTGTAATCATGTCATGTCCTGTAAGAACATGCTTAGAAACTTTGCACCTGCAGCACGGGAAAACAAAGGTGACTGACGGTGTGAGAAATGCACACAGAAAAAGAAACCCTCAAGTCAACTGTAGAGTCACATTCTTGAACATTTATTTTGATGAACAGTTTTGACATGATCTAAATGACTATCCCTGATAACAGCAAACTAGAGGGAGGAAAGCCTCAGTGAGAAACCCAAGAGGCTGTCCACCATGTTCCTCAGCCTAACCGGGAGCCACTCTGACTCTCCTTGAAACGTCCTCGAAGAGGTTGCCAAGTAGGAAAAAGATCACTGATGAGGGGGAAATAAAGACAGAGCTTTTAGAGTTCACCTCAAATAAATTAGGCGATATGGTTACTGCACAAGCAGGAAGCCGATGGAAACATGATGGCTGTTAGGGAGTGTAATAGGATGAGCATGTATCAACTAATTGCAATTATAACTGTTTTAGTGAGAAAACCAATTGTGATGTTCATCATCCTACATCACTGTTAGTGTGCCATGGGCCTTAAAGGGACAATGCTAAAAGCATCCAAAATAAATTCTTAATGAATGGACTA
>NW_019525496.1:789791-871709 GCF_002814215.2 Seriola lalandi dorsalis
CATGGAAATAGATCTTATTTAAAGACTCCATTCTAACAGTCAGCTAAGGGAATAAATGCAAAATACAGTGTTCAAAGTAAAGCTATCAACCTTCATGCCAGATTGAATATTGTAGCTTGGTGCCCACTGGAAAATAAATCAGACAGGAAATGTTACCAGAGTCCTGACTTGCCTGCCAAGAATAGCAGAGAAAAGCTACAGCTAATCAAGGCAGGACTGTTGGGAGCAAAAACATTACATTACAGAAATATCAAATGAGGATTGATTTGATTTTAAAACAGTTGGCAGTAAAATAAATAACCAAATCTCTTAAATGAGATAGGCGAAAATGGAGGCTCTAAAAACTCTAAATCAGTGGTTGTCAAATTAGTGTCTGGGGATCCCCAGGGTCCTTGAGGGGCATTCCCAAGAAAAAGGCGAATCATTTATTTGCACTATAATTCCATCCACATTGACAGGATGCATGACTATTTTGGCCATGAGTTTCAAAACTCTTTCTGTAATAAAACATCTGAAAGCAAAAATCTTATCAGATGAGGGTCCGTGGCATAATTTGTGTCAGCTTAGGGGTCCTTGATGTGAAAAAGATGGAGAACCACTGCTCTAAATACTACATTATTAAAGAAGTATTATGTTTGTTATAGCTGTACTTACTGTAACGGTTCTTAAAAAATGTTTTTTATCTTTATCGGTAGAAAATTCCTTCAACTACTGTAAAGTTACTCTAAAGTGTATCTACAATATTATACTCAAATCCCCACATTCACCTGACAACCATGTCATGGGGTGTAATCATGTCATGTCCTGTAAGAACATGCTTAGAAACTTTGCACCTGCAGCACGGGAAAACAAAGGTGACTGACGGTGTGAGAAATGCACACAGAAAAAGAAACCCTCAAGTCAACTGTAGAGTCACATTCTTGAACATTTATTTTGATGAACAGTTTTGACATGATCTAAATGACTATCCCTGATAACAGCAAACTAGAGGGAGGAAAGCCTCAGTGAGAAACCCAAGAGGCTGTCCACCATGTTCCTCAGCCTAACCGGGAGCCACTCTGACTCTCCTTGAAACGTCCTCGAAGAGGTTGCCAAGTAGGAAAAAGATCACTGATGAGGGGGAAATAAAGACAGAGCTTTTAGAGTTCACCTCAAATAAATTAGGCGATATGGTTACTGCACAAGCAGGAAGCCGATGGAAACATGATGGCTGTTAGGGAGTGTAATAGGATGAGCATGTATCAACTAATTGCAATTATAACTGTTTTAGTGAGAAAACCAATTGTGATGTTCATCATCCTACATCACTGTTAGTGTGCCATGGGCCTTAAAGGGACAATGCTAAAAGCATCCAAAATAAATTCTTAATGAATGGACTAAAAACCCTTTTACTCCATTAGCTGAACATGAATATCTGCCTCAGTCCATAAACCTTCATCAGCGTAACTGTGTGCACAATGTCCACTTCATAATGTGAAGATTTACACATTCCGTGGAATAAAACACAGAAACAGACAACATATCAAGAGCTCACCTGCAACGCAAGTCCTATAGTGACCACATGTTGGTAGAAGTCTTAATGTAAAACACAAAGCTTAAAATACAAGTTTTTTTTCTCTTGGAAAAAGCCCATAAAAATATTTGAAATGTAACAAAATCTGGCATAGTGCCCCAAATCATGGGCAGAAGCCAGTCATGCAAAACCCCAACTCAACCACAGGTTTTAGCTTTAGAACAAACTAGTTTTTATCTACAATAACTCTCCTCTACATCCCAGGTATATCAGCTCTGTAATGTTAACACAGTGCAATACAAACATGACAGTAAAATAAAAATCAAAAAGTTGAAACTATCAAACAAAGACAGGAACTCAATGATAGATAATAATACAAGTTTTCTCTCAAAAGACTGCCACCAAGGAAGACAATAGTCTTTTTCTGTGCACACCTTATTTTCATTTCTAATGCAAACAGGGCTTCAAGTCGAGCTATTCCAACAGAAGGCAGCAGACTCAGAGAGACCCGTAACAGTGATGCAAACTGAACATGCCAGGCTGAGGCAGTGACCGAGGAAGCCAAATGGAGTACTGTTGACACCCGAGAGGGAATTTTCCAGTCCAGGAGTGCCAACAGAGAGTGAGCCCTGCTGACTGCCTATTTAGTCAGAGGTGCGCAAGTGGATCTCTGAGCCAGTCCGCCTCCGCAGAGGTCCTTCAGGAGCGACTGCGGTCTTCTTGGGTGCCCACCAGCATTTTACTGTACAGCTTTTGCTGCTCTTCTTTAAAGGTATCTTTTACCTTTCCTCGCTTCAATCCTCCATCCCTACAAAAGAGTGTAAAATCAGTGACGACAATTATTAAGGTCGTGGACAATTATGTAGCTCACCCATGTTTTTAACAAAGGCATGAAGTGTAGATCAAGTATGCTGTATCAGTGTTTCTGACACTGCATCAGACATGATATGCAGTATATACACTGACCTGACCAGAATCACAAATAAAACAATCCAACTCTACTAACCACTAACTCTGCAGTGTTTATTACTTTATCTTTTTTTTCCTAAATTGTAGTTCACTTTCTGCCAAAGAAGTGTTAAATTCATCTCAAAGGTTCTTATGACGCTGCTGTCGGTGGAGTTTCACTGAACCAGCCGGGTCTCTTTATCTTATTTTTGACCTGTTACTGCAGAAAAAGCACAGGTGTACCTGATCATGTTACATATATATTGACAGATCTCGTAGCCAGTAGGCCAACAAGCAAAATAGTGGCACCTAGGAACCAGCACACTAAAAAAGGAACAATCAAATGCAAAACTGATTTATTAATCTGTAAGCTGGTCATAATATTTTTATTGACCACATATATTTTTGATGAGGACAAAACATTATTGATTATATATAATCAAGTTTCTATATTATAATTTGTTATTAATATCATATAGAGAGTAGGTGCTATATGCATATATTCTGCTTCACAAGCTCAGAGAACAAAATTGTGGTTGTAGCATTAATTTCTCATACAGATGCCAAAATACAGGAAAACAATGATATTAAGTTGCACCACTTTGCTCACTGTCTTATTGAAACTTAGTTTAACTGCCGTGACCATTGTAATAAAGTCAAAACGTTTATTTAATAAACAAGATCTGGTATATTTCAGTCATTTAGCAAAGGTGTATATGGGACTGCAGTGTCAGACCTGAGTCCATAAGAACAGTAACAGAGAGGTATTTGACCTTTTTCATGCCAGCCATTTTAACTTATCTTAGAGGAAAAAGCACAGGCAGAACCAATAACATTAACGATGGCTCAGTTCTATTAAACCACTGCAGAGAGTGGGCATACATGACACCAGCACCATTTGACTGGATCACCTACACTGAATACAGTTGTTATTCATATTACTGACTACACCTGTGATGACATGTCAAAGGGTCATAGGGTTCAGTCAAAGGGTTTGCATGTGAGAGTGGTAGAAACCATTGAGTTGAGTGGGTGTTATCTTACCACAAGAGATCGACTAGTCCCCCTTGCCTGGCTATAGCTGCCTTTACACGATTGGCAAACTGCACAGCATCCTCTCCCTCCTGTTGGTGAAGATTGACATGCATGGAAACACGGGCAAACAAGTGGTCATAAAAAAATAATTTATAGCATAGCTATTCTCATTTCTAAACGCTTTATTCAAATGTGGAGCTTTGTCATTTGCTGTTGATTTAACAGTCAACCAAACAATTGTGGTTTCTCTCAGTGGTGTGGATCTTCATGAATTTACAGAAAAAAGGAGCCACAAAGAGAAGCTCTGGAGTAGAGAAGAAAAATTGATCCTGATAAGTTTTGAAATTATTGTGTAAGAGCTTGTATGTATACATGCTGCGCCTATTGTCACAGCAAACTTATTTATTGTAGGTTGTGTGCCAAATGACAAACACAGCAAAACTGCTCCTTCACAAAAATCTGTTGTGAAGTCTCAAGTTAACCATGGAGTCTCACCTCTCTAGACATGGGAGGGAGGTACCACACACTGCAGACGATGGCCCAGCTGCTCATCATACGTAACAGGTAGTTGACCATGCCAAACTTGCTGCTATTCCAGAATGCGTCTCCAAAGCGAGGATCATACTACGAGGATCAAACACACCAGAATGATTAATCAATATTCATATTATTGTGAAAAAAGTTTAAAAAAAAAAAAGTTTAAAAAAATGGTGGTTAAAACATGTAACAGGTAAAAATAACATCTCAAAAGAAAAAAAAAGAAAAAAAAAGGAATCACTCTCACCTTAATGGCCACAGGGTAGACTGTGGCACCAATCTCAAAACTGCCCTTCTTAAACATCATAACTGATGTGTTGTTAATGCAGGTACCTGGGGATTTAGAGGAGTTATAAGAAAATATTTTGAGCCTTTTAAGGAAACCAGATGGCTATCATGTGATTACAAAGTTGTTCTATCTATACTAGATCACTGAACCAGCTCACCTTCTGGGAAAATGAGAATAGGCAGTTTGGATTTATCTTCTACATGGTCACTCAATCTGTAATACAAGAAGTATGTAGGTTATTACTAAAAATCTCATTTTGAGATTCGATACACAGAATTAAAATCTAAAACAACAAAACTAAAATTTTTTTGTTACACAAGTTACACAAATGAAAATTTCAACAGACTAACACTCAAATTCAATACAAAAACGTCACGATTCAACAGCTCTAACTGAATGACAAGAAACTGTATTATAGGTTGAGGTAAAAAAAACAAAAAAAAAACAAACTGTAATGAAGTGTGTGAAAACAATAAACTAAATAAAAGTAAAGGTTGTAATATTACCTTTTGGCCACTAGATGTCTGTCTTTGACTTCTGAGCGTTCAAACCAAATGTGTGGACATGCCTTGACCATGGATCTCTGAATGACCCCCATCAAGCCACCGTGAATTTGGCCAACCTGACACAACACAAACACATGCTTAAAACAAACTCGTCTATTTCTGGGACAAATGTCATTTCAACAGAGAAGCAGTTGCCAAGGAAAAAGTGACCAGTGTAAGTGTTTTCTGTAGTTTCCGACTAGGCAGTAGTAAAGTTACCATAGCATAGCAGCCATCACTGGCCAGGATGATAACATCTATGGGTGAGGTGTGGTTGGCGACACAGATGCCTCCATTCTTGGGTTTATTCTCACTGGAAAAGTGGAGAGAGGGAGACTGTTAATCTATCATGAAGGCACTTCCTGGAAGATTTATCATCAAGAACTGAAATGACTTGAGAGTGGTGTCAAGTATCAAAATGCATTTTTAGGGCACAAAGAAGAAAGAAATGCAATCAGAAGTCAAAACTATAATTCTTTATGGTCCACTGCCTCTCCCAGGCTTCTGGTGAAAAACAAAGCAACCCATGGTTTCTCTGTTAAAAGGTTTGACCCCCAGAGCACGCAGGACCTGAATGTACTTAGTCCACATTCCTAAGATAGAGTTACAATTTTAAATAGAGAGAGCAAGACTTCCCATGTCACTTGTGTATTTTTAGCCCCAGACTGGAGAGGAATACATGTTACAACAGGCTAAGTCTTGATGACAGACATAAGAAATGATAAAGGTCCTTCTCATATGACTACTTGATCTATATCAATGTGTTTTTTCTCAATTAATTAAACAAGGGGAGGGAAATTCAATAAAAGTAATTCAGGCAGGCCTGCACTGCAGTTAACCAAAGCAACACCAGCTGTAATGTACCTCAGTTTATGGGCAAATACATGAAACATTAACTTCCTCCTCCACATCCTGTTGCATGCGCCATCCTCTTGATAAAGGCTCTGACTCCTGTTTCATGTTTGTCTTTAATTCTTACTCTGACAAATCAAAATAAAATGTTCCCTTCACTTATAAACCAAACCCTGCACTACCAATATCCACTTCAATCAAAATAGAAAATACCAGTGCACAGTCCACTCTCTATTTAGCTATATGAATTCAGTAGTTTCAAGCATTGTGTTAAAGTTTTAAAAACCACTGTAGCCTGGTAAAGTGTTCTTTGGATTTGTGTATAAGAAAGCATTGCTGACTAGAGGTTTGTGCTGCACTGAGGCTCACAATGCCTGCTGCAATGAATATGAATGTAGACAGTCTAGCCTAGGGGTCCCCTTCTTTTCATAGTTGCACTCTAGAGTGCTCACATAGCAACTGCTAACACACCCAGGTTTTTGTTCTCCAAAGGCAACTCATCTATCATTATGTAATCTCACACAGACCTCTCTCACGTCACAGCAAGAAGTTCTGTGGCAGATCGTGTTTGAGAATGAAGAATAATGAGACCACATGAAGATTTGAGTGACGTTTTATATTATATCCCACTGGATTCAAATTTATATAACTTGAAGTCAAAACTTTCATTGTTCTTACTTTGCCCCATCATGCCATATCTTGAAACATTTGTTACCTTATTTTGTGGAAAAAATTTTTTACCGTAACATGCCAAAACATAATGCTTTATAATGTCAAACTCTCCATTTGTACTTCACACACTGTGTCCTTTTATGCATGTTATATCTCTGTCTACTCGTTACTTCCACAACAGTAAACAAGTGAGCATCACTACCGAACTCAGAATGCCGATAATCAACAGCAGCACTGCTACACTTTTGTGAGTGACCTATGAGTAAGTTTTGCAAAGCTTTATCCATGTACAGGACTTTTCATGCTAAGTTTTATGGTGAAGACTAATCAAACTGGTGACAAAAAGTTGAAGTGATAAGGAGCCAATAAACTGTAACCAACAGATTCAATGGCAATTTGTCAGAAATACAGCATTCAGGGTAAGAACTGTGCAAAGAGCATATAAAATAAATGGCTCGTTCTAAGTCTAATGTGTGTATTTAAAATGTCTCCTTCAGTATATACACAGGTGACATTTAACCACCTAAGGCAGTTGGATTGCCAGGCCCCAAACTGTTGGCTTGTGGCAGAAACACAGTAGTTTGGACCAATCAGCGTCCTATGATGGAGGAACTACTGGCAGCTACAGAGAAGCGACTGTTTTGGTATTCATAAGAGTGCTTTTTTTTTTGCGTACATTTTCATTACGAGGACAGCATGAATCATTTACCAACATGCTAATTAGCTTTCAAAGCTCCTCAAGTTTGTTGTTGTGTTGTGTTTCCTCTTTAGCGTTCTCCTACTACATCATATGATAGACAGATGGTTCATCCAATCACCTGCCAATTATTTTTTGAAAGCACCGGCCCTTTTCCAAACAGTTTCCAACAAAGCCTGATGGCTCCATGTAACAAACCATCTGGTGTGGTCTGGATGCTATGGGTGTTTTAGGGATCATTACTTTGGTTCCTTTATTTCTGTTGACATGATTACCATGAGTCGTTCGTCTGACTTAATTAGATTACTTGACTGTCTCATGTATTTGCACACAGTCTTCCTCCACCTTCCCTTTACCCATCTTGTCCTTATCCATCAGGGGCTGTAAATTCTGCACCAGAAAGTTGAGTAGTAGACTTCCTGGTTAAATAGATAAAAACACTGTAGGTCCTTTACCTGTCATGATAGGTTATAATGGCTGTCAGAGCTCTGACACATATTCTGTAGCACATCAAATGGACTTTCTCACTCAGAAAGTTTTTCATCCTGCAAGAAGGAGCATACAACAACACCATTTACTTTGTGTCAAGACAGCAAATCTAAGATGATTATACCCAGCAGTCTGAGCTGATATTTTTGTTAAATTAAAACAGACAAGCTTGTCATCAGTTGTACCTTCCATTCGGCAGCAGCCCAACAATAGAAGTGAGGAACACGAGGAGGCCGACACCAGTGAAGGCAAGAGTTACCCTGGTGGAGAGGCAGACAGGCAGGTTACACATAATCTTTTAACAGGGAGTTTTACAGCAAAACAGAGAAAGGAGGGATTCCATGTTTTGGACGCACACCTTTTGAACTAATTAATCTTTTAACTGGCATTTAAATGTAAGAAAATGATCCTTAGCCATAAAAGTTCCTTTCTGTACTACAAGCTTTCACTGAGAAGACTGACCACTCAGTTAACATATATGGTCATGAATAATGTTATCCCAGAGGGAGGAGCTCTTGTTATCAATTAAAAATATCATGCTCTCCTCTACTCGCCACTGATAATAGACTGCAGGACCTGCAGGAGGGCATATTAGGCAATGGTTAAGCTGACCAACAGGTCGACTTAATCTGGATCAATCATCCAGGGTTGGAGAAGGTGCTAATCAAAATGGGCAAGGATCGGAAAAACGTTGAAGACATGAAGTTTTCTTGCAAGTTGTGAGCCAGGCCAGAATTCAACTGGACAGGCACTGAAGAGAAGATCATTCATTAGCTGGATGGGGGACTAGAATGATGCCTGTCTGTGCAGTGGTGGCCTGATTCGTCTCCCCACTGGCAACTGGAAATGAGCCAGCCAGGCTTAGTACTGAGTCACTGTCCTTGCGCCTCTCTAAGCTCACCCTGGACAAGGATCTTGCTCTTTTACTCACTGCATGTGCAAACATTTAAGCTTTCTTTTGTGTTGTGGAGTGGTCCCACACTCCATGCAGTGTGCACACATTTATGACTTTTCACAATGTGCACACATCATGAATACAGCTACTGTATAAGTTGTCATTCCTAAATATTTTGGTTATGCAACAGTTTCCCCACATCAGTTTCCAATAAAAGCAACTTTTGTTCCATCATTCCTCTCATTAGTGCAAAAAGATGCCTCAACATTTTTGAGACATCTACAACAGAACAAGATAAAAAAAATGTGGTTTTTAAAGAAAAGTTAAGCCCTTGATTTGGAGATGAGGTTGCATTGTGGCTCATAAGATCCAGGATTTGATCCCATCCCTGCTGACTTGTGCCTTTTTGCTAATTTTCTTTCCCTGTGTCTGTGTAGGTTTGTTCCCACAGTCAAACAACATCCTTGTTAGGTGAGTTGGAAACAACATTTTCCATAGATGTGAATGTGTTGCCTGTGTAGGCTATATATGTTGGCCCTGTGATGAACCACAGACCTGTCCAGGGTGTACCCAACCTCTCGGTTAAAGCATGCCTGCAGCGCCAGCGACTACACACAGGTATTGGTTCTGTGGCTGGTTTGGCTTTGTGTCAACCACTATGCACAGTCAGCACATTTTAAGCTTAAGTTGCGACTCCTCAAATAGCAGTCAAATATGAAGCCTCGGGTTATATCATGGAGGTTTTGTATCAGATACCCAACAGGTGAAAATCTTGAAATCTGTTAGTTAAATCCCAATGTAGAATTATTTTAAAACATAAAACAGAGCTGACTGGAGGAAACACGTTTCTTGCCGCAGTATTTAATAGCAATATTTAACTGAGAGCAGCTTTGAATTCCTGTTATACTAGCACTTTTGTTAGTGTCATAGTCAAATTTTTGGAATTATGTTATACTGGTGGCTATTTGTGAAGGAGGGACTAAAATGACATTTCTAGCCCTGACTCGGTGTGTTCAGTCTTTTCAAAAATGTTACATCAAAAAAACTCTATATTGGCGGTATAATTCTTACCTGAGAGGCAGCAGGAAGCCGTAGCGGATCAGCAGGCCCAGCCCCCATAGGACGGTCAGCCTCAGGCTGATGTAGTGGAAGTTGTAGTTGCTGCGGGTCAGCAGATTCCAGGACTCCAACTCCTCAGCAGAGAACCGCTTGGTCACCTCATCGTCCATGATGCTCTCCACTCCTCGCCGAGCAAAATAGAAGATGTCAGACATCTCAAACTCAGGGGCTGAGTCCAAGTCTCTGTTGCTGCCGCTCCGCCGGATCTCCTTGATCTCCTGCTCCAAGGAGGTTGGCTCTCTGGCAATGATTGCTGGAGCGAGTTAGAGAGACAGGATATCAGCACTACTCGCCTGTGAAACAAATATACCTACTGAGCATGCACACATGCATCAAAACAAACTGATATCACAGCTTACCATTTGAGTAGGGTTTGTACAGAAGGTGATTCTTTTCTTTTGCTCCTCTCTCTATCCTGAGTGTGGCCCACTAGAGAGAAACAACAAAAACTGTGTAAAAACTCATGAAGGACCCAAAACACATGGAATACGTCTTGCTCATATTGCTTCTTTAACAAATTATACAAGAAAGATTTCGTCACATTGAACTTTTGTTTATATGGGATCTGAAACGCACTGTGTACACATACAGACAACATGCACAAAGCTTCTGTAGCAGACAGCTGCCACTATTACCAAACTGATGTAATGTCTGACTTTCAACATTCAAGAAAGTCAAAACAGCAAGTTCTTCATTATGATCAGTCTCAAGTGCTGACTGCTAAAGTTGTCTACTGTTAGTCTGTCTGTGTTTGGTTGTTCATGTTGTTAACTGTTGTCAAAGCTGAGGAAAGAGATTCTGAATTCTCAGAGGTTGACCTCATCCTGGGCCAAGAAAACGCACAGCTTATCTGTTGCCACAGCCTTGCTCTAAGAGACTTACAATGCCCACTTCTCCATCTTGATGTACAGTAAGTGACAAAATTCTATTGCCTGAAGTAAAAGCCTGGTCTTTTATATGCATGTCGCATGCTGGAACAAAAACTAACAGGTAATGTCCACTGAGAGGCAGGAAAAGGACACAATGTTCTCCTCGCTGTAAGACAAGCAGGAAAGATCAGGAAATTATGGACTGGGAGGTGCTGGATGTGTGGATGTGCGCAGTCTCAGACTACACTTCATACCAGAGCATTTAAGGTTTGTCTACATCAGTCAATGTTAGCGAATAAACTCAAACTGCAGGAAAGCTGCATGTTCATGGGTATACTCAAATACAGTGACGTTATGCCTGCATGTTTGTACAGGTCAAAATCACAGGAGTTCGCCAGGGGCACTTGGAGAACAATTCTAAGAATGTTGACTGATACAGTGGTTTTCCGTGCACCTCAGGGCTGCAGATGTCATGCTGGGAGAGAACAACCTTGTAACTCTAGGGCACATGACTTTTACTTTTCTACATACTTCATCAAACCTAAAAAGGTACACACACCTTTTATGACATGGGGCTGATGACATTCTGAAAAGATTTGATGGTTATAGACTTAGAGATTTATAGACTTAGAGATATATAGATTTATCCCCCAGCAGTGATATGTGGATATCATTATGCATAAAGGAAAAGGCACAAACATTACCACACCTTACACTATTTTACAAATACCTTTAAATTGTGTTGTGACAAGCTTACTGAGTCATCATGTTAAAATGCAGCTGCAGTTGAAACTAATGATTGTTTTGGTGAAGAGGAGGAGGAGCACAGAGAGCTGCTCTTTCTAGTAAGAGAACAATAACAACATGAAGTGGGTCCATCATGGTAGTATATGGCTGCAGAGGTGCATGTGAAAGAGGAGGTGTTTACTTATTTATCCCCTATGAATTATAACAGGTGTATACCCAATCATACCCACGACACACCTTCACAGGCAATGAGACATATGCAAATGGTAAAAGCCAGAAAACACTGCATCTGTCCTTTGACCTTATCTCTAAATCTCATAGTTGCTAGTGGAACCATGAGCTGAGAAAATCTCTCTCTCTTATCATATTTCCCACTAGTCCATTTATTTCTGGCACCAGATCTGCTCTCAGAGGCACATGTTGGAAGGTGATGACAGCCTAACTAGTGAAGCTACACCAGAGATAGCAGAAGGATTGAAACTGGATAGCCATTTTTGAAGTCAAATAGGCGAGGAGATTATTAAATAGTAAATCTTGAACTAGCCCAGCTGATGCATTAATGCCATCAATGGCGATTCATGTTCATCTCTAGAAAGGGAAAACTGCAAATCAGTGAATGACATTCCAGGATTCTGGGGCCACGTCACAGACGACAGTTACTGACAAGGTCTGTACCACTGTTTTCTCCGGTTACATAACAAGGGAATAATGGTTCTGTGGCTGTGTTGTTAGTCTGCATCAGTTAGTCTGCAGACAGTTACTACCATGACCGCTGGTTGGAGGCTAAAGACAAGCATAAAGCCTGCAACCAGAATTACAACTGCATTAATGATACTGTATTCTGGAAACTGCTTACCAGAAGCGGACTGTGTTGACTGAAAGGGTGGGAAAAATGCACAGCCAGAGCAAATACAGGTTGTCATTGAAGAGCAGAGCCAACAAGTTTTAAGAACTATAGTTGGTTGAATAACAGGACGTTTGGCAGAAGCAGACACAGAGAATTATTTTAACTGGGACATGTGCAGGAACAGTAACAAAACCTTTCACCAATCTTTTATGTTGTGTGTATGGTATTTCAATTGTATCCTCAGATCCAACCCAGAAGTAAACATTTATGATTCAAACTGCAGTTAACATTGTACGGTTTCTAGTTTCTTCAAATAAACAGAGAGTATGCGGCGAGCTCTTACCTCAAAGATCTTTAACAATGTTTTCATGTAAAGACGTCGGATGCCAAAGGACACCCCAAAGATGGCAGGCACGATGATGAAGACCAGCAGCAGGGTGAACCACACAGTGAAGGAGATACCCAGCAGGATACACACCAAGTTGTCAAAGGGGTTGAAGAAGAGCTCCATCTTGAAGTCAGGAGGGCGATGAAATCTATTAAATAGTTGAAATCAGAGGGCAGAGCAGATGGCACTCCACCTCCTGGCCCTAAGTGGCCTTTATCTTTTGTCAGAATAAGGCCTTCATCAAGATAACTAGGGGACGGAGCTTCTCCTCTTGCTGAACAGAGATTCAATACAAGTACAAGTGACCATCTTAGCGTTGCCCTCTTGGGCAATATAAATGAATTTCATTATTTTCACCGTGAATCAGTTCCTGAAGCTCAGTTGAATTCAAATCCAAGAACCAGATGGTAAAGTTTTCAAAACAGCTGTGATGAAATAATGGCCGTCCTTGCTTCAGATGTCCTCTTTTGCTATTTGTGCAAAGCCTCCCACTGTTGACAGAGATGTAAACAATGAAACAAAAACAAGAGGGCACAGCAGGTGGTTCTCTTGTCTGTTGAGGATCCAGGGGCTCCGCAGCTCAGTGTCACACAGACCTGCAAACATGCACAAATAAGTCAGGATGATCCACAATAACATATCCACTTTGGCCTGAGCACATCATGTACTTTAATAATGCAAGACAGAAAACGTGTCTCTGAATCAATGACTTCTATGTGCATTTTAAATACCGGTGTGCAAAGTTAATACTAACCCTGTGGTTATTCTGAGGTTAAACAGATGGCACTAATTTTGAAAACGCTGATTAATAGTAGAGTGTCTATTTTCAGTGAAGGACCAGATAAGTTTACATGTTAATGTTACTGTTATCAGCCACGGTGCAGAGATAACGTTAGAGGCCCTCCATCCTCACCCCCTCGGATGATGCAGCAGGACGGCTAACGAGAAGCTCCATCCCGAATAAGACCACACTGGGTTAGCCTTCCTCATCATTGCCTCCAGTGAACAGTTAACCAACGCTGTCTGTGGTAGTTTAGCAGCCTCCCAAACCGACACAGCTAATTACATCCAAGCAAGACCCAAGCTAGTGCTGCGTGGTGACACTGAAGGCTCCTGAATCCGCACGGACGAAATAAAGTCTATGCTCAAGTTAGCCTGTGGCCTCCGAGCTAATGGTATGCTATATTTTGTCTCCTGGCGTGCTCCACCTCGCTCAGCTAGCTTGCTCCGAGCCCTTGAGAGTGCCGTCCGGGTGTACATGAAACGCTGAGCCAACCTTTTTTATTATAAGCTTGGGCTCGGTACGACAACTTGGTATCTTAACAGGTTATCGTCCTAACTAACCGTTAAAATACACGCAGTTTAATGGACATAATAGTCAACCAACCTTCCGTCACGTTGTGTCCACAGCCGGTACAGTAGCGTTTCATGGGTCCATCACTTGTCTTTGTCTTGCGGACTGTAGCCAAACTCCACCCGGCGGACAACACGAGCAGACAACGGCTCGACGGCGGCTACGTATTTGAGTCGACCAGTCCTCTGCCGGAACCCCCAAACAACACGCTCGGTTGTGCCCTGACACCTGGTGGTCGAAACGGGACACTGCGTTGGATTTTTAAAAGTTATATTTGTACTATTTTTGTCCACCAGCGGCGCTATTGAGCGATGTTTTAGATGTGTATAAGAGACAGGTGTAACCACGTTTAACTTTTCAGTAAAACTATTTTAAGTTCTTCCCTATTTAGCAAGATGTGTATAAGAGACAGGTGTAACCACGTTTAACTTTTCAGTAAAACTATTTTAAGTTCTTCCCTATTTAGCAAGATGTGTATAAGAGACAGGTGTAACCACGTTTAACTTTTCAGTAAAACTATTTTAAGTTCTTCCCTATTTAGCATTCACAAGCAGTACAAAGACATTTAATAAATGATTAATAACACACTGTAATGCGCAAAATAAAAAAGTTTATTAATGTATTTGTCAAAAACTAATACAAAATATGTCTTTGTAGAAGTTATTTCTGACAAATACTGTACATTAATAAACACTTAAAAAATGTCTTTATAGCCGATTAAAACGTAAACCAGTTATTAAATGTTTGTATAATGCTTATAAAAGAGAGGGACCTACAGTAGCGCTACCAACTTTTTAAATGTAATTCTTCAATGCTTCACTCAGACAGACAAA
Organism: Seriola lalandi dorsalis; assembly: GCF_002814215.2. Lineage (NCBI taxonomy): Eukaryota > Metazoa > Chordata > Actinopteri > Carangiformes > Carangidae > Seriola > Seriola lalandi. The sequence goes on from NW_019525496.1 coordinate 804,421, forward strand.
AGGGCAATCACCTGAGTTGCATTAGGGAAGCAAAAGAAAATCTCCCATATTTCAAACCTAAGCAAAGAGAACCAAATATTTTTCTGCATGGCCACTACAGTTAAGTTGGTAAGATAATGGTAAGGTCAGAGGTAATGTCCTTTTTTCGTAATTTGGGTGAATCAACCATTTAAATCATTGGACACCAACATGAATAACAAAAACTTTTTTTATTCACACATTTACATCCATGTACAACCTTGTCAAGTAATTTCAGATACAGAGAAATGAAAACAGGACTGACATTTGGCCAACCATTCAACCTTTGAATTAATATACCTGTTCCACAAGAAGAAAATAAAACCTGTTATGTTTCATATTTACAGATAGTGTATTTCAATATGTTATTATAGCCACTCTGTAAACACATAAGCACAATCAACTTCTATTGGATGTCAAGCCCCAAAGGTACAGTCCACAGTAACAGTGAGCATGTTGTCAACATCTCAACCTACCACCAGTGCATCCATCTGTCAAGACTGAAGAGGCTTCGCTGCTCTGATGAGCATCAAGCGCTGCCCTCTAGTAAAGCCTCAAAGTCTGGGGAACAAACCATTTTGTGTTTGACATTTCCTAACACAGTCAAGTCACCTGTTCTTCCCTCCGTACCAATAGAGACCAGCTCCTGAGAGAGCAGGGGGTGGGGAAGCAGAGAAGACCGTATCAGTAATGTTCATAATTCTGATAGAAAATATTTATTCTATGATAAATCAATAAAACAGTAGCCTGTAGAGAGATACTGAAATACAAATGTATAGAAACAGAGACAGTACAGAGACAAACACAGACAGAGAGCGAGACATATCAATATATATACTACTATCATACCTGAAGAAAAGAGCATGATGTTCCCAGAGACACATCAAGTGTCACTTGTCCCAGTATGAGCTGTACCCGGCCAGACTTCCTCACCAGCATCTTTCCTACAAGCCCCTCCCGCAGATCTTTCAGATTGCAGCTGTTCTCTTCAGTTTCCTCTTCCTGTTTAAAATCAAAATACCATTTACACATGTAACCTCAATATGAACATGTATTAAACACACAGACAACAACTCTATCTACCTGAGACTCTGTTTTCAGAAGCACAGACTGTCCATCCTCTGACTGCACCTCTGTCTTCACCGGCCGGTGCTCTATGGTGGGAGGCTGGCCGGGCAGCGAGTCGGGCAGCTGCATGAAGAACAGCTCCTCCTCTCTGCTCAGACTCCATCTTTGCAGCAGGTCATGCAGAACCTCAGGCTCAGGTAGAGGGGGAGGCTTGAAAGCTACCTCTGACTTCTTTATTTCCACTTCCTCTGGCTCCTGTTTTACTGAAAAGAGGACAATGTGTATTTTAAGAGAGCAGCTACGTGGCCAAGCATGGTTCGAAGTTATTTCATGCTTTCACAAGCTATCAAAAATAATCAATTGAAGAAGTCAAAATGACAAAAATCTGCAGTTACCTTTAACTGCAGGCTCCATGGGTTCACAATCCTCCTCCATTTTCTCAATTTTAACAGGAGAGTTACTAAATTCCTCCTTGAACCCCCAACCTGACACAGCAAGGGGAAGCTGGACAGGGCAGCTCCTCTGCTCACTCCTCAGGAAGGGATCATCTATTAACTGAGAGCACACGATAGGAAAAGGAAGTTAATTCAATGGAAAATGCAAAATAAAGACGACTGACAACCAGGACTCACATTGTCTCGTTCCAGACTGCGGAGGATCTCCTTAGTCTCCTCCTCAGTCTCCCGCTTCTCCTTTTTAATATTGATGATGGGTGAAGGCCCCACACTCGGAGCCTCTCTTTCGTTTTCATAGCCACCTGTGTTTAATACAAGAATTCACTCAACTGCATTGGTTGAATAAAAAAAAAACAAAAAAAAAAAAACATAAGCCATAGTGGTGCAGAGTGATTGGTTATCCAGCTGAATTTGTACCTTTCTTTTTCATCATCATCTCTGCAGGCCCTTGTTCAAAAATAGAGTGGGACTGGATGACCTCTGGGCGACCTCGGCCCCTGCCTCTATCTCTCGCTCCTCGACCTCGTTCAGCATCCTTCCGCTCTCTCCTTTGCCCGCCCTCAGCTTTTGTTCTGTCATGACAAAGTTATTGGTCAACAATCAGAAAAGCAGTTCAATATATTTTTTGGTATATTTTTTTCCTTTAATGTCAATTATGAACTTACTCCTCTTTGGCTTTACGGCCGATAATGTTGGGTGTAAACGTTTTCTAAAAAAATAAAACACAAAAACAAGACTCAACTATTGGAAGTCATAAATATTAAAAAATTGATTTATATATAATTCACTGATTCATTATGTATCATTCACTCGAAATATTGTTCAATGAAATACAGTGCATTACCTTCTTCACTCCTCCTAGGGTGAGGTCTCTTGATCGCATTGAAGGCAGGCGGGCGGGAGAGATGCCGGCTGATGGTCGGCGGCCCATCAGCAGTCCTACGCCGCTCCCTCCAGGAGCTGGCGCCCGCTGACCACTGGGGTCACCTGAGCCCGAATCAGCCATCCTAAACTGGAGAGATTGCATTTTACTTGTTAATTTGTTTGTGCATTAAAATGCTTCGGGAGTAAAACGAATTAGGGCTGCAACTAACAATTTTTTTCATTCTTCATTAACCTGCTGATTATTAGTTTTTTCAATTAATTGCTTTGTCTATAAAATACCAGAAAATAGTAAAATAAAAAGTGTTCTAATTTCACTCAGGTGACATCTTGAAAGGCCTTGTTTTGTTTGAACAACAGTCCAAAATTCAAAGATATTCAGTTTACTATTAGGTGTGACAAAGAAGTATCAAATCCTCATATCTGAGAAGCTGGAAACAGCAAATATTTGACAGTGACTTAAAAATGACTAAACGATTATTCAGTTATAAAGACAGCTGCTGATTAATTTTCTTCTTAGATCAACTGATTAATTGACAGACATTGATTGTTGTAAAACAGTAACGCCCCTGATAAAGTTCATCATGACATTTGTAAAACCTGGACAGACACATAACAGTGTCTGAGCCTAACTGCTATTTGAGTAACCTAAATGTCCTAGGAGAATAATGTGCTCAGGAAAGGCTCCTATTAATTGTCTTTTGTTCAATGTTTGAGGCATGACATCCTAAAGAATTCCTGCTTTTGTTTCACAATTTTTAATCGCCTCAGTATATTATATTATTACATAATATAACGGATTGCTATATATATAGAAAAACAGTGCTCTCCTGTATGGAGAAAACACAAGTCTGGCACCACAGCAGCGCTTGTATTTCAGTGATATAAACAACTGACAGTCATTTTAAGAGTACGGGCCATATTACCACTTTAAACTGCATTTTTTAAACCACCATAGTCATGGTTTGTGTCAACAACACAGCAAAAATTCAGCAACACGTGGCCAAATCACAACACGAATACAAACATACAGTACAAATATACTGAACTTTAACACTGTCAACGATAACCTTTGACACTCTGTACTTCTAGGGATACTTACGTTATGATTCCTCTGATGCCCTAAGTAGATATTAAGTTCAAAGTCGGAGCAGAAGAATCATTACAAGTTGTGTTGTGCTAACGCTGCTTCTGACACTGCCGAACGTGCGGCGCCATGACACTTCCGCCGCGTCATCAGCCCCTATGTTCACGTGGACCAAACCTGCGCAGAAAGACTCACATATTCATGAATTATCATATATCTCACTTCTTATGTATATTTCACACACAGTGTTGTCTGGGCCATAGTCATATATATATTTCGAGTGCATAATGATTCAATAAAGCCAAAGATGACGTATGTATGTTGAACTTCGACCAGTTGGTGTAAAATGTGTAATTTGCGTTATTCTGTACAGTCAGTGTACAAAGTGTATTACGTTGCCAGGTTTTGAATTTCATGAGTTTGCTTATGCACAAGGCACATAATATAACATACAAGATAAACTATTTCAGATGAATCATACTTCAAGCACTTACAGGCAACATTTACATACTGGGCCAACAGAATTTGAATTTAGAGAGCTTTGCCACATTGCATACAGTGCAATGCAAAGGATATGAACAATAATACAGTATGCATGCAAAGTGCTATATTAATAAGTAAAGTCTTTGTGACTGGTGGTCTAAGCGCTAATGAGAGTAGGCTGCATAAACATTGCATTCAAAATTAACATCGGATCAGAGACAATGTTTTCCATTTTGTTCCATTCTACACGCCTGATTAACATCTAACTGAACCTTTTGTTTTAAATGACTTTCCATCCATACAGAGAAAACATTTTTGTGTGGGTGGTGAATCTATTTGTGACTGTTGGAACAGAGGTGGCAGAGGTGAAGTATTCCTTTCTCTTAGCTAGAAAATTCTGATAAAAATCAGTTTGCCTCTTACTTGTTTTGAGCCTCTTTGTGGTTGTTAAGTGCATAGTTGTTCGGGGCACATGACCTCTCGGGCCCCTGGCCCTTTGCCTGCTAGGTCCATTCAGTAATCCATTAGCAATATCTAGTTTCATATTACAACACCAATCTAATTTACTGTTATTATTTCCAGCTCGTGGCACCACAGTTTAGACATTGTATATAATTGTTAATGTGTAATGTGACTGCTGCAAATGTACACTGGGGTTTGTCAGTGTATACCCATGACCAAAGGAGCAGTCATGAGAGACTTACCAACATACCCAAAGAAAATTCACAAGCGTCCCATGTTATGTCCATATGCATCTAATCAGCATTGAGCTATACTTGGGAAATTTGTCTATAATTTGGGGCACACAGATTCATATAATGAAATGCAAAGACAGTATGATGCTTAAAGTCATTTAAAGTGTAAACAGTTCTGGTACTATCCCGCTGAAGGAGCGAGAGAGAGAAATAAAACGTTGCTCCGGGCTGCTTCTCAGGCCAGACACCCTCTCCAACCGGCTGGTGTCTGGTTCTGCTGATAATGCCAGGACCTTGGGGTTGGTCTCATATTATATGTAAAGATATATGATGGACTGTGATTAATGAATCCACACAAAATTTGGAAGATAATAAAATTTGCCAATGTGTGTACACATCACTCAAACGAGAGATATTGCCCTGTTTTTCGACAACATAAATGGTTTACATGAATGGGGCCAAAATCTCTGTTCCCACCACTGGGGCTGAGATGGTTATTTGGACAGAGGCAAACTGTCATGGCATGACTAATGATGGATGATTGCAGTTTAATTACACTCCGAGGGTATCACTTATCTACGGCTGGCTGGAAATAAAAGAAGCTTTTCAATACAGCACACAGTGGAATTATAGCAATATATCTTTGTCATTTTTTAAAATACAAATATTATTTATTTGTCAAAGGACTGCACTCTCACTGTCAGTTTATCCATTTGTTAGTTGTCTTTATCCGAAGCCCATACCCATTGTTTTGGCAGTAGATTATAGGCATTAATCTGTGAAGGGTCTCTCTTAATCTTTACTGAAATCCTATAGATGTCCCCTGAGGTTGAACCAGCACAAACACATCCCTCTGAAAATTAATGCCTGTGGAAATCTGCTTACTCTGGACTTACATAGTGGCGTCCCTCGCCTCCGTATGGGCTGGGGGGGAGATGCCCTGTGGAGTTAGTCCATATGGCATAACAGTTGGCACATATATATTTTTTGCGGTCTTGATGGTGCTCTATGTAATTTACTGGGACACCACTAACAGCGTAATCCCTTCTGAATGCTCAGTAGTAAGTGGAGTGTGTATAAAATGGTTCATTTGTTTTCCTCACACCCCCAGTGTCCATACTGTCTCCATATCTGAGAGGTGACATTTATGCAAACAGCCAAGTCTTCAGTCTGTATCAGAGTGTGTGTGTGTGTTTCTGTGTGTGTGTGGATTTTGGGCCTCGGGGCAGATTTACTGGCGAGTGATGTGATGTGTATGACTGGCTGGCAAAAGCACGATGCTGACGAGGTTGACTGAGTGTTTCACCGTGGTCACACTCCATGTCTTCTTTCAGGTTTTAATTCATCCTGTGTGGCTGCATAGGAGTGAAGTGCACATCACGCTGAGCCCAGAGCAAAAATGAGATTGGGGGGTGGGGTGGAGGGTTTGTGTGACACAGAGAGTGAGAGAGAAACGGACGGAGAGCTGGAGAAAGAGAGAGAGAGAGAGAGAGAGAGAGATAAAGGAGGCTGTGTGTTTGTTTCACCTCCTAATCAGTTTTCCTGCGGGATCTATCATCGACTGCAGCAGAGGAGTCAAGTAGAAAAGCGGAAGAAGAAGATAGTACAATCCAGCCCGGCTATAATCTTCTCCCATCACAAATTTAACCCACATACAAGTAAGGAATTCTTTTAAATCAGTCTGTTCTTTGATGCTTGCAAGTGCTCAGAAAATAAATCCATTGTATTGCACTCTGAAGTTGTGGACATCAGATAATTTTATGCCGTGATGGAGCTTTTCATTTGTGCATTTCTCAAGTTATATTACAGTAGTTGTTGGGGTGTTAATGCATGTTGTTTTATTTGCATATTAATCTGTTGATGTGCACATGCACGTGTGATGACATTTGTTACATCCCACCAATGCCACTTCACATGAGACTGTGAGGCTCCGTCATACAGCAGCACTGGTTGGGTTCATGTCATGAGATTTCCTGCTTGTTTTCTTAAATGTTAATGCTCGGTTTAACTGTGAGAGAAGGGGATGCCATCTGTATTAGTCACATTATATCTCTTTGTAAGAGCTTGTTTACTGAACATCACACAATATTTCTGACCCTTTCATAGTATGTAATGACCATTTCACCCCCTTTAGTTTGAAAAATATGCTGAGAAAATTGTGCATTTTCTTCCTCCCTCGTGCAACCATCTAAATGTGTTTTAAAGTATTCATCCTGCAAGAAAAAAAAAAACAGACTTTGAAGCAGAGAGTTGCTTTCTGTGCCCTGCTCCATATGCATGAATGCAGCAGCTTCTTTCATGATGCTGCCTCACAGAGATAACAACATCTCCTCGTGTGTCATGCATTTCAGCTGGTGTAAGAATTGTAGCTGAGTGCTGACAGCCTGATGTACAAAATTCTTGAAACATTATGTTTGATTATGTGAGTCCCTGTCATAATTATTAGTCAGTTTCCTTATTTGGAGCAACTGTCTATCAAAGCCAGTATCGTAGCAGAGATAATTGGCTCACATTTCTTTGTACAGACAGATTCATAAATTAGGGCAATGGGATTGTGTGAATGTTATGGAAACCTGCGTTTGAACTGTGTTCACACGTATTCGATCCAAAAGTGGAACACACAGAAATGGGGCTTTGATGAGTTGCCCTGTGAGAATCTCCTCTTGCCCCAGTTTCTATTGCTGAAAAGACACCATGGTAAGAAAGGAGAACAGCAGCTGGAAAACCGACGCGTGGAGACACACGTGCGTGATGCAACAGCTCTTTCCCCTGGCCCCCGTGTGAACGAGCTACCGCACAAATTTCACAGTTCACAGGCTTTAATGAGCTGCTGCAGCCTGTCCATCACACTGACTGGAGAGCACCTTAGCAGACCCGGCAGTCAGACAATGACACTACACCAGGCATCTGTAGGATCACACAGACAACAAAATGAGCGTGTTAAGATTGTTTGTACTAGATTGCTAGAAGGTTATTTTAGGCACATCTGTGATCCGGCATATGCTCAGTGTGAGAGTGATGTTATTAAGAAAAAAAAAATGCAATATGCTGCTTCGGTGTTGAGATGCTAGAATACAGAGGAAATAAAGGAGAAAATGCTTTACTAGATCAGTAAGCAGCACTGGGAGAGATAACTATATTAACAAACTCAAGGCTGATGAAAATGCCAAGCAAACCATGGTGGACTGGATGTGCACTGAATCTCAGGGCAAAAGAACATGACTGTATGTGCACATGCTGCAGAGACTTGCCATCACTTTAGAAAAGGGAAGGTGACAGCTAATCAAAGACAAACACAGGCTGACCACCAGATTGCCCCCAGGCCGTGTACAGCACTCTGGATCGAACCGCTGATGGGCAACTGAGGAAATATGATCATTCATCACCTGCTACTGATACCTACTTAAACCTCCCCTATTTCAGCCCAGACAATATAAAAGCTGTGTGAAGATTTCCCTTGAGCTGCCAAGGAGTTCTTTTGCTCAGCTGTTTGCACTCCAGCGAGGAGGCATGAGTGTTTCAAAAGTTACCTTTAGTTTAAATTGCAGCTGATGGGTGCAGCTGTGTTTTTGTTTGCGACCCCTTCCATGAGGATTGCAGGAGAAGACTGAGGGAGGCTGCCGATGTGTTGTTGCTGGGAGACTGTTGTAGGTGGATTATGAAATGCATGGGGATAGCAGAGGCCAGTCACTCAGCTAGGAGCGTATCGAGTTGTGTAATGATGGGAAATGTCAGTTAAGGGCAAGAAAAGGGGGGGGGGGGGAGAAAAGAGCAGGACAGTGGATAAAAAGCCGGAACATTGATCTCTAAATGAAAGGTTAATTGGATTCTGTGAGGCGTTTTCAGTGATGGCTGTACTGTGTCTACTTTGTAGCTCTCGGCGATACAATATAATCTCTCTCACCAGATGTTGCCATTCTCCAGCACTGGTATTACAGTCCCAGATTACACCCTGGTCTAACTATCCCCTCTTATCTCTCGTGTTAATTGCAGATGACAGAAATGGACGCCCCTCTCTCCACCCCATGCAATATCCAGATTTGTGAGGTGACCTGCGACTCCTTCCGCATCATGTGGGATATGACCCCCGAGGACACTGCCAGAGCCACACACTTCTTCATTGACCTGAGCCGCAAAGAGAGCAGGGACCCCAACCGCTTTAAACACAGGGTCTGACCACGCACCTTCCCCTGTCTGATCCCTGAATGTAACCAGCTCCCTGCTGGGTTGTCTTTGCTCATGTTGCAGATTCACACCAATCAATTTTTGCTGCTGAAAAACCTGACCCTCACTACATGACTGAAGAAGTCCACACTGTACTGTATTCCCCCTTAAAATAATAGAAGACAGCTTCAATGAGACGGGAAAACATGCATTTCTGGTTGGGTTAACAGATGGGGCTAACTGCCTTATAGAAAGCAACGGTTGCGCCCTTTCAGTCACTTCCAATACAGGCGAAAACGAAAATGAGTGCAGTCAACAGCTTCAGGCCAGTTACTCACTTGTACATTGTTTCCTCAAAGTGGACAAAAACTGACAAATTCAGCCCCAGCACAGAACTGGTTCCATGCATGCACATCACTAAATCCACAAATTAAGCAAAGTTTAGGCAACATGAAAATAAGGTGAAAAAGAGTCTGAAATGGTTTATCTTTTTTATTTTCCTTAAATAAATGTTTTCCCCTGGGACTATTAATCTCAAGTAGTAAGAGGAGATACTTGGCAATAAATCTAGTTGCCAGCTACTTTCCATCTGCAGATAAACTGAACCTCTAACATGTAGCAGAAGACATGTTTACCGATTTATTTTTAGTCATTAGCAGCATGGGTCCAAACTAAAATATCTCAACCATTGTTGGGTCGATTGCCATAAAGTTTCATATAGACATTCATTGTCCCCAGAGGATGAATTCTATATCATTGGTGATCCTCTGACTTTTCCCGTAGCCACTTTTTGGCTTTTAGTAAAATGTTTTATTGGTTATGTATAACCTATTATTAGACACTGACATTCATGTTCCCCTCAGGATGAATTAATCATTGGTGATCCTGTGACTTGTCATCTAGTGCCATAATCAAGTCAATTTCAAGAAACTAAACTATAGTGGAGAACATGGTAAACATTACACCTGCAGCATTTTCATTGTGAGAATGTTCACATGCTGACGTTAGCTTTTATCTCAAAGCACTGTTGTGCCTAAGTAGCCTTCTGCCTCACAGAGCCGCTAACATGGCTATAGTCTAAATTTAGCTCCAGTTGCTGAAGTCTAACATTTGATCTCCCTTCAGTTCAGATGCAAACGACTGACTGTAATTATGGGCTATTATTACAGATGGCATTCAACAGCTGAAAAGGTGCTTTTGTGAAGTCAAGGCCGGGGTAGGACTGAGTGAGCTGCTCCTGAATGGAGGATATGTTCTCTCTCTCTCTCTCTCTCTCTCTCTCTCCCTCTCTCTCTGAGACCCAAAGTGGCACAAACAAACTTGCATCAGAGATGTTACCATGGATATATGGGCCTCTGAGCCCGTAGTAATTAGCTGTGCTTCTTAGAAGCCTCGGCCAAAACAAAGCCGCTGATTTGATTAGATGTATCCTAGTTACAGCAGCTTGGGCTTGAAGAGGAATATCATGCTAATAAGGCAAAGTTTATGGAGGGAAATGGTTGACTTCACAATTGCATTTACATTTGCTTTGAAATGTAAATTAAAACACACAGCAGCCTGTTATAGCCTTGCATCCTCTTTCCTGCTTCGTGCTCCAGGATGTGCCAACCAAGCTAGTGGCCAAGGCTGTGCCTCTCCCCATGGCAGTGAGGGGACACTGGTTCCTCAGCCCACGTACCGAGTACTGTGTGGCTGTTCAGACCGCTGTCCGACAGCCCGACGGCGACTACCTGGTGTCCGAGTGGAGCCAGGTGGTGGACTTCTGCACTGGAGGTGAGACATGCATGTCATGTGTGACAGCTAAAGTAACACTGATATGATATATGCAGTGGAATATGACAGCTTTAACTGAAGCAATACAAAATAAGGACAAAGAAGTGCTGTGCACAGAAATGGCAATATAATAATCCTGTGTCAGTGCTGCCTAGTCATTAGCATTTGAAAGCAGTACAAACTTGAAATGATTATACATTTCCAAACAACTTTGCAGACTATGCCATGGAGCACCTACAGCAGCTGCTTGACAAGGCCAAGGGCTCCGCAGGGAGGCTGCTGAAATTCTCTGTGTTTTATCGCAACCAGCACCCAGAATACTTCGACTATGTCAGGTCAGTGCTGCAGTCTTGTCTCTTCATTGCATACCTAAAGTCATGCCTTTAGCAATTAAGTGTAATTATCTTTTCTTCTTTATGTCTTGGATTAGGAGGGAATGTGGAGGACTAATGCGCCCAGCCCTAAAAGACAGCAGTGGGAGTCATGGTTCTCCTATTAACAGCAAACTGAACGGAGTCTTCTTCAGCTGCAACACAGAGTTTGATACAGGCCTCCCCCCCAAAGACTCCCCGTACGGCCCCCTTCGTTTCCAGATCCCAGCTGGACACCTCTTGAACCCCAATATCAGCCTGTATTTTGCAGACTTCTACTGTATGTACACAGCCTACCACTACGTGGTGCTGGTGCTGGCCCCTGTTGGCTCAGAGGGAGATACCTTCTGTCGCACCCGCCTCCCTATGCTGGACTTGGCCTCCAACCCCTTCCTGACATACACTGCCCCCCAGAGGCCGGGGGAAGAGCCTCTCTACTGCCATGCCAGCGACGTCATCCTTGAGGTGCTTTTCACTGAGCCGGTTCCTTTGGATCAGGGCAGTGTGGAGCTGATCAGCGGGCACCACCAGCTCATGAGTCTGACCACAGCCAACGCCAAGAAGGACCCAAGCTGCAAAGTGTGCAACATCAGTGTGGGGCGCTGATTTAAGACAGACCCGAGAGTGTGTGAGCCTACAGTGCTGAAAGACGCAGTTTTGCACAGGACAAAACGGTAGAGTTCACCATGTGTAGGTCAGAACACAGTGGAAACAGCCCACCTCTCTGGGTGTGTGCATGCTGTTTTCCCTCCTCCCTCCTGCCTGGACTAGAATAGTGAGTATTAGACTTTTACCATGTGTATCACACAACTCTGTCATGACCACAGCTGGAATCACAGTAAACATCCATCCATCCATCCATCCATGACTGCTGAACAAAACATAAAAAACATCATAGGCTTTAGAAGAGAGGAGAAAATCTGTGCTCCTCGTTTGTTGAGAGTCATCTCTGCTCTCTGGGGTCTTTGTGGCATTTTTGAAATATCTTCTTTTTTTTTTCCAGACCTCTTTAATTTTTTTTTAATTTCTCAAGATGTGTTTGATTTCATTTTTTCAACTAGTTTGATGTGATTTGTTTTAAATAACTTTGTGTGTGATACAACCTTGAAGTGCGAGGAGCAAGGCCTTTTTATAAATCAGTGGTTTCACACATTACAGAGGTCATAACAAATGATTTGCTATTTCTGCTTCTTGTAATGCTCTCACTATGAATTCACTGCCAGATGTTCTGACTTTTCAAAAAGACATGAATGCTACACTGCAGCTTTAACTTTAGTTTTCAGCATCCCTGCCACATGCTTTAATCCTTCCTAAAAAAGTTAGTTGTAGAGTTATAAATAGGGAATTCATAGTAATCATTAATGACACAGATGTTTAAATGTTGCACAACAGACTTTTACCGTAAAAAAAAAGAAAAAAAGAACAAGAAAAAAAAGGTGCAATGTGACTGTGAGAGGAGGACCGCCGAGTATGGTGGTGTTTTGGTCACTGGAGGAAGGTAATGGGGAAGATATCAGATATCAAAGTTCCCTGCAACCAGTCTCTGACGGCAACTCTCTATGAACAGGGCTGAGCTAAGAATAGCTTCTCTCCTGCTTCTGTTTGCCCCTCGCCAGTAATCTGACCTATATGGGAATCCCACAAATGCCCAAAGTGAAAGGGATCCCCTTCCTGGTGCACAACATTAAAACATGGGCTGATTAGTAGCCAACATGTAGGACATGAAGAGAGGGTGTGGACTGGAAAAACAAGGTCACCCCTTTGATGCTGAATGTGAAAGACAACTGGAAAAGAAAACTGAATGCAAGGCCTGTTTTAAAGTTGTTGTTTTTTTATATACAAAGCAGGTACTGAAATGTCTAAACATTTATGGAAATATACATACCAATTCAGAGTGGAAATAATGCAAATGTAATAAAAAAAAAAAAAAATATCCACCTCATCTTTACGTAGGACCGATGTACTATGTATGACAAAATCAGGGATCCTTTCTAGGCTGGACAAGTCATGCCCTATCACTTCGATTCTTCCCGCAACAGAGATGTGAGCTCACACACACAGCAATGCTGTAATTCTGTCCGTTGTTATTGTCCCAGAAACGTTCGCTCTGCCCTCCTGGTAAATAACTTAAACAGAATTCTATCTTCCTTTTGGCATCTAGCACTTTAGGAATGGCAAGTTCAAACTCAAAGATGTCCGTCTGTGGTCCTCCGAAGCGTTTCTGCAGGTACATGCAGGGCGCGTCTTTGTAGCTCTGCCACGAGTCAAAGGTTATGCGCACACGCACATCCTTCTGGAAGCTGACGTTCCTGACTCGGACAGTACCTTGGAGGGAGTGCTCAGTAACGCTGCAGTTCTCCAGGATAACCATGCTCTCTGCCAGCTTGGCACGGAAGGCCTGGAAATCTGCAGAGGGTTGTGGGAAACCCAGTTTGAGCCGTGTTCCTGGGCAGCAGGTGCTGACGGTGCAGCTGTAGCCGTCCTCTGTCATGCTTCCCAAACCCTGCAGCGATGGCAGCAGGTCGAGGTCAGACTGCTCCTCTTCATCAGAAAACTCTCGCACAGCTGTTAGAGACAGTCCTCTTGAGTCAGCGAAAACCACACGTCTGTTCTTGACTGGGATCAAAACCTCATCGTCCAAGTCATCCAAAAAATCCCAAGAAAGTTGACTCAAGATATCAGAGGGGAGCTGATCAGAAACCTGAGGACGGATGCAAGGACGCTGTGGCTTCAGAATGGGAACCCACACGTGAGGACACAGTTGTTTGCGTTGGTTCAAGCACAGCCTGACAGCAAGCTCCACAAGTCCAGCTGAATGGGCCATTGACCCGAGGCCAACCACTGGCAGGACACTTGCAAGAGAAAAAAAAACAAAACAAAAAAAACAGTGATTTCAATAAATACCCCCGTATTAAACTTCTGTATCTGTGCTGTTGTTGGCTTATGAGGCGCATTAAGGAATGCATCACAATATTTATGTGACCCCAGATATGGGATAGTGATTAAAACTGACCCTAACTTTTTCAAAACCATTGAAGAAGTGATGCAGGATAATGCACCTCACAGCAGAGGAATCAACACAGTCTTAAGTGCTTACGTTGTACTGGAGATCTCCATGTTGGTAGTCTGCTGCTGAGTGACGGGAATAAGTTTTTGCTGGAGAAAAAAGAGGAAGAAAAGTGAGTGCCAGTAATACAACACAGTGCTTTGATAAAGTTTGCAAAATCATCATCATCATACATTGAAAGTCTCAAATATTTCAAAAGTCTTACTTTTCAAACCCACATGAGCAGCACGTTTTAGTCTCAGCCGCCCCTTTGGCCAAATGGGATTCTGGCACAATGTCCTATTTATACTACCTCAGTTAATATGCCATGTTGTATACTCCACCCTCTTCACTCTCCCGACCAATCAGCTGATTATTGTGTTTTTGTGTTCTGCTAAAGTTGTTGTAGACCTGCATCTAACGAGGATTATAGATAATGTGCAGCAACGGACCCTTTTTTAAAATTATTATTATTTTTTATTTCTGTGCTTTATTTGTAGCATTATTCAGAATTTGAGTGTCAGTGCAAAAACTTGTTATCACACCAGTATGTTCTAGCTGTAAAGATTTATGTGAAGTTATGTCTTTGTATTGTCACCTCAAATCTGTCGTATCAGTGCTGACATGGCGATAAAAGTATATACAGGTCAACTGTAGGTAGATGAAGCACAGCCCGTCATTGTGGAAACTATTCCAGTCATCCTGGTCTCTATTCTCAGACCTGTCAATGGACACAGATCCCACTGAGGCCTGGGCCTGAATCCAGGTCCACTGCTGGTTCGCTCGTGTCTCGAAGGGATCGCTGTCCCTAAGTCCGTCAGCATGTGTGACGCTGAGGAAGGGCCAGATTACAAACGACTCTCAGCATGCCAGTAATCTAACCGAGGGTGCTATTCGAGTATCAAGCCACGTACGTGTATACATATTGAGTTACATGAAACACGTCACCCACGCTTGGGGAGATGTATTTGGACGCCAAACTCAAGGGCATTTTAATGACTTAAAACAGTTAGAATGAAAGGATTTGACTTTCTGCACTTGCATGAGAAGACGTCCAGAAAGCTGATAGAGGTTGAACGATGAAGTGCTATGATTAATAAATTATAAACCGAATTACTCTCATACCCATTTAATCATTTGCAAATTTTTTAAGGTTTTATTATTTTTCCAATGCCACATTTCCAACTATTTTCAAGGTCTAAGGGATCACTATTTTCATTTTCCAACATTTATTATGCAAGTTAGCATTCATGAACTATAAATGCTTGTTCCTGATCTCCTAACAACAAGGGGTTGTAGGACTGGATATTAGCTAGATCAGCAGTGCAGTTCAAGAGGACGACCATCTGTTGACATGTAGTTCAGTTATGAAAAGCCGGATTTCTCTCAGTCCCTTATTGGCTTCAATTACTGCACAATTTTGTGTGAGGGCAAACAATGAGCACCGCTTGCTCCATGTGAAATGCTTATATAACACTATTATAACAATTATGTCTCAGAGAAGAAATGTTCCACGCGTCCTCTTAGGGTGAAACTAAAAAACACACAATCAAAAGAAACTTCAAACTTGTGACACAGAGAGGTGTTGAAAAGCAGATAAAACTGGATTTGGTAATCAAGGCGAAGACATGCACAGACACTTTCTGAACATTAACAGGATTTCTATTATTTATAATGACAGTAATTCATATTGAGCGTGAACTTCACCAAAAGAAACAGCTTTCAAACAAACATACACATAAATTAGCATCTGCACCTTGTGATGCTCAGCATTGTGATGCCAAGTGAAATGATGAAATTTCACCTTCAGGTCATTTGATGCATCCTGTTATTGAGCAGCAGAGGAAAAGCCCAGTAATGCAGGTCATCTGGATATAGTAACAGAGGGAGTGGTGAATTGGCAGATTAGATAGAGTCTTAAGAGTCTTTACCAGTCTCACCAAGCCAAACACACCAGAATAACATTATAATTATGTAACCAAACTTATGTTGTGACATGATTTAAAAAAAAAACAAAAAAAAAGGTCCAAAAATAACACAGCACTGCAAAAGCTGGGTTGTTGAACAGTGTTCATTCACAGCCTTCACTTCTCATTAGTAGTGACCTTATATTTGGTGTTAATATGTTGCACTGAATTACATTTCTTGAAGCCATGGTACCACAAATGTCTCTGTGTTTGCATCCAACAGTGGATGTTTCTCCTGATGTGATCTCTGCAGGATAAACTGCTCATTCTGTATTACCACTGGGTAATGAAAATGAGCCGATACTCATTTTATGACCTCCTGGAGCCATCCACACCAACCTGCAACATAAAAAAAATCCTATGTGTCAGATGTGTTAACTGTTCAGTGAGATGACAAGTCCAACGTATTGTTAACATATTGTTGTCCGTAAAAGAGGTACTTTTCTTTCATAATCTGTTGCCAAGAGACAATGAACACTGCAAAAAATAAGTGAGAGCTAAAAATACATCCAGATGTCACTGCAAGGCAGTTGCTTATGTAAGATCTGCAGAAATGAATTAGCAGATGTCTGAACAAGAGGGCGCGAGGGCAGTATTGAGTTAACGAGAAAGATGACACAGTCAGCCTCATTGTTACTCACCTCCACATTCAAATTAACTGGACAGCTCCACTTGAAACAAGTGGTGCGATAGTTCGATACCGCATTAGGTGCTGAGAGCCCTCTTCAAGATCCACAACATACTCTCTGATAGAAGACACGCAGTAGAGATAATATCAGTTGTTTTAGTATCGATGCAGAAAAATATAACAGGACTGAATGTGAAAAGGTAACACTGCCCCCTACTGGGTTTGGAAAACAGTGACAACACATCAAGTGACATGTTGATGAATTCAGTACCTCTGATCGTCTGTTTCAGGCTCCACCAAGATGTTTTCCTGTCTCTCCTTCACCCGCAGAAACACAAAGGAGTCCAAGCAGGGCTCGGGCACTGGTATCACATTAGAATACACAGGATTTAGCATCACGGTCAGTGAAAATGTCAGAGAAAATGCCACCATCTGCCGGCGCACGCCAATAGCAGTATTTCGGTCATAGGTCATCTAAGAACAAAAGAGCCTGTGTGGTAAGAGTAGAGGAGACGTTACCTGCTTTCAGCATATCCACTGTCTGTAGGTTGGGGGGCATGCGCTTCAGTGCTACAGCCTTCAGGTACGTTTCTGTGTTGGCATAGTACCTGTATGCCAGATGGACACGGGTTGTTTTGTTTTTGTGACATTTTATCTCAAATGTCACAAAACAGCAGTAGTAACAGCTCTAATCTTATTTTAACCATACTCACTCTTTGGCAAAGGCAAACTCCTCAGGTGAGAGCAGAGAGGGATCTCCCTCCCCTCGAGACTTTTCTCTCTCCAGGACGTGTGGGAAAAACTTTTCAATCTAGACATGGAACAAAAATCAGGCAAATTTGCCAACAAGCACTTAGTGAGGTGAGAGCTTTATGGCACACGCTGTATTGTTGACCTGACTTACCTTCTGCAGACGAGAGCGCAGGTAGCTGCTCAGAACAAAGCGGATCCTGTCTATTTCCATGCGATGGACGCTGGCCTTTGCATCACCTTTCTTCACCCGCTGCAAGTTGGCTTCCTGTTGGTATGAAGTTCACAACAACAGTGAGAGAAATGTCTTATATTCGGGGGGAATTACAATGACCAGAAAAGCAACATCATACAGTGGTTAAATGATTTGATTATTTGAATGGATGAGTAAGCGCATGGATCCACCTCTGTTTCCAAATCTGGATCTGGTATTAGAATTTCAACAGCAGTTATGTCACAATAACAGATTCAAACATTTGTTTGTTTTACGCTGCAATATTTTCAATAAGATTTTACATTTAATATTGTATATACACTTGTCAGATTATAGATATTATTACATGACCATGTCCTGATTTCTTTGTAGGGCTTCTTTTTAATTCATTCATACATATCATTTAATTGATTTATAATTTAAACAGCTAAAAAAATAAAGTGCCTTGAGAGCTCAACGCACTGCAACACTGCAAGAAAATACATGCAAATAGACAAAAAAAAAAAAAAAAAAAAAAAACAACTTCAGAAAACATCATCATCAATTTGACAACACATGTACTGCAAATATTCACAACACAACCAAATATATAAACGTGCAGCAAATACTCACAACCCAACTGAAGTGTTTCCTGCGGACACCTCACTGTGCTATAGGAATAAAGGCAAAAGAATGCCCTAAAAGAATAACTTTAAAAAAGTGATGAACCCAGCTGGGATGCACTTGTTGTTTAATGCTTTTAACTTCAAAAGTCACAAAGTATTGAACAACAACTGCGCCCCAGCCGGGTTCCTCACCTTTTAGTGTCCCCTGGAAACACTTCTGTTGGGTTGTGAGTATTTTCAGCGCATATGTTGTCAAATTGAGGATGATGTTTTCTGAATTTGTTTGTTTTGTCCATTTGCATGCGTTTTCTTAAGGTGCAGTGTGTTGACCTCTCAGGGCCGCCATATACAAAGCATTTATTTCTCAAGACCCAGAAAAATGTAAAGCAAGCAGCTGCCATGATAATGTGTTAATGTGTGCTGAAAAAATTAGCTGATTGTGATTCAAGTAATTTATCAAGCAAAAAAGGTCAAACATTTGCTTGTTCCAGCTTCTCAAATAGGAGGACATGTTATTTTGTGTTCCACCTTATTCACTATTTTCCACATTTATAGACAAGTAACTGACAGTTTAACAGTGGTGGAATGAAACTAAGTAAAATTTTGAGGTACATTATTTGAGCATTTCATTTTCATTCCACTTTATACTTCCAGTCCTCTATATTCCTGAAGGACATATTGTACTTTTTAATTATTGTACTTTAAACCACCTGACAGAATATAAAGTCGTTTACATCAGCTCAACCTCAGTCAGTTACCACAGTAAAAAGGTCTTTGTACATTAAAGCATCAGCATTAATCTAATAGTTAAATATATATTTAACAGTACAGCACTCACAAGAGCTTTTGGTATAAGTACATTTTGCTATTAATAGGTGTTTGTGTATACTTCAGTAACGTTTTCAATGCAGGACTTTGTACTTTTACTGGAGTAAAGGACGTGAATACTTCCTCCACCACTGCAGTTTGATCAGTCATGTAAATAATAGTTGTTTGCAGCTCTGCACCATCCTGTATCTGCTGTTTTGTTACATTTAGAAATGTGGGCAGAGCCGCATCTACTCCCCATTCAATTTACCATGTGAGTCAGCTGCTCCATCACACACTCCACCACCTCTGACTTGTTCTCCAGCAGCTCCGGTGAGAACTTCTCATTCAGCCAAGCCTGCGACGCACAGAGAGGAACACAACTGTCAAAATGCGGCGGACAGGCTAATAAGAGTGTCGAAGATCTTTGGCACTGCATGTCATAAAATGTCATCATTTTGTCAACGTCAGCTCACTTCTTCCAGTTTAGCGATCAGCTCCGCCGGAGTCATAACATCCTCCTGGCTGTCATCTTGGTTGGCATCGCTGCCGTCGTCGAACAAAGCGTCCGCGTCCGACATAGTTTTTCTTCACGATGTAAAAAAAAAAGAAAAAAAGAAAACACCAAGCTTAACAGAAACAAAATCTGTAAAGTAAAGTTAAAAGTGATTTCAACGTCATAAGTTAAAGCATTTTGCTAAACATACATGAACTAGCTACAGAGCAACATGTGTTTACTGTTTTCCTTGTTTATTGGCGCCACTGAAATGGTATTCTCGCGAGATATGTGCCGTTGATTTTATTCCCTGCGCTCAGCCTTTAAGGCATGGTTCCTCACAAGCTACGTGAAGTGTGTACAACCCATGTATGTATTATGATTATGTCAACGCCTGAACGGGCTACACAGTTAAATAAGGTATTAGTTTATCGACATTAAGAATGAAGTTTGTATCATGTTTGGTTTATGTGTCTGCCCTGCCCCTTGTAGGAGGCGAGTTTTTAACACTGCCTAGGAGCAGTAGTCCTTCCTGAGAGTCCTAAAATAGGGATTTAATGTTTTCCACCCAGTACTACCAAACCAAAAATATATTATGATTAGTATGTAAGCACACTAATAGTGGTATAGAGTTGAGTATGAGCATTAGATGATGCAGCAAATTGCATTTTTACTAAAGTAATGTAAATGAAAAAGTGCTATTGAAATATGATTAAAAATGTATACATTATTAACAAGTTACAACCCCTGGCTGCAGGCAATGAAAGCACAGAAGTATAAAGTACAAATATAAGTAAGTGTATTAGTCATGAGTGATTATTTACTCCCAGGCACAAAGAACACAGTCAACAGATGAAGTTCCCACAGAGAACATGTCATGTCTCCCCTGCATTATTAGATCTGATCTCTGCCTTTTTCATCTTTTATCAGCCCTTGTGAATTCAACAGAAATGTCATCATCTGCTTCACTTGTTCCAGCTGTTTCAGACCACATTGTGGTTTTCAGCAGAATGTAATTTATCACATTTTCTTCTCTTCTTTGTTCACAGCTCTTGCCACATAATTGTTTTTCACCGGCAATGATCTTGCATCCGCTGTGGCATTGACACTGTGCTGCAGTGATGTTCAGTATTGCATATCAGTTCTCACAGCAGCTTCCCTGGGCTTATCTGTGCTTCATCAGACCTGCACGGTTGTTGCCACAACTTGGAGAGTTGCAGTCATTGTAAAGCAGATCAACAGACACCAATAACGCAGCTGGCACACTGATTTTGTCATCATGTTGCTTCTCATAAATGTCTTCTTGCTGATGAACTATTCATTTAAGTGGGAAACAATTAGTGCCTGGTGGAAAAACCTGAAACCAATGAAATATTCCTGATGGTGTCACTCACTCACAAATCAGGTGGCAAATTAAAATCAACTAATAAATTAATTTGAAAAATTTAAAGTGATGGGGAAACTGATTAAAAATCAATAAGCAGTTGAAAAAAATCAACATTTCTATAATTACAAAGGACCAAAGGTTTTAATGTTTTAGTTTATTTTTGTTATTTATTCATGATCATCTAGTACTTTCTGTTTAAATACATTTGAATGACAATGAGATCTGCATGTAATGTTTTAAAAAAAAAAGTATAACACTGGTATAAGGCAGATACAGTATCACTGTTTTCAACAAACTTCACGATACAGTACAATGATAAACAGTCCAGAAAGTTTTTAACTTAGTCATTGAAATTGTGCAAGTGATGAAAAATGTAGAAGTGTGATTCTGACAAAAATCTGTCTTCTATCTATCTCTAACTGAACCAGATGTGTTTCAGCAATCTATTGTGAATTTCTCATATTCATAAAGATATGTCATTGAAATTTGTATATTTTTGCCTGTACATTGTGTAAAGTGACATTTACAAAAACAATCTTGGGTAAATAACAGATAATAACAGCTAATTTCATTATGTTAACACTTTAAATTTACATGATACACCAGTGTAATACTAAGTATTATTGATTAATTCACAGCAAAAAACCAACACACCCATTCAACGCACGTAGACGATCCTATAAATCTCCCTCGCCGTCACTACTCTGACTTCATTTCTTTTCAGTATTGTTTGGTTTTGGTCACAGTCAGTTAATTGCAGTAAAACACAAGCAAGGCATCACCAAAACTACACTGCGCAATACAAAAGTGGGCCAACAAGCTCCATGGGTGCCTTCCTCAGTGCAAAGATGAACTTTGATTATTTCAACAACTGTGGAGTTGAAATACAAAAAAAAAAAAAAAATCACAGCTTGTGAGGATAAATGTGATTCATGGCCGGTAGGGCATATCCAGTTTGGGGATTTAACAGAGGAAAGGAGTAAGGATATGGGTAAACAGTAGACCCAATGAGAGCAGAGTGAGCTGGACCCACTGGTATATGACGGTACATTAGCTGGGACTGAGGTAGTCTCATTCTGCTGGGGAGGAACATAGAGTGTAATGGAGGCTGGTGCCGAGAGTCTCTCCCTGATTTATCGTAGCTTGACAGGATGCATGACACTGGCAGCGGGGTGGTGGAATGGGACAGATTCTGCTGAGCGGGAGGAACTTTTTGTAGCATTGTCCTGGATTTCTCCCTCTTCTCTGTCTGATAAAGCCACGGAGCCATGTTGTTCAGCTTCTTGGCACAAGTCAGAGGGTCGTCCTGGTGCGCCAACCTGTTAGGGTGAATTTTATAACTTGGTCGAATAGGAGCGGGCCGCAGAAGCTGCACAGATTTTGGAATAACTTTGGTGAAACTAGACATAGATGTTGCAGCACAGTCAGATTTCTCAGGGAAAGAGGCGGAGGGGTGGTAAGGATGGGGGAAATATTTGCCACTCCCTTTGTGGAATGGCTTCCAAGGACAGTCTTTAAATTGGTTTTTTATTGAGTCAGTGGTCAGTGATTGGGAGCTGACATGAGAAACGTCTTTATTCAGTCGTGTAAGATCTTTGGAACAGCTCGCAGACTTGTTGTCCTCTCTATGGTTGGGTGTATTTTTAACAGAGCTGGAACAGTTTTGACTCAGTTCTGAGGTTGATGCAGGATTATCTTCGTTTCCTGCCGGACCGTCCTCTGATGAAACAGAGAGAGGGGAGGGGCTGCGGGAAGAGGAGGAGGATAAAGGGCGCGGGGAGCCATCAGAGGAGTTGCAGTTCTGGCTGGAAGAAGCCCGGGCTGGAGACTGGGAGCAGCAGATGACGGAGGGCCTTTCTTTATCTTCGCTCTGTGGACTCGGGGGCAAGTTTAGGCTGGCCTGAGCCATTCGCTTCTTTTTCTCCAGAGGCGAGATGACCTCTCCAGCAGCAGATGCTGGTGTCGTAAGGCACTGAGTAGTCCAAGGGCTGGATGTGGGCACCGGGAGAAGGTAGAGAGAAGGACAAATCTCAGTGGGGGCTCTGCTTGGCTGAGAGCTGTCTGGATGGTGTCTGTCAGAGGTGGCAGCCCAGAGAGCAGTGTGAGGATGCATCACTGCTTCACTTTGGCAGGCAGCATCTGGACTCCTCTGGGTGAGTATCTATGAAATAACACAGGGGATGTTTTAGAAAAACACTATATGCACTAAAAGTGGAGCAGAAATTCTTCTCTTTTTTTAGACTATTTATCAGAGGTACAATATATATTACCTCAGAATCCATCTCTCTATCCGACTGTGTCCTTTTCCTCTTAACCTCAGCCTTGTTGACCTTGCCATCCAAATTTCTCTTATAGGGCTTCCGTGGTTTGCTCAGTGGCAAAGGTTTGTCTTCCTCTCCTTTTATGTGTCTTTCAAAGGGCAGCACAAGCCTAAGGAAATACATTTTCTGATTATGAATCATCTGACTTGCTGATTGAATGGACATGTTGGTCGGAAACAGAATCATCCTCACCTCTCATAGTGTCTGCGGGTGCAAGTAGCAGCACTGGTGCTTCCTGGACTTCCTCCCAGCTCATCATACACTTTTTTCCAAAGACGCTGTGCCGTCACCTGTTGGTTAACACAGTGGAAAATAATGCACATTTAGAACAGCTAAAGTCCATAATTGCTCCAATAATCTTTTTTTTTTTTTTTTAACATGTGAGAGGAAAGGAAGAGTCAGAGGCTTGTCATAGTGATACATAAAACGAAAAGGCTCATGGTCTCTTCCCTCACAGGGCTGCTTAAGGCCCAAAGGCCACCAGAGGCCCGTAAAATGAGAAAAAAAAATCTTACTTTTGAGCTGAAATCGTACTGAATAGACAGTGTTTGAAGTCTAAACAGGTTCACTTATTTCTACATCTCTTAATTTTTTTTAAATTTAAATGTCTTTAGTTGTTGTGTTGCAAAGTTAACTTGCCTCTGTAGACTGCAGACATTTGGTTCCAAATTGCATCAAGCGCAGTGGGCCCCACTGTGCCTGCTCTCAGGTCTAGAGTTAAAAGTGTTTTTAAGGAAGGGAGATGGCAGCTTAAATGCCATGACTGCTGGTTTTCAGTACTGAAAGAACACTTTCATTTTTAAATATATAACATGCGTAGGCGGCTTAAATTGTTGTGTTTACACCCAGGGACACGGTGATGGAAGAGGTGAGGGTCAACTCTGTTCAGAGCCCTGCCTCTGCTCTAGTGCTATTTCAATATGAGTTGCACTCTCAGGCAGAACTTGTCACACTGTGTCATCATCAAAGACAACGCTTTACGTGTGGTGATGCACTGACAGCTCAGAGGCCTAAATGTCCTCCGGTGTGGTGAAAAACCACCGCAGAGCAGGACCTGACCTATCACACGTTTTCCACTGAGAAACCAGTTCACACAGCCAATCGACTGCGAACAATAGTCAAATAAAGAACTTGTACTCACTAAATCGTAGCCCCCACGTTTCTCAACCGCTTTGTAGATCTTCCAAAGATTAACTGAGAGTGGAAAAAAACACACATGAGGACCGAATTATTCTCATTCTAATTCCATGTGAATATTTTGTTCATTCAACAGCAAACAGGAGGCTAATGAAGGTTTACTCACTCTGTTTGAATCCCAGGTGTGGGATCCTTTCTATGGGCGAACCTTTGTCCTTCATAAAAGAGTGCAGACTCGATACAAAAGCCTTCTCCTCCATCTGCACCAGACTGGGCCTCACCTCTTCCTCACATTCATTCGTAGAGTCATGAATCTCAATAACGGGGGGAGAAGCCTGCAGCAGAGACAGAGAACATGCGTAAGCGTGTGTTCTGCGTCAAAAACCAAGCAGCTCCTGTCAGTGTGACACGGTCCACTGCACTGATAATGGAAACTGTGTTTTACAGTTGAAGGTATTATCATAGGTGGGAAAAAGATGCACACAGTCATCTCGTAAGACACAAATGCTGAAATGAAACATCAAAATCAGAGTAGGGTTTTACCGCTACTTTCAATAGACAACCGCTACACATCCTGTCTGGAGAGATAGCAGCAGACTTGTGGGGTTTTTGGTCTAGAGTTGTCAGTCACTTGTTTCACAAATGTCACTTTGAAAAACAAACATAAGCCATAAGAAGGAATTAATAAATAAAGTGTTGAAAACAATATGAACTAGTGACTGGTGACAGATGACAAACCGAATGGTGAAAAAAAAAAAAAAACTGCTGTTGCATGTTTTCTGTTTTTCTGCAGAACATGTATCAGTTACTTTGAAGAAGATTTTAAAATACCACAAAATAAGGATGTATCAAGTGTTACAACCCGGACTACCCAGAACTCAAATGCAAGAAATTGACAATGTCACTATTTGTGGTTTGCAAGAAAGCAGAAATGAAACAATGAAGGCATGCAGAATTAAAATCATCAGTTAAGTGCGATTTCAAGAAGAGAAGTGTAAAACTACCAAAACATAAGAAGGGAAACTGTTGATAAAACCGTTTCTCTATTTTAACCTTGATGATATTCTGAGTTCCATTTTGAGATTGTCCTTTTGAGACAACATGGCGCGAACACAAGCTGAAAACGTAACCTTCTTGTTTTGTGATGTGGTGTTGAACTGTTTTCACAGGAACAATATTAAAGCTGAATGCACACTTTGCCTCTGCGTCGATCAATTTTGATAGATTTCCTGTCAAAACACAGACGGCGATGGAATAATGTCAATATTTTACTTTGAATCACCAGACGTAGAAGCTGCTGCTTTATTTCTGTGGTAGTCATTGTACAACAAAACAGCTCAAGGTGGTTTCATATTGAATCAAGTTCCTCTATGCGGTTCCTGGTTCCGAGAAGTAGGCCTCTAGAGTGAGTAATAGTGAAGGTGCAGGCCTCTAACCAAGATAGCCCCGACTGAGTCACAGTTCAGCAGCTCCACACTGCTGTTCCCAGCCACCAGCCGACACCTCTGACTTTCCACTGTTATTGTGTCTCAGCCAGGAGAACAGCTCGACGAGGCAGATATTTTTGTTTGTATTGTTTTCAAGATGTGATGTGAGATGTGTGAAAATGTTATTTCCAAGACCTCGTTTCAATTTCCTGTATCTCCAGGGTGAGAAACTGGTTGATAAATGTGCAAAGCTGAATCCAAAGTGATGTGAGGGTGAGAGCTACGGCAGGTGAAACGGCAACATTTTTGCTGGGGATCTCGCATAAAAATTCACTGGTATTCACAAAGCGATTATTTACTTTCGGTCACTGATTCATATTCATCTGATTCACAAAACTTTCAGGTTCATGCGTCAGTGGTTGCCTACAGGAAACGTCTGCACTCTAAGCCATATTCTGAAGCCTCTTCACTGCAGATCTCACCCTACACCAGACAGCGAATATTGTTGTGAAACATTCAGTTGATTTCCACTAAGTGAAATCTTTTTTTTTTTTTTTTGGAAAACCGTGTGGGCGCTGTTGATGTCAGTGTGTTGATATGTGACTCTCGCAATGATTGTCAATGGCGTGCTGGATCGATGCTATCGGCAGGCCAGAAGTCACCACAGAAACCACCAGGCTTTCAACTAACATCAGTCTTGGAAATTTGATGAGCTAATTTGTGTTTCTCATATTGTACCTCTCATTTCAGTTACCAGAATAGTGGCTGTGAGGACCTCCTGCAGTTTCAGAATGCAGTGAAATATTGTGGTGTGCGTGCATTTCGAAGGCCTGGCAGAATTCAAAGCAGAATCACTTATTCCTTGTTACTCATTTCACAATCTGCCATCAAGATGAAACAACTGTACACACACAATCAGCACTTCAAAAAAAAAGAAAAAAAAAAGTTTGCCACTATCTCAAATTCTCTAAAAAAGGGAAATGAAAACACGACACATAACTCATTCTTAGTAGTCATGTCTGTAGTCACTGATTAACTGTAACTGATGGAAATTGCCCAGCTTGCTACCAGAAGGCCAACTGACATTTCATCAGCAGTGACTGGCGGTTAGTACCTGGGTCATCGTCCCCTTCTCTTCATCACTGGCTGCTGTTTGTTGTGACGTCTCACTCTGGTCCTCTTGAGCTACAAAAACATACATCACAGGGACAAAGACATTTACCACTTAATTCTCTTAGAGACTCTGTGAATTTGAATTCAGAGAACCGCGGTGAAGACACAGAGTACTTCTTCATTTCAAGAAACATCATGTGTAGCAATGCACAGTCTAAATAGACAAACACGTCTGATAAAAAAAAGTATTAAAACAGAAGTTTTAGTTCCTATAATTTCTCGAATGATGAGATGATCCATCAGCACAAAAAATTGAAATCTGTAGAACATATTGTCAACTGAGTCTGATATAAAACCACAGGTTGCAAAACCACTTCCTGCTCATGAACATAACCGCCTATATGCTGCACTGTATGATATTGTAACACATCAACTACAGTATTTTAAAAACAGTGTGTATAATATTAGTATTAGCAGTGGAATATAATGTATTGAGAATCTTATTTCTATGTCTTAAAGGTTTTGATCTTATTTTTATTGTTTGCTTGTATTTTGTTTTTGGGTGGTGGTGTGTGTGGTATGTGTGTGTGTGTGTGTGTGTGTGTGTGAAGGTTGGGAAAGTTGTGTGGGGGGAATAAAACAAATAAAAAACGGCAAAACAATCGCAATGAAATGTAACCGTGAGAGTGATGAATGTCATTCTTCACAAACTGTCAGCTCACTACGTCCTAGCCCCTCCACCCACAGTGATATCACAACCAATATGCTTCTCTTTTGAGATCACTTATTTCCTGTGCTGCGGCTTGAACCTTTAATTCTGCTTTCAGTAGCCTCTAACTTCTCCATTTCATGTGCTGAAGAAATAGTTCTTGATGTATTGTTTCCAACATGCAACTGTTTCTTTATATGGGTGTTTAACTGTGTGTGTTAAAGCTTGTGTTAAAGCTTGTGTTGAAGCTTGTGTTGAAGCTTGCATTTGCAGCAGTGTATTTGCAGCGGTGTATTTGTCTCAGTCAAATTTTTTGCGATAGACAAATCTAGGCTTGTTTAAGTAAATAAAGTTAAGGTTACTAATACATTCTTTATAAATACATACACAATACTTTGTTTCACAAATGAATGTACATTCATTTACTTTTCAGAAGCAGACAGTTTTTTCATATTTTGTAAAAAGACATTTAAAGTGTTAATATTCTTCAACTTCAGTAGTATACTACAGAGCGATACGGTATTGAACCTGTTGCTGTAAGTACATAAAGCGGTTTGTATGAACAGTATCTGACTTCAATAAAGATAAAAATAAGTCTCACCCATTTCCAGAAGTTGTCTTCTAGTCTCCGGCTCGACTGTGTTTTGTGACATTAACTCATGCGGCACCCTCTTCAACTCCACACCTCGAAATAGGAAGGTGTACTCCACAGGACAGTTTCATTGGTTGACTGATGGCACCGCAGCAAATGAGCCTGGGAGACTCAAGTTTTTTTTTTTTTTTTTTTTTTTACTTGAGTCTCAGAATGTCTGTTCTCTCTGTTTCATCTCTTGGCTTTCAGACAGAAAAAAAAACAACAGCTGTATTTAAATTGTTTGAATTTGTTTGAGCGTGGATCAAACCAATTTCAGCAGAATCTGAATTTCTACAGAAAACTGTATCTGATATTATTTAATTTCTGATGAGAAGTCCTATGTTCACAGTGTTATCAACAACACACAGACTTGTAATGTCATTTCTATTTCTGTATGTATTACCGCAAATTAGATAAGAAAAGTGCATTCAAGAAATGACTACAACTCATTTCTCATTAAGTTCACATGATCAGTGCCGACAAAATAAATGTGGATAATCTAAAATAAGAAGAGACAACAAGAAGGAAAGAGAAGAAAAATGATTTCAAGACGAATAAAAGTGTCTTCCTTCAAGTTTACTATGCATATATTGTTTTTTGTTTTTGTTTGTTTGTTGTTAAAGCCTGGTCACCTTCAGTAAACAGACTTGACTCAAATTCACTAAAATTGCTGAATTTCGGGAAGTGAAAGAAACATTGAGCTGATGCCCAGAATCAATACGACACTTCCCACAAGTCTACATTATGAGAACAATGTATTTTAAGAACCGTTTTCAAATATGGGACTTCTTACTGACAAATGGATACTTACTTCACAGTGACTCAGATAAAGTCATTCAAATCCGAATCATGTGGTTTGGGTTTCTTTTATATTAAATGTTTCATTTCAGTGTTTTATGTCACTGAAGCTTTAATAGGTCCTATAAACATGTTTTGCTAGTGTAGCATGGCAATTCATATTGTATTCAGTGATACATAAGTATGCATTAATGTGTGTAAAAGAGGCAACACTTCCTGCTGCCACTAAGTATTTTCTAAGAAGTAAAACAAGAAGTATTAAACACCCCAATGAATTTGCATCTTGAAAGCATCTCGCTTCCCTTAATTTATTTTTCAGTTTATACAAGATGTTAATTAAAACACAGCAAAAATGGGGATCGTTCAAGAGTATCGGTATTGGTTCTGATAAGAAAAGCAATATTATTTGATGGTGATGTTAGATTATATAAGTATACACATCTAAGTACATCATTTTAAATGATGTTGATTTTTGAGTGCATCATGTTGATTGAAATTAAATTAAAACTTTCAGGCCTGGTCTGGATGGGAGGTAGCAAATAAAGCTGCTACCTAAAAAGAACACAATTTATTTAGCCTAAAAAGTGCCTTCGACAGGATTCACAGATTTAGTTTTGACTCATAACAGTAAACGCCTTCCCTATCAGCTCTCCTTTAGGTAAATGAAAGTTCTGAGACTGTTGCAGAGATTTTATATCTCACATTTTAAGGAGGAAAGGAAGCACCACTTCTTTAAAATAGTATCTATGGACCATAGCCTAAAATACATTGGTTAAAAATATAATGCCAGGACAATGCAGAAGCAGCTTTTTCCACGTGGGATGAGTGGCAAATGGGTAAAAAAAACGGTCATCTTTGTCCCTACTACCAGTTATGAGTCAGAGGGCGTTGTCTTAAGATTTTATGTTCCTTATGGCGGCATACCAGAGGCCTTGGAAAGCATCAGGGTCGAGTTACTTTATATATACTATATTTACAATACTTTTTTTATTCATATTCAATTAAAAGATATATGGTCTAGTATTTTTGAATCATTAATTTTTCACGAGGTCACAATTAAAAGTTATTGCATTTTCCCTCCATTTTCCTTTGGCTGTTCCAGACTGCAAAACTACACACAGTTCATGACAAAAACACTGACGAGCGATGAAGCTGCACTCGACACTATCCACATTTCCTCCGCATGTTTTTGATCTGTTTGAAAAGGGGATGTCCTATTCCTCCATCTGTTGCGGATAGAGTATGACATTTCAAAATGATTAACATTTAAATGTCAAAATAACCAAATATCTACAAACTGTCCAAATCGCAGAGGGATTTTTTTCTCTCGTTTGTTTGACGGATACAAAACAAGTTTTGCTTTTGCTTTTTGACAATTTTTGATTGTCGAGACGATTAACAAGACTGTCTGCGAAAATGGAAGAAATGTGATATTAATTATGAACACTAAAATGTTCATATATGAATGACACCCTTGGTTACATGATTAGATGAAATACTTGATTCAGTGACATGTAGACGAAGAGAGACTTAATGAGGCAAGAGTGAGAAAAAATTGCATTAAAAAAATCAATTGCATAGATCAGGAGAGCGTTAAATTTGCATTTCTAGGATCACATATTCATACTTCATGTCATACACGAGGCCTTTAGAGGAAATGTATTTTAATTCCATTTAATCGTGACAATATATTTTGCAGAACTCTTGTGAGCAATTCTATGCCAACAACAAATGTGTGGATGATGAGCAAAAACATGGCTTGTGAAAATCCCCAGCTATTCATTTCAGACTTTCACTGACATAAACCTATGAGGTTGAGATGAGGGCAGCACAATGTAAATGAGAACGCACTGGAGAAAATATTGTGAATCCAATACAGAAAAAATTTCCTGTCTGAAGTGAGTCACTATCCTGGGAACGATCTGCAAATGTTTCAACTGGCACATAAGATTCCAGTCATGTTGAGAAACTGTCATTCTCCGTTTTGCAAAATCAGGTTTTTCACAATAAATGGGTATAAATATCCTGATCCTGATGTTTTACGGATGAGCGTAAATTTACAGAAATACTTCTGCATCACAATACATCATTATTATTGAGGGCAGAGTGGGAGTTAATATATTTACCTTGACAGTTTCTAGATGGTGTAGGTGTATGTGGAAATTATCCTGAAACTCAGTACAGATAACAGTTTGACTCATCATCAGAAGCTAATATTAAATTAAATTTGAAAACAATTTCAGTTCAAATATGATTCAAGCTGAGACACAAAATTTGGGAGGAATTAAATGTAGCGTAGGGTTGATAAATGCACTATTCTGGCTATCAATAAAAAAAGAAATCTTATTTCCAGACTTAATGTAATAAAAGCACACACATACACCAAGGCCTGTAAATTTCAAAGCTTAATTGGGGTTTGCACCTGAGCAATATTCAGCAGACCAATAAAAAAAAGCTCAGATGAAATCAATTTTAACATCTCCTATCATGAATATGGAATCTATACATATAGATACATGACTAAGTGAGTGGGTGAGGATGGGGCTGTACCACAGTTTGAACTGTGAAAAGGACAAAACAAGTTCAGTGGAGGGAGCGGACACAAATGAACTAAAATCCAGTTTGTATGAACATTGTTTTGTAATAATAAATTAATAAAGTCAATAATTTGTCTGCTGCATCATTTCACATTCACCCGAACTGAGATGTAACTGAAGGATGTGGGAAAGGTAAAATCTGATCTTTCGTGTGAAAATGAAACCTATGCATTAGAGGTGAATTCCCCAGCTGTTGCCTCATTCCAGGAAACTGATTGTAGTGCACATACTGAGTGTGTGTATACGTCTGAGTTCCTGTTAGACCTCTGAAAATCCCTGATGGCTTTCTACGTTATTTCAACCTTTTGCTAAAATGTATGCAGCAGGTGTCATGCTCGACCTCTTTGGACAGATGTGAAAACACAGCTTGTTTATTTATTTTATTATGAAGAATGTCTGTGCATTATAATAGACTCTGGAAAAACAAACATGAATAATGAAATTGATACATGATGCCCTTTTTTATTATTATTTATTTATTCATGATCGATTCTTTTTTTCCTTTTATTGACTGACCTCCGAGCTTTAAAAGAGCAAGAATTCTGTTCCAGGATAAAACAGTGAACTTGCAACTTGCTGTCAAATGTTCAACTAAAATGTCACCAAGCGCTTTTCAGGGTGTATCACTAAATTCACTTCCCCTCATTATGGCACCACAATAATCACATATGACTCTTAAGAGACCGGCAGGATCCAATCTCTTGAAAAATAATGCTGACTTATATTTTTTTTCCTCTTCAGCTTGTCCCTGAAAAGTTAAATATGTTGAAATGATTTGGTCCATATAAGGAAGGAACTGAAATGAAAACAAACCGTTATATTCTCACAGTTAAAGGGAACTTAACCATTTATGCATTCCCCACTAACAAGTCAACCACCTGGAGCACAGCAAACATGATCTGTTTTTTTTTTTTTTTTAAATATTCACTTCAACCACAGTCAGATCAGTACTAAAACAGGGTCTGTAATTCACACAGGTTGTAAGTCACATTAAAAAAAGGAAATTCAGTCTGCTGGTAAAGAAAGGCAAAAACAAGGCAAAAGATTACACTGTAGCTGGTACCACTATCTTTGAATTTTTTTTTTTTTTCCTGAAATGTGCAGGAGCATTTGCTACAAGTAACAACAAAATAATACCTGAAAAAGAACTGAAGTCACTTTGTAAGGAATGTGAACTAGAAATACTATTATTGACTTTAAGACTTAACAAAGGCTGATATCGTACTGCATCACATCTAAAAGGTAAAGAGATTTATTTTGGGGGGAAGTAAGAGGGAGTTTCGGTCGGTCTGTTGGTCTTCCCTAAACTATGCCATCAGTTGCTTACATCAATAATTTAATGGAATTGCTTTCTTGAAATGTGGAGAGATTTCAAAAGCTTCTGGCCCACGATTACCATCTGTTCATTGGTCCATGATGCGGAGGCTCATTTGCTCTGTTTCAGCCTGATCAGCCTGATCACTTGTGTGCGAGGACTGACTTTGCTGTGTGTTGTTTTACTGCAGAGGTCCTCCGGGGCTGCCAGTGTGTTGATCTGTGTAGGTTGGGGTGGGGTGGTGGTGGTGGTGGTGGTGGGGTTCGCGCTGGGCTAGATAAGCTCCACGTAATTGGCTGGGAACATTCCAAAATGGCCATCTGGACCGTAGCCTCGCCACCAGCCCTCGTCTATCATCTCGATCCCGGCGATGATGTCGTCGGGATCGAACGAGATCTCTGTGTCATCAGCTGAATGAGAAAAAGAGCAGTGAACATCAGCAAAGTTCAAGTATAATGTACATTTTCAAACAATGTAAACAACGTTTAATACCCATTTTAGGCAGAGGTTCATTAGACTATTCCTATCCTGAAAACAATACAAACAACCAACTACTTTGTGGTATCTAACTAGAGTATCTAGAGTAACATAACACTAAATATACATTTTTGAGTTAAAGTAGCAATCTCAAAGATCTGTTTTATTATCTTTGGTGATGGTAAATGCAGGTTTGTTTCATCACTTCAATCAAACACACATCACTAACTTTGTTATAGTCATTTGTGTTCCTTGGGATTTTGCACATTTGAGTCATACCATAAAATGCAAGGACTTTCTTAATTTCACCAGTGTGTCATAGGCTCAATCAACATTGTGTTACCTAATTTGGTGATACACAGTGACTTAAAAGACATATATATAAAAATCTGTGCCACTTTAACATCATCTATGTGCAGTCACTTGATAACATAAAGCTATTCTGTTCTCATGACCTCTATGAAATCTGTGAAAAACCTACAGTTGTTACTACTAGTTACAGTGTTGGGGCAAATTTTCATCCTTCCGACCCCTCAGACATCCCCTTTTCTGTCACTCTCCATTGCCTCCGCTGCATCTGCTGAAGCCTCACTTCACTGTTGCTGCTTTTTCTGTCACCCAGTATAAGTCAAGAGTGAGCTGGTACCAGCCGATGTAGATGATAAAACGAGACATGGCAAATATAGCAAAGAAACTAGCACGACTGAAACCGGCTAAAACAGTCAGGTGTAGATAGTCATGGACACCAGTCAGAGCTTTGAGAGGGGTGGGAGTGTTTTGACGGTTGTGGGGTTTTTTTGGGGTGTGGTGCTTTTTGTGAGCCTGGATTTAAATGCATTTTTTGAAGTTGCGGAGGGGGCACGTCCAAGCTGAAACTGGGTATTAAGTTGCCCATTGATTCTTATGTTATTTGCCTGACCACATATTGGTTAATAGCTGTTATGGTACGGTGATAAAATAAATAAATAAATAACTTACCAGCTTGGTAGTCATATAAGGCTCTGGCACAGATGCCTCTATCTGAGGTCTCCTCAGCAGTTACCTCATCTGAGTTTTTCTCCTCCACCTGGGAGAGAAATGAGGTCAGGTTATGTTTCAGAATTGATTCATATGATGGAAGAAAAGCCTCCTGCTGAAGGTAAGTAAACAAACAATCACCTGAGCGGGCTCTTCCTGGACATATGATTTGGCAGCGGGTGCCTCCTCTGAAAAGAGAGATCAATGTCAGTAAGATTGTATCTGAGCTGAGCTGTGTATCCACCAGCAGGTGGCAGCAGCAGCTGATCCTGACAGCGCAGTTTAGCTGGAGGGAATCATACAGTTTGTTCTTACATCAAACTGCAAAAACATTTTCGTAAGTGCAGATGGAAGGGTTGGAAAGCTGATGTTAACACTGAGGCTGATGCTGTGTGAAATGGGCCCCACCTTTCTCCTGCTCCTGTGGGGCTGCCTCCTGCTCATCATACTCACACCTGGACTGTCCATCATCCACATCAGGCTCTTATCACCCAAAACACAAGCACAGACATGCATATACACAGAGGAACACATCCACAAGTCCACACAGGCTGACAAACCAACCACCGGGGGAATTCTTTTCAATCGAGGAGAATTAAAGCAATAATCTCTACGTTTCTTAGAAAAACAGAAAGTACAACGAATGGAAGTTTGACTCATGGTGAAATTGATTATAATGATTACAAGGAGTATGAAGATGATGACACACAAGAACAGCAATGAGAAAATGAAGCATGGCGCTTTTAGTCAAGTATGAGACTGTGTCACCCAGTGTATTAATTCTTTGTGTATATTTGTGTGTGTGTGTGTGTGTGTGTGTGTGTTGTGTAAAGCTCACACCTGTGGCACGGACAGGAGAGGCGGTGCCTGCTGGCACAGGCGAAGCTTGACGCTGAGGTGAGCTGGCTCGCTCAGATTCATACGCTTGCTTAGACAGAAAAGGGCTTTGCAGACGCCCTGAGCAGAGACACACATGGAACCCCCAAAACATGCAAAATATGGACGAGAGAGAAAAAAACAGAGCAGACAGGTTGAGCAGAAAAAGAGAAGACACCATGATGGAGACACAGTGTTAAGTATGACTATGAGACAACTAGACAGTCTGGTGGAAAGTTAAAAGCTCTGACAAAGGATGGCGCTGGCCTCTGGAGAAGTCCCCAGTTTGTACCCATCGCTACCTGAGAAGGGGCTAAGAGAGCCTGGCAGTAATGCAGGAAAGGCTGTGACATTTAAAGCAAATAGATTTATATGATGAGGTCACTGTTCACGCTTGGGTGATACCTGGCTGGGGGCTAGCAGGGGCAGCAGCGGGGACGTCTGAGTCACTGGGAGTTATTCCCCTCTCTCTCTGCTTGAACATCTCTCTGGGATTCAGAGCACGCTGAGAGATGAGAGAAGCTGCCTCCTACAAAAAAAAAAGATAACAAATAATATGTACAATAAGCATTAGATGTCCACAGGTTATTAATAATGTGTTGCTCAGAGATTTCTAACAGTGTATTATGGAAAGAGGCCATGCAATAAAGACCAGAAGAGAAGAAGAAGATATGTGTTAGGTTGAGTGTCAAAGGGTTCACTTTCGATTAGAAAGAGACAAACGCTTGTCTTGAGGTAGGCAAGAAAAAGGAAAGCAATTTGCCCAGAAGAGATCACTTTCAGAAAGGGGAACTCACATTGGCCTTCTCCACTGATTCACCTCTCTTGACTGCTTTCCTTTGGGCTGCCTGGTTCTCCTCCTGATCCTCCTGATAATGTTGATATCAATGTTGACACTGCTGACACTGGCTACCTTCCTGACTGTTTAAGTGTTTACAAGACGCGTGCGCTATTGAAACTTATTTAACTATCAACACAATCATAGAAAAGTGGGTTACAGTCAATATGAAAGTAAACTTTGCACCAATCCACATTCACTCTCACCTCACTCGCATCAGTTCCTTATGTTCCTGACGAGTTTCTTCACAGTTGAAACCCCATTTACTCAAAGTGTGATCTTGTCAGACAATGAGACACTCACCAAATGTTGTTTCTCCTGATCTCTACTCTCAGCTTCCTGCTGCTGCTGGTACTTCCTATTAAACAAAAGGCCATTTAGACGACAGAGGAAATGTAATTTGAACCTTTCAACTGATGCTCCTGCAAACCGGTCTCGACCGGTGTGCACTTCTTCAGTTGCTACCTACTTTTGTTGCTCGATTTGAGAGGCCCTCTCCTTGTCCCTTTTGTCCCTCTGTGCTGCCTCCTTGGCCTCTCTGTCTTTCCTCTCTCTCTCCAGATGCTGGCGCTCCTCCTCTGCCTTGCGCCGCTCCTCCTGCCGGCGTTTCTCCTCTTCTTTCTAAAAGGCCAAACAGACCAGCAGGGTCAGCTTTAGTTTACCATCGTGCAAATATATTTGTCATTAAAAAAAATTTGACTTCACAACTGTTTATCGTAAAAAAATTACAGGGTGGAAATCCACTCTCTAGGCGCATCTTTGACAGGTGTGCTGCTGAGCAAAAACTGCAAACAAAAAGGTGGAGTTACAGTCTTTTGCTGACTATGCTTAGATTGTTGATGGATAAAAACTACCTGACTGTTGTGTCAGATGTTTCAAAACTGCAAA
The DNA here is from genome assembly GCF_002814215.2 of Seriola lalandi dorsalis. Classification (NCBI taxonomy): domain Eukaryota; kingdom Metazoa; phylum Chordata; class Actinopteri; order Carangiformes; family Carangidae; genus Seriola; species Seriola lalandi. The sequence goes on from NW_019525496.1 coordinate 841,464, forward strand.
CTCTTGCAATATTTTTAAGAGTTTCAATGAAAGTTGAGAGTTGCAATTTCAATGAGTCAATGATTCAAAAACATCTTACATAAAAACACATTTTTCAGGAAGTGACTTTTTAGAGCAGCTTCAGGTTCTCTTCACTGTCTCAGAGGTGAAGCTGAAGTTGGCAGTAGCTTAATGCAAGTTCAGGAGCCTACCTCTGCCTGTGCCCAGAAGGTGTCTTTATTGGTCTTTCTGATTTCCGACATAGCGTTGGTCTTCTGGTACACTGAGCCCTACAGGAAGGAAAAATATCTTTAATAGGATTGTGTAAACATGTCAAACTAGTTTTACGTAATTATAAAAAATACAGCAGTTTACAAAAGTCCTATGACTAATTCTTACTCAAAACTGAAATATCTGATTGGAAAGGTTCTCTGTAACTGATATACCATCATTTAAACAGTTGACATAGTAGCACATTATGTGTTTTTGTTAGTAGCAGAAGTTGTTTTAATCTTTAGGAAAGCGCTGATCTTTTCCACAACTACACTCAGATAAGAACCAATGGTTACCTTCTCTCATAATGACTGAGCAGCAATTTCAACTTTTTCCGCTTCAGAGTGTTTGAAACATTGTTTTCAATGGTAGAAATGCTGGCTTAGTGTGAATGGAAGGCCGTAATATAGAGAAAAAAAAACACTAAGACATGTCACTCGTAGTGACGTTTTGAGATTAAGGAGCCTGGTTATGATCTGGCCCAGTGCTTATCTTTCTACCGACCAAGATAAGCAAACAGGGGTGCATACCACAGGACCCTGAGGACCGCTGTCCTGGAAGCGGCTGGAGGCTTCTTTGTGGAAACTGTAGTTTGCTCCTGAGGCTTTAGCCACTTTCTGCATTATCGCTTCAGGTTCCACATCCTCATCAGCTCTGGCGTTTATTGTGACATGGGCCCCCTGAAAAAGCAGGATATAAAAGCTGATTTAATACAGAGTCAAACAGAGAAACACCTAAAGTTGGTATCTTGGTTCATGCATGCACCACCCAGCAGTTTGTTTACATGCGCTGTCTGCTGGTATGATATGAATGACATTGACACAACTCACAAAGCTACTGTATTATTCCAACAATGCCTGCAGCATGCTGTACACTATTTTTCTTTATTGTTTTCTTTTTTTATTTGAGCCCTGCTCAAAGCCATCATTAACATGCCATTTAGCACACAAATGACCTCCTCTGTAACCATAAACAGACTGCAGTAGAAATTAAATGTATATTTAAACTACACTCAGAAATGAGAGTACTGTTACCTTAAGAAAATTGGCCATGGCACTGACGTGATTTGCACATATTCCTTTCCTGGCATCTTTCACTCCTTCCCCAGTCTGAAACACAAATTAATTATTCCACAGGCTCAAGAATGGCCACAACAAAGCAGACAAAGGAATGAACACTAGTTGAGCGTAGCACTAACCCAGTTGATGAGGACATATTTAGGCAGGCCAGAATTTGGATCTTGGACCCGGCAGAAAGCGTACATCACTTTTCCACTGTTGAGTTCCTCAACCAACTCCTCCAGTCCTCCATCTGATACATAAACATTGTGGAAAAGTCAAATGGTTACTGTGGTTGGTTGTGTAACAGCGGACATTTCTTTCCTCTTACAAATGATGGGGTGAGACAGCAGAGGCAAGCAATCCTTTTGTGCTGATATTCCAGAACTGCAGCTGTATGCTGACAATGAAATTCCTGAACACATCTGATAATATCGTGTTGAGATCATAAAAACTTTCGCACAACATCTACTCACCCCCTTTTTCTGCCAGGCGGATGTCATTACTGTTTCCCTCATAGGTGAACAAGGCCCTGGAGGAAACACCGGATTAAGGATACAAAAATACCTCCTTAAAACAGATCACACAGATGGACCGAAGAGTAGTTGCTCCAGCGTCGATATGCATCATTTCACACTTAACCAAACAGCAGATGTTTTGTAAACACAGTTTAGGCTGTTTTCACACAAGATACATTTTACAGTTGTAGTAGGGTGGTATAAATATACTAAAGTGTAGTTTTAATCACACTTTAAAACAAACATACCAGTAATCTTTACAGGTTGTGTGTCAGACAGACTTTTCCTTACTGTTAGATGCCCAATGAAAGTAACTGGGGATTAGCAGCCCGACACAGACTGAGTCAATGCCGGGCCATTTCCTGCAGAAAATGCCCCAGCATTCCTGCGTCATTTTAATTAGCATGGAGGAAGAAGTGGAGAAGTCTTTGCTTCTGTGCTCTTCAAGTGGACATACAAGACTTCCACTTGATGACTGGGTAGACCAAGTAGCTTTTTTTGAGTTAGATATGTGTTAAGAAAATACCAGTTAACCATATTCATCAAATTATGATGATGACATGCACTAACTAAAATGTGACAGGTTTAGATAAGTTCTTCGGTAAATTGTTTAGGTAAGTCTATAAATTACTTCATGGCCATTTTGTAGCTGTTATTGATGTCATTTCTGACTATTAGGAAGTAAAGCTATAATTTAATTGCAAACAAAGAAGGCTTTTTTTTTTTTTAACTCATAGTTACAAATAATATCTACGGCCTTTAGGTCCTATTTCATAGAAAATCACTGATGCATTTATGATTTAACCTCAGTACTACATAGAAGAATGATCATTTGACCTGTTCACATACACCTACATATTACAATAACGATTAAATCTCTAATTGGGATGTCAGTTTCAGAAATAAATAAATGGGATATAGTTTATCCTTTCACTATTAGATAAGTGGAACTTGCTCATACTGAAACTAGTTACTGCAAGATCACTTACTCCTTTTTTTCCCGTCAGCACCATTTCAGGTTAGAAAAGAATTACAGTGAGAGCTAGTTGTTGGGTTCATAGGTGATGGCTGTCCAATGCTGAGTGAAGACTGTCAAACACTCAGAAGAGAGACACTTTCAGGGTGAATATGGAGCCAGCAGGTCTCCCTGGGCAATTACTCTTTGTGATTAATTAATTAATTCAGGTCATCATTAAACACTGCAGCTGTCGCCAGCAGGTTTAATTTGAACCTCAAGGCGAGCAAGTTACAGTACAGTACCCCTGTAACTCCAGGCAAGGTAAAGAGGAAGTTCCTTGATCTGACTTTCGCATATTAGTCATATTTAACTTTTGATGTCTTACCAGGAAGTGGGTGAGGTAGCTAGCAACTTATTCATTCAATTTCATGACAGACAAGCTTATCAAAAATATAAAAGGCATGCAAAACATAGGGATTAAGTGCTCATACTGTTAGTGCGCCCAGCTAGCATTAACTAACCATATTACTAGCTTATCAGTTAGCTCATCTTTAACGTTAGTACACATTAGACTGGCAATAAATGTGAGAAAGCTAAACGCCCATGTAAACAAAGCCAACTTTGGCTAACGTTATTGCTCATTTAGCGAGTAAAAAGTCTGCTGTGGTAAACAATGTGCCATTGGGTCACAGGGAAAGTTTATCTAACGTTAGGTTAACGTTAACTTAACTACTTGACGACTGACTCAGTGCTAGCCAACACTGCAGCTAGAATAATGCCTCCTACACATCGCTAACACTGTTTTTGAAATGCTGCTCCTTACCAGTCGGTGTTGGATTTTTCATCTACCACTTCTTTATATGCAGCTGTCAATGCAGGGCCATTTTTGCTGAGGTTAACTGCCATCGTTATGGTGAGTACAGCTAGCCAGCTAGCTATCCGGGATGCGCCCTTCCTACTGGGAGGAGTGGCGATGATGCTGACTTTCAGCTGTGCAGGAAGCTAGTTTAGCTAGTGGCTACAGCTCAGGCAGGGTAGCTTCAATAAGTGTAGCGCGACGCTACGAAAGCGCGGAGCTAGTTTGCGGTTTTAAGTATTTTAAACTCGGCAATGAATCTGTGCATCCGATTTGCAAATAATCATTAATATGCAACACATTCTCACTTTAGAAAAGCAAGAGAAGATTAAAGTTCGGTCTGTGTACAGATTGTTGTCTGCACCGCAAAAACCTCGCAGCAGACGTCGTTGAATCAAACGCACCCTAGAGTGCATCTTACAGGTATGTGCTGTTATATGCCAAGAACAACTTTTTACAGTGCTTTTTTGACGGTATGTGGAAAATAAGTTCAACTACAGCACATGTACAATATGTCCATGATTATCTCTTCTTTTCAAAACATAATTTTTGGTTATTTAAATGCACCCAAACAGGACGTCCTCCTCTTTAGACAGCCATAACTACAGCTGCTTCTGGCTCATGCTGCTGTGAAGTTATTACATCTTATAATAAAGACAAAAGAAATGACTGCAGACAACGGTAAACCAAGATGAACTTTATTCATATGTTATGACAAGGTCAATAGTTATCTTGTGTAGGCTATGTGAGGACATATGGACGTTCATGGTGGCAGTTCAAGCACACATATTCCAAATTTTAAGATGCATGAAAGCTGGTCCTGCGTTCTGAGAAAGCCAGGCTGAAATTTTCAACAAAAAATATTGGTACTGTTCAAGCAGGTTTCCATGTCTACTGATGAAATGAATCACCCATTTGGGGGATACAGCCCTGATAGCAAATTTAACAGTTTATGACACGTTCTCTCTATATATACAAAATGAGGGTTAAGGCTAAAATTTTAGTCAGAGGTGTTAGGCAGATGAATTGTAACGAAATCCCTGATATCCGGCAAATGGCTGTGAGAAGGTTCTCCAGAGTGCAAAGCATGCCAAGCTGCCTATATAAACTCTATTGAGCACACTGGACAAAGGAAGTCAATGTAGCATCACTGACATGATGAATTGAGGCTGCATTCAATTGAACAACTGGAAGATACTCGGCTTTCAAATAAATAAATAGCCAGATGAACAAACGACAATGCACAAAAAGTCTGAACTAGTACTAATACACACAAGTTATTTGCAATTGTAGTCTGGCAGCAAAAAGACTTCCACTGCATTTAGAAGATATATTTTCAAAACCTTTTAGTATATACTGTATTTCAGGACAACTTGTTTTGACCATTTTCTCTACAGCAGCTAACAATGATCAAATTCTATATTTGGTGCCTAAACCATAGTGTTAATTCTACAATCAAAGCTTCTAAAACTTTCATGCTTCACTATGAACCTTTCTGGATAAATCCATTCAGTAATGCCTCAATAGCAAATTTTCTTCCCCTTTTGAACATCAAATAATTCCCTTTATATTGGCAGCATCAGCACATTATGAGCCATGATTTAAAAAAAAAAAAAAAATCATAGCATTTCCTAACTACTTTATCCAACAGTCACGATGGGTTATAGTAAAACTAATATTACATTATGACACATCACAATCATGTTCAATTCTGGTGACATGAATGAAAAAAAAAAAAGGCCTAAAACTAAAGCTTTCAAAGATACAATACAAAAGGTCACAAATGTATCACCCAGACAAACTGTTTTACTGTCACGGTGGATTAATAATCCCAAAACTAAAACAAGTCTTTGCAGACTTGATCATGAATATGAATATAAAGAAATGCTGACAAAAACTTCACATCACCCAATATTAAAGCAGGTGAAATTGTCGTGGCAAGTTACTGTATTTATTCGCTTCAAGTAACTAGATGCACATGACTTCAAATTATTACTCGGTTCTGCAAAATGTCAATTCTGATGTCAAGTTCCCCTTTTAAGTAAAAGTGACACCAGCTATAACCAAAGGCCATTTTGTTTTGGAAAAACAGTAGCATGTATGTTTAACAGCGTCATTTAACGGCTGCTCACATCCAAAATGTTGTTCAAAAATAAATGGAAATGGTGACTATAAGAACTGGAGAGGGATAATAAGGGGAAAAAACCCCTCTCTGTGACAAAATGGCAACACAGACCATCAGGGCCTATATGCATAAAAAACCTCAGGAGTGCTGATCTGTCTTTGATCATTTTGCTTCTTCTGGAAGCATGAGCTATTTTTTTTTTTTTTTTTTGTTATCTGAACGAACCAGTGAATGTAGATCAGTAATATTTTTTAAGCCTGATGATATGGGCCCAGGTCATTTTTCTCACCATGGGTCACTGCATGTAAAGGCTGATGATTTGGTTAGATACCTGAGTAACTGTACTGAGGAGGAGGCACACAGCTTAGCTATATGCCAAAGAGGAGCTATGTTCATAGCTACACAACAAGGAACAAGTCATACAACAGTAGTATTTTGTGCACTATGGACACCAGCCATTGGTGTTTACTTATACAGGATATAAGGGCAATGACAGCATGTGAGAAAAATGGATGTTGACATTTGCCCTATGGAGCTCCACAACTGTGATGCAAGGGCCAGCTAGCTCTTAATAGCAGCTCTCTAGTGTCTTCAAAACCACTAAATACTGTTGCAGTTTCAAATGCATTGGGTGATAGAGACCAATCCTTCTTTACATCTTTCACATTGTTCCGGGGTAGAGACAGTATGTGCCAACAGATCAGCTGCTGGTAATGGCACCGCACCATTTTGTGTTGAACAGGGAACATTCTGCCTCAATTGCACATATACCGTTTGAAAATAATAACACAGAAAGGCCACTAAATACATGGAAATACAGTAATAACAAGACATCCAGTGGGACACAGACAGTACCTCTGAAATGAAGGGAGAGCCAATCTCCTAAATCAATCCAACATTTAGCTTCTGAGTAGCACAATGATATGACTCTTTGACAGTGAAAATGATGCGCATGAATGGCAACAATGATAGTGATGATCACAATAGCAGGAGAAACAGTTTAAAGTCTGAGTGTGGTGGTATGGGCTGTGAAGAGTTTCCGGTATTCCATATGGGAGTGCTTTAAGGAGCCCATCAGGTCCTGCTCAGCAGATCCATACAAGTCATGAAGGACAGCACATGGTAGCAGCTCAGCACACGGAAAGCCAGGTGGCACTGTACCTCATTGAATCGCTTCCTTCTCCAAAAGATGGGCTGTTGTCTAGTTGTTTTTTTTTCCCTCTGTTGCTCATTTGCCTCAAGTTACAAATCAAACGTGTTTCTTTTGTTCTCATTTGTATTTTGATCTCCCTGGCATTCTCACATTGCATACTTCTGTGTCCATTCTCTTGCTAATTTGTTGTACCTGTAAAACACATGCAAAGTTTAGAAAAAAAGTTTCAGATGAACTTGCAAACCGTGAAGTTACTCTCCAAAAATACTGAGTCAGTACATTCATGTTTTACACTCACTTTTCCCTGTCAGCCTTGTATGTATGGGCGATCTCTGGTACCAGTGGGTCATCCGGGTTCGGATCACAAAGAAGAGAGCAGATCGACAATAATACTGTGGAAGAATGAAACAGAACATTGAAGTTAAAGATTACATTGAGAGGACAATGAGAAGGCTGTGACCTTGAGAAGTAGAGGCCACTTGTGTGACTTTGACATCTTTACAAGTCATGACAGTAAAAATAAGACATCAAGAGATACATGACCAAATACCCTAAAATATAATTGATAGTATGGTAGTGCCATTAGAATATATACACCATGTATATTATCAAATATACATAGTGTAATTTTATGTATCCTATATCAAATAATATTAAACTTAAAAGTATTTCAGAACTTCATTTGACGCTGGATTTCTTTTGCTCTGATGTGACTTGTCTTTTTACATTTAAACATAACGCCTAATGTCATGAACCTGACTTGATATGGCATAACACATTATGTCTGAAGGCATGACTTGGGACAAGAGTCTAAAGGTTTAAGACTGACATGGATGTGGGAAAAAGTCAAGTTGTGGAAATACGGGGAATGTGTCGCTATCACTTTTTCACCTGCTGTGAACGGTAAAGCAGCAATACCAGAAGCCATTCTAAAAGTGAGCAGTTTGACTTGCCCACCTAGGTGTAGCTTGTTACATTAACAATGTCTTATTAATGCTTTACACTTACCTGTGGCTGAGTCAGGGCCCTAGTACCTTGCATGTTGGGTCAACATTCACAACTGTTTTAATAAATAAAAATGTCAGCACACTAGTATAAATCCTTTGGCATCCTCTTACCTTTTGATACTGTAAGTGCAGGTGACCATTGCGATCTCAGTATATCCAGACAAATACTTCCATTGCTGTTGATATTAGGGTGGTAAATTTTTGTTGTGAATGCAACCTGTGACAAAACAGAAAAATATGTTATTTTCCAGTGAAGCCAATTACATTGACCACAGTAAAATAAAAGTGAGTCGCTAAGGCGAGATGTATTAGTGCCTCATTGTGTTACACACAAAGAAGACCCTTACTCACTTTGGGTGGTTTGAAGGGGTAATCTGTCGGGAAGTGAATGGTGAGGAAAAACACTCCACTCTGATATGGGCTGTCACTCTAAAGAAATATAAATAGAAACAAGTTGTCAACGGCAATTTCGTTGTTTCTGTTGCATATTTCAATTGGGTTAAGATACAGTGTCACTTACCGGACCCATTATTGTTGCCTGCCAGTGAAACACTGAGAAAAAAAAAAATCAATAATGATTTTAGTGTTGATATCCAAACTCCTGGCACATAATGCCATACTCTCTTGAAAATATATTTATACAAAGCATTCAGATATTTTTTTGTTCAGGCATACACTGATACAGCAATTTTCTAACTACTTACAATCATCTCCAACTGGTCCAGCAGAGCACTGAGCAGGTGGGTCCCTCTGCAGGTCTGATAGTTCCTAAAAAGGTAAGACAATCACAAAATGAATCAGCTTTTATTTTACTGATCAGTCGCAGCATTGTTACAACTTTACTCTTTGTAAGAAAATCACAAACATTTAAATAGTTTCTGTTAAAAGTGGTTATTTTACATCTATTAATATTAAGTACATGTAATATGAAATGCATGAAAACATGAAATATAATTATGTGAGAACCTCATTATTAGACCAATGCACTGTATGTCAAAATGATGGATCATGAATGAGTTATATTTATTTTGAAATAACTTCTTATTAAAAAGAAGTATAGCTTTGCAACAGAGACCATGTCTGGAGCTTAATCCATATAATTTCTGGCTTTATGTGATGTGGGCTAACTTAACTTTGTGGTGGGTAAAGTTCAATCCTAAATTTGAGACAGGTTGAAATTACTACCAGTCTTTTCAGTGGCAGCCATGTTTGCTTAACACTCATGATCCAAGCCTGTTGACATGTAAATGGTGGTTCTCGATTTCATGATCATTTTAGTCATCAGTTTAGCTTTACCAAGGATGCTGACTGTGAAGGTTTTAGAGCTCAACAGAAAGAAAAAAATATGTGCTACAGAAATAATCAAGGCAATAAATAAATAAAAATAAACTTGTGTAAATTAGGTATATTATATCAGAAACAAATGTAAACGCTATGGCCATATTCCATTACATACTATTGATGAAATGACAATGATCACAGACAGCGAAACGACGGATTGGTTAAAATGACATAAAGCCCGTTATTTAATATCTCTTGAAAGTAAGCCTATCTATTCTGTTATATAAATACACACCGTGGCCTGCTCCAGTGCCCCATTTGCCATTCCATATATGGCAACACTGACACTAGAGTTCAATTTTGGCAACCAGCAAGCAGCTGTCATTCAGCGACTAAACACATCATCAGCTACACTCTCAGTGACCAACCACAAGGATAAAGATAACTGACAAGCTAAGAATTTAACAACAAATCCTGTGCATGTCAACCAATCAAACCAAGGACCAAAGCACATACTAACCTTTGCTAAATAACTGTTAGCCTACGGCTGCACTGCGAAACGACTCGTTTGGTTAACATTAGCCACCTTTCCCAAAGTATCGATAAGGTGCTACGCTACATGTCAGAAAGACAAAGTAAATATTACACACATAAAACGTAGCTCTCAAAACAATGACGCTGTTTGAGTGGTTACTGGTAGTCAGCGTTACTGTAGCAATGCACCAACAGGGCCACCAGTGGTTAGCTCGTCTTTTGTCTGTGCATTATTTAAAAAAGGAGCACAAAAAGCAAGCAAGGCTAAGTCGAGCTACAGAAACGGCTCCACACTGCTATTACCTTCACAGAGGGTCGCAAACTCAGAAAAGTGTGTCTACTATAAGGTATGGCTGGTACACGAAAGAAATATACACTCACCTTCTGAATTCTTTTCAACGCCATTGCTTCAATGGCTATGCTAGCTAGCCTGTCAGCTAACAGTTAGCACTTCACACATAAAATTTGGCTTTTGTGGCCGCGTTCTTCCAAATCTCACTTTACGTACAATCAGAAAATCACGTCTGACATTTAACAGGCTTGGGGCTTTTGGTTCCCAGTACAACCGATGCGGTAAATTGTGTGTTAAAGTCTGATCTTTCTTAAGACTGGCACAGAACAACTGAGGTATTTTGCTGTCTCTCCTCTCATCCCTGCTCCTCTAGGTGCCTGGCAGGCTGTTTTGGGTGATATCGCGATAACTTTCTTTACAAATGCAAATGCAATTTCCATGGTTGTAGTCCAAAATAAATTATTTAGTTTTTTTTTTACAGTTTTGACACCATACACTTATCAAAATCAACATTATATGACTCTCCATTATAATGTTAAATAATCACAATAATTCTTATCTAAATTAAATTTTCACATGATAAATTCTACGAATGGAAACTCCATACAATAACTTCCCATAAATTTGCCTACCTATATTTTGGCTACTATATCTGTTCTTCCTCTTTGCCATTTAATCACATTCTGCCAGAGATCAATATAGTTATTTTTGTTTATATTTATAAATAATAATAAATAATAAATATAATCAAGTATTTAAATGAGCATCATGATGAATACATTTATCAATCTTATCATCAAGTTCACAAATAACAGACAGGACGGCAGTGTTAAAAAAAAACATACATTCTTCAATACATGGTTTTAAACATATGTACAGCCTATAACACCCACACAATAGCTGAGGCTGGGTGTCCACAAGATGTCACTATTTGAAAAGAACAAAAACACACACACACAAGAGAGACACGGCCAAAATAGGTGATGAACAGCTTCGATTGGAAAATATTATCACAGTGTCAGTTATGAAACTGAATGTTGTATGCTCATAGTCAGTTTATTAATCTAAAGAATTGCTTTCAAATTATTTTTTCAAGCGCAAAAGTGCATGACAATGGAGCAGCAAAGTGCAATGAAGCCAAACACGTGTATTATTTCCATGTACATAGGAATAAAGAGAAAGACTATAGAATTGTTCATTCAATACCCAATCATTGTAAAGGCATATTCATCTGAGTCAGCTGCATGCTCCGGTTTCTGCACAGCCTTGTCTCGCAAAGCCTCATGAGCTCCCCTTTATATATCTTAAACAAGGGTGAAAAAAGAGCTCTCATTATTTTAGTGAGTATGTATGAATGGGTCGCAGTGTTCATTCTTCTTAAATGGCTGATTCAGTGTCAGGTTGAGGATCCTATCGTCAATGTGACACTGAGAGGGACCATTTTGCTTTGGAAAGCTGAAGATTCCTTCAGATAATATCTTATTGTTTGCTCATCTCTGTGCTCTCAATGACCTGCCTGTCCTCAGGGCCTGCCTGTAATCAGATTCAGCCAGCAGCAGAGGTAGCAGTTTGGGTCTTGTGCAGCAGGGGCCTTGTGTTCTGAGTTTGTCTACTTGGAGAGGCCATTTATCAGCATGAGGTTTTCAGACACAGTCAAGCCCACACTTTGTTGGCTTGAGAAGCTTCAGTTCACAAAGCCTCCCACAGTCACCCTACTGTAGTTTCCTCAGAAATCTCAAATCACATTGGTTTGCTTGCTACTGTATATTTTAAACCTATGGTGTTTGTAAGTGACAGAGACACAAGTCAGTCCCAACAGTTACGGGGGCATGCTACCTTGTAAATGTTCAAAGCAATAAGCAAAAATGTCTTTCTTTCTATAAGGCAACATATCACTGACCTGTGTAGGGAATTTCCCAGCTATACCCAGAAGTTGAGTTTTTAGTTACAGGACTGGTGCCACAAGTTCCAAATTGATGTATGAGCCAAGGTGTGAATGTGTCAGACCTGGGATGATATGGGTGGGGGTAGCAGCTTAGTTGACCTGTCTCATGAGGAATATAGCCTATAGTGCTGTTATTTGAAACCACAGACTCAGCAAACTCCAGTGATCTGTCTTTTTGGTCACATGAATCATCATCAGTAGAAGTCCCATTGTATAGCAGAAACCATTCCACTTATTGTGGCAATTATGCTAAACATGTGTCTGAGTTTAAGTATATTCCACTCAATGGCACTTTTCCCATGGTTGCTAATGTGACAAAGCACATATGCTCACTGTCATTTTCAAAATTAACTTAAATGGGTCTTGCTAATGTCTGAATTATCCAATAAAAGCACAACCAATTAATGCTGAGCACAAGCTGGGCTCCCAGTCCCCAGAGGTGTTTTACCTTCGGTCAGTGTATTAGCTTTCTGAGGGCTCTCTTGTGGAACAAAGATCCATATTGTTCCCACATACTAAGAGATATTTGTTCACTCCTTGTATCAATGGTCTTGATTTGATTATACACTCAGGCAATATGTGCAAGCAGTGCTCATGTTTGCAGTGAAGTCAGCACTCTGCACAATCAAATAATTCTTGAGCTAAGCAATTGGAAAAAGGGTCATTATGTATGGAGCAATCAGTGTTTCATGGCCCATTTCCTTAGCTGTGATTTGATTTTGCTTGTCAGTGTTAAGGTGGCCTTTGACCTAGAAAATCTCTGAGTTATTCCTCAAATCTTCCTCTTTTTTGGGTATCAGTGTTAGTGAGTTTTAAAACTTGGATCAATTTTTTGAAGCTTCCCTTTGTCTTCCTCTTACGTTTTGGTCATTAAAACAAGCTGGTACATGACTGTCTGTGTTGTTTTTTTTTGGCTTGCAAGGTTTACATCATCATGAAATCATATAAACATTTATAGCTTCAAGGATGTGCCTATTAAATGGCCTTATATGCTCCAACTGTGGCCATGGAGAAGTCGCCAGCTTTTATTGACCTATTTGCATAGCTGGTTATGGGATGTCTCATTTACAAGCAAGGGTCCTAGCGCAAAAATGATACTGCATTTTACTGTTCTCAGAGACCAAACCTGTTTTAAGTGACAGGCTGAGTGATGACTTTTTACACTTTTTAGACTCACGCTAAAAAGCTCCTTATGTTGACTAATGTAAACTACATCGCATTAGATTTAAAGTTTATCATATGTTTTGCATGTAACATCTTAATTTGGAAAATGACTTCAGCCATTTAAGAAATTTAGTGAGTTAAATGTGGAGGGTTTTTTGTCTGGAATGTACTTAAGTAAAAGAAACAAGTATCACCGAATGTAGAAACTCAGGTACAAGCAGAACCTCAAATTGCAGGCTTGTAGCATGTTATTAAGTTCTTGTCCAAACATAATTTACTTTCCACATTTAGATGAAAACAATATCACTAAATTTTGTCGTTATGATAACAACTAGAATGAGTCATGGATTCATCATCTACAAAGTGATTAATAGGTTATTTTTTTAATATATTTTTTTTCTAATTTCTCTGATTATCGAGATTTAATGTCTCTCCAGAGAGAGCAAAAAGAATGAGATCAGATCCATTCCCCTGTCTGTCACCTCTGATCCACCCTTATCTGATATGCATCATGTGGCACACAAACACAAATCACACACATACTCATAAAGAACCAGTAATCCTTTGGGGTTAAGCACTTAAAGAGCGATCCCCAGAGCCCTCTGTGTCTCTGAGTTGCACCACAGTTCTGGCACGGTGATTGACAGCTCTGGAAACGGTTTTACTGTGCTGCTCTTGCATTGAGTAGTCTCAAGAGTGTAGGTAATAACTAGTCTGGAGTGTTGACTAATACATTTAGTGGTGACTCCACATAATCAAATGTGTTCCAGCTGTTTGAGTTCTGATGACAAATTCAGGTTTTCCCAGTTTGCTGAGCTTCCTTGAGAGACAAAGGAGGGATTTCCTCTGAAGCAGACAGGCAATGGCAGCACCAACAAATGGCTTGGTACTGTTATCAAATAGAAAGTCTGACTAAATATAAACTTATCATCTACAGCCTGAGCCAGTGCAGAAATGAGGGAGAAAGCGACAGCTGAAACAAGGTTTTCTACAGGCTGTGTCCTGGGGCGTGTACGAACACAACAGATTCATATACCAAAAAACAATAAAAGAAGAAGTAAAGTATATTTTTGGTTGCAGCATATGTTTGTGACTTAGGTGAAATAGAAACATCCTTCTTATCTTTTTTTTTTGTTTCTGCCAAATACACACATGCACACTCAATGCGGATACAGGACATTTGAATATTACAGTTGCTACATGGTTCAGAGGTAGGAGCAGCCACCTGTTGTTTGACAAGTTTTCACTGTGCAGAGGTGTGTAGTTAGTGTCTGTGACTGTGTGTGAAAGTAAGTGACTGGGACATGGGTTGGGGGGGGGTGGAGGCGGTGGAGGGGGTGTCCATCCTGCTGCACAATAAACAGTTTGTTTCCCAGGAGCACCCCTCATGTTCCTGTTGTTGGCTCCATCGCTGCTCACTGGGAAACGTCCTGGCCTCTATTGTCCAGGAGGTCAGGGGTCACAGGATGCTCCTAAAGGCCCAAAGAGGGAGGTAAGAGGTTGGATAGTGAGGCATGATAAAGCACTCACCCCCCCACCCCTCCACACATGCACCCCTTATAAAACAAAACATTAAAATTGCTTATTTTTCCCCTCCCCTGTCACACCGTCTTTCATTCAAAATGCCAGTCATCATTTCAGGAAGTGAAATCCGGACAATGTGCAGACTGACTATTTCATATTGAACCTCCTAATTGCCTTCGGTACATGTGTAGAGCTCTGTTCCTCGCGTGCGTTCTTTGCATATCTTTAATGGAAGCCGTAGTCCACAAGCTTTCCCATACAAAAATGGGAAATTCAATCTAAGCAGCTAACAGAGGGTGACGCATATCATTAAAGAAAAAAATTTGCCAAGAAAGGAGTGGTTGTATTGTACCGTTGTCACCACACAAATGTCATAATTTAACCACAGACGGAGCTTAAACGCTGGCTGAGACTGTGGAGCAGATACATGCCTCTGACTGCAGTGACCTTTTAAACAGGATAGCACATAAACAGCCATATAAACGCTGTTTTTGCAGCACGATTAAATATGTCTCCTCAGAGCAGCAGACGTTTATGATAGTTAAACAGAGACACCATGCTGCCATAATGGAAACTTGTTGCACCTCTCTTGAGGCTAGAGCAGCGGCTGAGGTCCACATCAGTTGAAGCTCTCGTGTCTGTGTGAAGCAGCATCCATGCAATGTTTCCTGTGAAGTTTATTTGTAAGGTTTTTGAGCAATAGTCTTATTCTTTTATTGCACTTGAACCAAAGCGCTTTAGGGCCTGCAGCCTGTCCTTGTCTGTGCCTCAGTGTACTGGAGGAATGGGATGAGTAGACATGCAATTCTCTGGACATTCACAGGGACACTCATTTATCTTTTTTATAGGGCTAACCTAGCAGCAGTTTTTGAACAACATTCCAGATGCTTGTTGCATTACTAATGGATTGCTGCGATATCCACAGCACCTCGACAGCAACAAAAAAGGCTGTGAACCTTCATATTTGTGCCTTGTTTATTTTCACTCATGTGTGTGTTTGTCATATTTGATGTATAGTTCAAACTGTAAGCAGTCTGTGTAACATATCTACAGTGTCTCACATTCATGAGTAAAAAATGAAACTTTATTTCCAAACATAATTACAAAGGCGGAAGAAGTATTTAACTGGTTTACCTAAGTAAAACTAGGTAACAGTATTAAAATACTCCAGTGCAAATAAAAGTCCTGCACTTACATTTCTGTAGAAGTACAGAAACATTATCAGAAAGATGCACATAAAGAATCAAAAGTAAAAATATTTTATGCTCACAAACAGCGACTGTCATAATTATATTGTATTATACTATATTATTTGATTATTGTAGTCCTTGGATAATTGTGGAATCAGCATCTTACTGTTGTTTTTCCAGGCATATCACTTAGTTACAGTCCACCAGTGCCTAATTATGGGCTTTAAATAATTCTTTGCCCTGTTATTGTGTGTGTGAAGACTTGTAGTGTCTGATGTAAGATGAGAAGTTAATAAAGGTAACATGAGAGACAATAGGTGCAGCACATGGCCATCCTCATTTCTCCACCACAGGCATTTATGGATATAATGCTCATAGTTTGAGTTACATGCTCTGAATCTTCCTCGAGGCCTGACCCTCACCTCGTCTTGCCCTGTCATATCAGGTTAGGAGTTATACTGGGGCGGTGGACGTGACAGCTGGAAATGGTTTGAGGCTCTCCGGATAGTTTGTTTTCAGACCACGCTGCGGGGAATGGATGAGAGACACGTGTAGGTTAGCCTTTGGCTGTTGTACTTATGCGCCTCATGGTGTTACTGTGAATGAAATCACTGTAAGAATCTGCACTGCTGCATATTTGGTTGGCTCTTAGGTGCTCCGTGTAAACATGACAGACTGATCGGAGCTGTCCAGGTATCCCAGCAATGTGTCACTATCTGAGTTAATTAGGCTCCTCTGGTGTTTCAAGCACTTTGACCTGTTGGGGGATTCATTTCCTGGCCTGTTGTGTTTCTAAGTCTGCAATTGGGGTTCTGGCATAATTTGCGTTCTCACTTCCCAGTCCTTCTCAGATGGTGGGGTGCTTTTCCTTTCTTTATGACCAAATAAATCTGACTGGTGCCAAAGGAAAAAAAAATGGGATTAAAATTCCCCTTTCGCTGTCTTGAGGAGCCCAGCTGCACTGCACTGTTTGTTTTCCACAGCGCAGTGCAGCTGCACAGTCGAGCATTATGGAGAGGTGGGCCAAAGCAAAAACAGAAATGACTTATTTTTATTGGCATGTACCTCTCCATTCACTGAGTGATAATTGTTTTGTGGAATTAGAAAGCAAGAACAACATTCTGGTTAAGATAATGTTAATGTGGTTAAACATGCTTTCAGGCTACATGTAATATCTTCAAGGTCTGTTTTTTTACAGTAGCTCTTTTTCTCACAACTAAACTCTGTTCTCTCACCATAGTCTATTTCTGAAGCCATGTACTATACTATCAGCACTCACTGTATTATACTGAGGCACATGAGTGACAACACAAATAGTGACGGTCGCCTGAATACAAAGTATTATAATTACTTAGATGGTGGAAAGGTAATGTAAACTCTGCAGAGCAACATGTACAGTGGTTTAGTTATGCTGCAATTTCTTAACAGACAACCGGCAGCTATTTTAACAACCACAGGCGAGTGGCTAGACATTCACACAAGAAGGAATGAGCTGCAGAGAGAGAGAGAGAGAGAGAGAGAGAGAGAGAGAGATAGAGGGGAAGGTTTTGATGCACCTAGAGATAACACGGGAAGACATGTGGTGCAGCAGGTAAAACATGTCTGTGAGCAATATTATCTGGGCTGTGGCACCGTTCAGGTAACTCTCTCTAAATGCTTCCTGAATGTAAATGAGGATGACTTCCCAGCAGGTTTATGAAAGCTCACTTGGTCGTCTGAATGCAATCGCTCAATATCTGCTCTGACCTTATAGAGCAAAGTTTGCCAAAGAAGAAAGGAAGGTGGGTTTTGCTCTTTGCTTAATCATCCAACCTTTCTCGCGCCATTTCTCTTGAAATGCTTCTCTCGTTCTTTTTTTTTTTTCCCCTCCAATCTGCACAAAACAGTCCTCTACCATCATGTCTATTTTCAGTTCCTAGAGTTCGGATGTGTCCTCTTAAAGAGTACGCTGCACCTATTTCACCCCCTGCATTAATAACCGCATTCACAGTACCGGGAAAATACATGTGTACTTTACTATTTACTGTTCCACAGCTTAGAAACCGGGAACACATTTTATCCCAATTTACCATAACCCTCACAAAGCATCTAATCTAACTGATGTTTACCACAGAATTTGAACTCAAGTCGACTCAGATACAAACAGCTACTTTAGCAGTGAAGTCTCCTCATCACTGAAGCCACAAAATTTATTTTATTTATTTAAGTATGAGAGTATGGACTTTGGTAGACACTAAAAAAGAGCAATATTACTGCGAGGATATATTCATGAAATACAGTGCATACACACACATGCATGCATTTGTTTTACTCCTGTGATTGTGCACACACACACACACCACCAGCTGGAGACATTCAAGTATAAGGCAATCACCAGCGCAGGGTTGTGCAGTAATTCTATGGAGGAGAGATTTACAGACCAACACATAAAGATGATGGTTTCCAGACCCTGTGCATTATTCTGACAGATCGTGTGCTGCTCATTGTATAGCTTGAGAAAGTTAAGAAAAAAATGGGACAAAAAAGACAACACTAATAATAAGTAATCCATGTGAAAAACAAAAGTCCTCATCGACTGGGAATAACTTTATCTTCTCCTGTGGATACACACAGACAAAAACCAGCAAGGACGCTAAAAATATGCAAAAGACTTGTGGTGCAGTTTCCCAAGGCCAGAGAAAGGAAATAGACTGACAGTTTCTCCCTGACCCCTTTACTACCCCCCTGTAACCTCCTAACAACCCCCGCGGGGGATCCTGTCTCTATGTGTAAAACAGACAGTCAGAAAGCATCCTGGAAACTTTAGAGCCACAAAAACAAGAGGACGTGAGGAAGTCCAATAAGCTTGTATGTAGAGGGGCTCAGTCGGGAGATAATCTCGAGGCCACACAGACCAGGCGCCAAGCCTATAGAGCCTAAAAGCTCCGTGGCGCAGCCGAGCAGCGTGGTCATTGTTGTCTTTGGAAAGTAAGCAGCTTCAGTGAGGCCAGTGGTGTGAAAGCCACCTCTCTTCTTGAGTGTCTGCTCCAGACCCTGTTGTTGACATACAGGGCAGGTGCAGCTGCTCTCTACAACCGCATCAAGTTGAACCCCCTCGACACATATACACACACACACACACACACACACATACACACACACACAAACACACTCACACACACATACACATAGAGCAAGGAGCTTGGAAGTCAAAAGACAGGGTTATATGGACAAAGACAAATCTACCATTTTCTTTAATATCTCTGCAACAATCAGCGAGGCACTGCTGAGTTAACACAGGGCCCACAGAGATGAAAACAATGGCTGGATTCTTCTGGCTTGAAGATGGCTATGGGAAATGGCAGGGATGCCAGGGCTGATAAGTGACTGAGGGGCTCAAGTTACTTCCAGCTGTCTGCAGCCGTGCATGCCTCTGCGGAACGTATGGTTCACGCATAATGCAAACCATTTCATTTGCGTAATGCTCATAAAAAATCTGGCGGACATATTAAATAAAGTCAACAGCCTCTCACTTGGGCAGGGTTTACATCACAGGAAAGAATCTCCAGTCCTCTGAGGAGCGGTGCAATGCGCCCCTCAGCTGAGAAAACACAGACAGTTGAACACTGTGACCTTGTGAACATTAATGTTAACTGGATCAATAAAACCAGGCGATAGCAGAAAGACTGGATGCAGCATCTGGAAAGAGTCTGACTGAGGCTTTGGGACAATTATGGTAGTTACAGAGCTGTACATAGTAAATAGTGTCCATGAGGACCTGTTGGCATTGTTGGCTGTGCTTGTTTTTTTCCCTTAAACTATAAAAGACAGATTTCCATATAGACATGGCAAAATAGAGAATATATCTTGTAATTAAAATGATGGGAAATTAAAGTTAATGTAAAATCAAGCCCATAAAAGATTAATGGTATTTAATAAAGGCTGTATTTTTGTGCTGTAAACCGAGTTACGCTGAAAACTAGCGCCACATTGCATTAGCATCACCTCAATACCAGTGAGGGCCTCTTCCTGTCCATTTGGAAAATATAAGTACATTTTCAAGCCGCTGCACACTCCAAAAGGGAGAGTGCTTTTGGCAGGCTTTGAAGTTCTCAGAAATAATGCTCCTTAAAAGCATCCTCTGCCATACAGAAAAAAACATGAACATGTATTTCAGTCAAGAGGCATGAGTGAGCACTTCTCAGCGAGCATGTAAATCTGCACCGTAGGACTTTGATGTTTTTGATGTCTTTCAAGTCTCATGATGTTGTACCCTCTGCACGAGCGGCATTGATTAGCCTTCAGGTAATATTCAGTCATTCATTTGTTCATTCATTCATTCTGTCTAATCATATAGAAATGATTAGCGTCGACACTCATTTAATTTCAACACTCAGTGTCTCTCCTGCAGATGAACACTCTCTTGTTTTGGAACCGGGACCCTTCTGGAAAAAGGACAACTACAAACGCAACAAAACACCAGAGAGAAGGAGAAAGGCAGGAATAAAACTTTGCAACACAGTGTTTTATTTTCCCTTCTCTACACGGTTTAGTGTTTCAGTTACACCCTCCAGGCAGTAAAAACTGTCATCTAATCATATCCTCACACAGTCTTAAATGCCATATACGCCCATACCAGCTTGGAAAGGGGACCTTTCTGCGGATTAAAACGGATATGAGGTTATTTTTGTGAGATCCATGATTGCATGAGGCACTCCCATCCATACTTAGTGTGATGACTGAGGAGGTGAGGTAATATGGCAGAGTGGTGATGCAAAAGAGTCGGTTCATCTGCATTGAATCCTGCCCTTTGGTTGGAGAGACAAATGTTTTGTTTTCACTCTTTTAAATCTGGTGATCCTTCCGTGGGGTCAGAAAGAACGGGGATACGCACTGGATGTTTTTATATGATGGGGTCAGATCAGGGAAATGCATGTTGGGATGTTTAAAAAATGTATAGATATCACAGTTAAATCAAAGCTGTGACTGGATCAGTCTCTTTTTTTTTTTGATAAAACATGAAAAAACAAGTGGATTGCAATGTGTTTTACATTAGCATTTTATGTTAATAGCTGCATAAGAAATAATAAGGTATAGAGACCACATCTATTATAATTCTTCCAGACTTGTTTTGACCAATTTTATGCTCCATCTTCCAAAATCTAAGACATTCAAAACCAAATGGAGACATTCTGGAGGGCTCTTTGGATTAATGAAGGAACATGACTTGGGTACACTTCAAAGACAATCAAGTGATACCTAAATCTCCTGAAGTGAGATAGATGGAAGCAGCAGTAGCGCACTGTGTGATCTGACATGTCCTCCACACATTTTAACTAGTATTATTAGAGAGCTTGACAGGGTGGGTTTGGCCTGGCAAGACATGTTGGACACACTGCAGCAGATCAGAGAGAAGACAAGGGAACTGCCTTAACGCCCCTGAAACAGTGAGGCGAGAACGTGATGAGGAGATGGGAATTACTGCTGAATTAAGCACCACTTTGATTGGAAACTGATTGACCGATGGTTGGCAAAACATGAAAGGATGACCTTGAATTCTCCAAAGCGAGTATGGATTGGCACAGAGCATCTCTCTCCTCCCTTTCCTGCTTTCTCTCCTCCACTTTCACTGTCTTTCAAACACACACACACACACACACACACACACACACACACACACACACACACACACACACACACACACACACACACACACACACAAGCACACAAACATACAAACCAACCCAAACACACTCTGACAGGAACACACAGCACATGGAGAAACACACACGTGTGTATAAGCACGCACGAGTAGCTCCATCTCTGCTTTTTTTTTTTTTTTCTGCACTCTCTTTAGTGAGGAAAAAAAATGAACACACAGTCACGTACGACAAGCCAGAGTTGAGAGAGCAACTTCAAAGTAAGGCAGATGCAGGGACAGCACCCTCTGAATAAATTTTCTGGCCACCAGTCGATCTGCCCCCAGGCTAAGATTGTGGCTGTTCGCATCTCTCCTGACCCCTCATCAACTCCCAGTTAAAACCAATCCTTCTCTAACAAGCCAGTCATAGGGAGAAGGCAGCGATAGGTAAATATATATAGGAGTTAAAATCCTCTTTCACATGTTGCAGGTGTAAAGAAATGAATTTTCCACATTATATAAATAAGCCAATGTGCAGCTGGTTTGATGAATAAATTGGTGAGAGGGGGGTTTCTATCAACACGAAACACATCAACGGTACCTGAACTTTATCAGTCTGTAAATACACGTGTGATTCTGTGCACAAAATAATTATAACCAATTAATGTGCTTTTATTTTAATGACATTAACAGCTTGATAACAATAGGCATCATTTTTATTTTTGAAATGACTGCTTTCTCTCTCACTTTGGAATACAACACTTCTGATACACTGTTATTTTTTTATATTTTTTTATTATTTTATTTCTCACAGAAGTGTCATATCTCACCGTGCTGCGAAACAACAGTCTGCTCACCACATGTCAATGGCGCTTAATAGCACACTGCTGAAACTTATGCGTGTGTGAGAAATGTCAGTATTTAAGAGATATCCCTGTTCAGCAACTGCTTATGCAAGTCATTATTATTTTTTCTGTGTTGACTTGTTTTAATATTTGATTTCTTTATTAATCATTTATAAGGCTATGGTGCATGAGCACTGAATAATTGTAATTGCACCTGCTGGGACATGCACAGTCCATTATATCTCTGACATGTGATAGATTTAGAAAAAAAAGAAGAAGCTGTGTTTTCTGTGTTTTGTGTTAGTTTAGGGTAGAAAAAATGTGTTGGAGTTCAGTGTCAAACCAAAGGGTCGTATCATAAATTTGGATGAAAAAAAATAAACTAGTGCGAGCATCATTTGGAAAATACACTCTGTTACATTCTGTGCATACTGTAGGCAAGAAAAACAATGATGTATAGCCTTGAGGGCAAAATATTCACCTGTGTATGTGCATGCAAGTGCAAACATGTGTATTTCTGCGTATAAGAAATCCACTATTTATAACTGCCCTGCATGCAGTTCATAGAAGATGCAGTATGCAACTACAGTATATGTTGCTTTTAACCGAATACAAATACACACACTGCCGTGCACGCACGCACACACAAACACCCAGGAGGAGTGGGGATCTAATGAGGCCCTTGGAGACACTGCTGAATTGTCAGTCAACCCTCAGCTTGCTGACACGCAGTCGACAACATCAGTGACTTCTTTTCTCAAACAGGGGAAGCCTGTCGAATTGCATCAGAAGTAAAAGAAAAGTCTGAGGTCCTGTGGATTTGGGCTGAGGAGGGTGAAGATAGGATGAGCCAAGGAAATGTTCTAAAAGAATCAAACTTGTTAGCTGGTGTGTGTTACACTTTGGAAAAACTTTTGCAGGTTCCAATACTTTGTGAGCAAACACTAGGCTACTTTCTTTTTTAATGCATTTAAAAACAGGCCATGATTCAGATTTATGTGCAGGTTACTCCACAGACACACATACACACACACACACACACACACACACACACACACACACACACACAAAAAAAAAAATGCAACCACTTCCCTTGTTCTTCCAAGACTGCTTGCAAAACCGGGCCTCCAATCCTGTTCCTCAAATATACAATGGGGCCAGAGAAAGAGAAAGAGAGAGAGAGAGAGAGAGAGAGAGAGAGAGGCTCGCCCTGGATGTTACCTCACTCTGTCATGCCTATAGTAGTTTAGTTGTGCCATAATAGGCCATGCTTATCCCAGGTGTTGCTGAGCTTTGTCTGTCCCCGCGTATTGTTTCAGGACAGGCAGACGTGCAATTTACATGGCAGTGTGTAATTATGACTTTCTCACTAAAAGTCTGGCCTGTCATTTTCACACAGATGGAGGCAGTGTGGTCTCCTCTGCTCGCCTCCACAATACTGGAGATTATTGGCAGGTCACACCTCGCGTTCACTTTGACTCTAATAAATCATCATCTGTGCATATTCGCATATTCTCATGCGTTAATTTCATTGATAATTCCTGTAATACAACAACAACAATAACTACTACTAGGCTCCTACTACTAGCCTACTCCTAATAATAATAATTTACCGATAATAATAATTCATAACTGTGTCATTGATTGATTTGGTTACCACCCCACCCCCCCGTGCACAAACCTCCTCTGTTTTGTTAAAATGCCCTCGATCATTTCATTGTGTGTTGCGGTGGCAGTGCGTTGGTGTCTTGAGGGTTAAGAATAGCTGATCTACATGGTGGTGAATTAAGTGTCGGCTTTCAGTGCAAACTCCTCCTCTTCGGACGGGCTGCGCTTTTCCTCCACTTGAACAACCAAGTACTTTTTCAGGGCGCATTCCCCGGCAGCAATGTGGAGGGAAAGGGCGACCACGTCCAGCTGAATAAAATTCTTACTTTGCACCGGGTTTTATTTCTCTCTTTTTTTTTTTTTTGTAGTTTTACCCTCTTGTGTGTTTGTGAAAACAGCGAAGCGTCGCTTTAAACTTGTGGAGAGGGAGGAAAAGCAAGCGTGTGTGAAGCGAAGAAAACTGCAGCAACCGTCGCGTGTTTTTCTTTCTTTCTCTTTTTTCTTTCTTTCTTTTTTGTCTCCAGCCATTGTTTTCTCACGCATGGATACTAGGAGATGAAATCGGACGTGTTTCTTTTTCTTGAGTAACCTCCCCCGTCGCTTGGACTTTAGTTTATGTGGTTCCCGGGATCTGTAAGAGGAGGAGAGAGAGTCCCATTCCTCAGCAGCGCAACAAGGAGAGACACGCAGGGGCCACAAGTTGTCCACAAGCTGCGAAGGAGACGAAACTTTGCCAAGTTGCTGCGCATCCGGCCACTAACGCCAAAGATTCATCGATATCTTCCCTCGGCGTCTCTGTTGAAACTTCCAACTGTGGATTATTGTTGTTGCAAGACTCGCCATGGACCTCGGGACCACGTTCAGAGGATGAAAAGGGAGTTTTGAAACATGAACAGTCTGCTGTAGTTGGTTTACTGCTCCAGCGGCTCGTTTGGACTACACTGATCCGATAGAAAGTCAATTATTGTTGCGACTGTTTTTCCTCCTCCTCGATAGAAAAAAAAGAAAAGAAAACACCCGCTGCTCTGCCAAAATGCCACAGCTGAACGGAGGTGGTGGGGATGACTTGGGGGCCAATGATGAAATGATCTCTTTTAAAGACGAAGGGGAGCAGGAGGAAAAGATATCTGAGAATGTATCTGCGGAAAGGGATTTGGATGATGTGAAATCCTCCTTAGTGAACGAGTCGGAAAACAACAGCAGCTCGTCAGACTCGGAGGTGAGGACACACTGCACATAGACGATGTTCTGCACACTGCTCCAAGCATTAAGACAGATGTGATTTAATGTTGTTGAAAGTTTCAATAGTTTCTTCCCCTCCGCGTGTGTGTGTGTGTGTGTGTGTATTCTCTCCTTGTCAGCAAGCAGAGAGGCGCCCCCAAACCAGACCAGACTTAGAAAGTTATGAGAAAACAAGAGACTACTTCAGTGAAGGTAAAATTAAAAAAAAGAAATACATACAAGCACCGTCAGTACTTTGTGAACTATATCTGGCGATTGTGCCGCTTTTGTGCCGTTATTAACCCTGGCTTTTCTTTATCCCCCGCAGCACTGAGGAGGCAGCAAGATGGTGGCTTTTTTAAGAGTCCTCACTATCCTGGCTACCCGTTTCTCATGATCCCAGACCTCAGCAACCCCTACCTATCCAACGGTTCACTGTCCCCCAGTGCGAGAACAGTAAGTGTTGCTGTGGATATGTCACTCTATACTCTCTTTTCTTTATTCAATCGCACTCCGCATGAAAAGAAAAAAAACTTTGGCCGTGCGTAAAAGTTCCTTGTGCACTGCCAGACCGCCATATTCCCTCCGAGTGGCCTCTCAAGGAGTACTAACTACTTCTTTGTTCTTTTTGGGGATATAAATTTCTCCCTGCCACCCACCCTCGACAAGGCTTGCATTTGACAACCTCTCATTCAGCTCAAAGTTCAGACACATTAGTTATTCTGTTTTATTTTGAAGGATTTATGGCAGTCCCTTACCGAAAATACACTGCAGTGCTCACACTGGATTTTGATTATATACTTTATTGTGACCATGTCTTATTAGAGCTGGGTTTATCTTATGTGCTGCCACTGTTAGTCTCTTGTAAGGACTTAAACTTCTGCAGTGTGGATGCTCGTATTCTTCTGAAATTTATTTTAGAATGGATATTTTTAAAGTTGGCCTCCTCCCACTAGATTGCTTTGCTATTGAAGGTATTTCTTGAGCTTGCAGGATAACATTTTTGTTTTGTAGACCCTGCATGTTTTGTACACACATTCTCTGCAGAAAAATTGAAAGGAAGAGGCAGTTACCTCAAGTCATATCCCCACCGTAATAACAATGTAATACCTCACTTTGACACACATGGGAGGCATTTCACTGCAGGGACCATGACAGCCGATGTCCACAGACTAGATAAGGTCGCCTGTCGTAAGCTAGTGTTGTTGATGTAGAGTCTGAAATGATTCATGGACTTGTTGCTTGGTTACATCACACTGGTTTTTCATGAAGTTGTCAAAAGCTTGTCATGTTTAAATACCAATTGTTGCTCCGGTTTGTTTGCTGCTAGAGTGCAACAGCCGTGTCCCAGTGCAAGTGTTATCTGTCTTTTAGCATGGCTAACAGCAGGCTAGTGAAGTACAGAGACCTTACGATAATTTCACACCAGTTAGCAACGATGAAAACATGACTAATGAAGTCACAAGAAAGTTCATGGGGCGAACAAAAATGCCACACTGAGGTCAGGGAACGTGGTCTGCCGACGGACACTGAGTCAAAACATTTAAATGTAACCCGCACTGTTTGGAATGGCAGCTCATGAAATACAATTTAAATGGGACTATGCAAACTTCCTTGAAATAATCCCTGCAGGAGAGCTGTGTTCCTCTGAGCTTGTCCATCCCCCAATGCATGTCATACCCCCCACCCCTCCACCCCAAAAAACAAGTACTTTCGTTAAGGCCTGGCAGGCATCTGACTGAAAAGACACCCCCCACCCTCCCCCCACCTACCTACCCCCCTCACCCTATTTTCTGTCTCCTTTTCACTGTTCCAGGCCCACTCCCCTCGCCTCCCTGTATCTTCCATTCAATTAGAAAGGCGTTAGTTGACCATTGTTATTCTGAGCAGTCTTGATGGCTTCATTGGAGGTCTCCATTGGGGCTCATTAACTAAATGGCTACTCTGCTCTGACTAGGTGATACATGCTGCCCTGCAGATAGTCTACCTCGTTGCTTTTGGCCACCAGAGTTTCGTAGGAATAATGTCATTACTATATTTTGTGCTTTTCCTGATGGATTTTTGCAGGGGACAACATTTTAGGTATAAATAAGGCATTCAAAACCATCTATTATCAAGTCTCTGCTTTGTTTTGTCTCATCTGTGGTGTGAAAGCCTCCCCCTTCCTTGTGTTTTTCTTCTTTTTTTTTTTTTTTGTCCAGCAAAACAAAGTTGAAAATTAAAAGGACTTTCCTTGAGGCAAAGTAACAAATAATTGGAGAGGATTTAAAATTCGAATGTATAATCCCCCATATTAGAAAAAAAAGAATGAGGTCAATGGGACACAGTGAGCTGACTGTGTCAATCATCAGCGCGGCAGAAAACAAGCAGGCAGACAATGGCTGGCATACTTAGCAGATGTCTCAAGGTCTCCATATTGCTCTGTGCTCATGGCTTTAGTGAGAAAGCAGCGGATTTGATTGATGAGAGGTTCGACTCAGTACCCAGCAAGGCTCTGGGGCTGGTTTGTTTACACCTGTGGATAAACTTGAATAAAGTCAGATTTACTGGATGACATTTACCAGTGGCTTGCACCAACAACTTATTTTAACTAATGAGTTCTAAAGTTACATTTATCATGCAGCATCATCCTGTGGGATATGCTGATTGGCTGGTGGGATAAAATTTGCCCACAGGGTATAACCTTGTTTGTGTTGTCACCTCTCTGGTCTTGAGACACAGACAATGCTGGTGCCAGCAAACAGAGGTCTTATATTGTGTGTCTTGGAAAGCCTTGCTTGGGAATGACAGATTTGTTGGTGTGACCGTGGTATGTGGTTGTACTTGTGCTGCATGAGACACATTAAAGTTGTGTCTCTCGCCCAGATCATGTGATTAAATACCAGGCGACAGAGTCTAGCGTCTTTTATTTGTAGGTGGAGCTCTGCAGTTTCATTCTGTAGCAATGTCAATATTTTTGTAATTACAGACAGAAGAGTGTGTGCCAAGGTATATTTTTACATTTCCTGCATGTATCTATTTACACCTCCCCTTACAGGTCTGACATCTTTTGTGTGTTTGTGTACTTTTGTGTAATAATAAAGCAGTGTGGTGCTCACATATATCCAGCACCTGCTAGGGTTTAAAAGAAGGCAAACGCTAAATAATAGATAGGAGATGTTGCACAAGAGTCGTCGTGTTGTGATTTGACTCCGCAATGTGCTGCATGATGAAGGATTTGAGGCCCGAACTTTTAAATTTGGATGTGGCAACCCTATCATGAGCAATGAGAGACAGGCCTACATGGGATCAGCACAGAGTTCCCCTGAGGGCCAAGCATAACTGATTTAAAGCCTGCGTGGAGCTGACATTCCGCTGTAATCCACCGAGAGCTGAGGAGGAGGTTTTATGTTTGCAGAGATGTTCCACCAGACTTCTGCCTGCTGTGGGGTTTCAGAGCCAAAGAGTTTTTTTTTTCCCCTCCTTTTTCCTACGAAGTCAGCCTGACAAATCCAGCTTATTGTTTGTCGATTCATTGATGTGATTATCGCCGCATTGTTCCCGTAGTGACGGACTGGTGCCAGATTTAATTGGTGAACACACACGCACACACTTGACGCTCGACGCCATCTCTTGTCAGCCTCATCAGCACTTTGAGATAACTCTGCTAGTACATCATCATCGTCACTAAAGAGTGAAATGCCTCTTGTGTGTGAGAGGTGGCGAGTGAGCGAGAGCGAGGTTAGCCGCTCAAATATATCTTCATCAAATACGCAGTGAGACACTTGAACTCCCGAGCATGATTGTTGAATAGAAAATTGTTTGAGATTGAGATATGAATGGAGAGTTTGTATAAGTCTGAACATGTCAGTGGCTACGATTGCATGCCTTTCTGACTCCTTTTTTTTTTTTTTTTTTCATTCTTTCTGCTGCTTTTGGTGCTTAAAAATGTGCAGACAAAGAAAAGTCAACACAGACATTGTCCCGCTGAATAAAAGGGCCTCTCCCTGCATAAGCAAAGCCTGTTTGTGTTGAGGTGTCTTTTCATCAGGTGGCTCACTTGGCTTTTTCACTCACCTTGCTGCACATGTGTGTGTGTGTGTGTGTGTGTGTGTGTGTGTGTGTGTGTGTGTGTGTGTGTGTGTGTGTGTGTGTGAATGTACACACATGCATCCATGCGTGCTGCACGTTTGTGTGTGTGTAAAGTCTGTGAGTGGTGGGGGTGCGAGGGGTGGGGGTCGGGGGGTTGTTCAGGTGAGGCTCTGTGGATACTTTTGCAACAGAGGGAACAGTGTACGGGGCTCACATCCTGACAACCCTCAGTGTTGTATTCCTGAATGTTGGCGCGCAAATGTTTTTTCAACCAAGCGCTGTGTCAACAGAGCTAACATTTTTTGACTAGGTTTATAGTTTTTGAAAGATTTTTTCTTCAAAGGCAAACACATCTACATCAATTTAGTGGCACTGTTCAATTAGGAACAGATCGCTGGCAACCGCAGAAATGCCATCGCTGGCTAAGAGCTCTGGCCCGGAGTGATTCAGGTTGATAATGAACTCATTGCTCGGGGTTGAGAAAATTAAATGAAATTTGGCAAAAAAAAAAATATATTTTGAAATATTAAAATAATCTTGATTTAGTTTGAGAAGGAGGGGATAGTGTTTGGGGAATAATTTGACATTTTGAAATAGAGGGATTTTCATTGATTAGCCTTAAATTGTTCCGTTGTTGTTTTTAAGAATTACTTTTATATTACACAGTGGTAAACAAGGTCAGGTCTAATTAGTGCAACACAAACCAAACCAGTTTACAGTGGGAAATATATTGGCATGTTTCTAATGTTCCACTTTACACGCCTTTACATGTATAAATCACTCACTGTGTAAACAACAAATCCCTTGTTATAATCTGTAGTAGCTGGACACAGAACCTTTCTTATGGAGCGTTACAGGAACATGCATTTTGTGGTTATGTTCGCTTCATAACATCGCTTGTGTAGAGCTGTGTGAAATGGTGTCAGTCCTGGTCTGTATCCTTCCCTCTTTGGTCTCTGTGGAAGGCATGAGCTGGCGTCAATTCCTCCCGCTACCCCATAGCCTGCTAGTTCACTACCTAACC
>NW_019525496.1:871759-872440 GCF_002814215.2 Seriola lalandi dorsalis
CTTCCGCCTGACATTAGAAATTCTGTTTATAGCGCTCTCTGGCTCTCGAGCGCGGGGCCCATCAGGAGCATCTCAGCACCCTTTGAGGAATGGATAACCAACATCTCCCCTCTCCAGCCGCAGACTCCCCATGTTCAGTGACATCAATGAATCCCTTTGATGTGCCAAGATGAATATGTGTGCAAATGTGTTTTTATCAATTTATGTGTTTTTCTCATTCGCTATGTTTGGCCAGAGCTGCTGCGATGTTTGGTACACTGCTTTTCCCCGTGAAAATTTGGGCTAACTTGAGAGGCGTTCGGCCAAAGGTGAACATCTCTAACACACCTGATTTCTCTCCGCAGTCTCGGCTTTTCTTTTGCAGCTTTGAGACTTTTCAAAGATGTTGTTGTCAGTGTCTGTTCAACATCCTAACAACAACAACAACAAAAAAAACATGTTGCAGCGTTAGACTTTAAATTCAACAAGAAATCTCTAGCTATTTATGGTGGAAGCTTCTTGTCATTACTACACATGTTCTGTCTCTACTTTCAAGCAATTGCGATCCTCGTGTAGCGACCGGTCACTGCAGGGTTGAGCTGTGATGGGACTCAAAGGCAGACGAGTTCAGCTTGAAGAAAAGGGGAATCTAAAGTGTTGCTGTCTCCATCCAGCTGCTAAGTGTAAAAAAAAAAAAAAAAA
>NW_019525496.1:872490-872589 GCF_002814215.2 Seriola lalandi dorsalis
GTATCCTTCCCTCTTTGGTCTCTGTGGAAGGCATGAGCTGGCGTCAATTCCTCCCGCTACCCCATAGCCTGCTAGTTCACTACCTAACCCACCCGCCCA
>NW_019525496.1:872609-876937 GCF_002814215.2 Seriola lalandi dorsalis
ATCATGTGTCACATGAATACCAGCTTAGTCATGTCTGTTCTGTGGTATTAACGTGGATTCTTGGTGCAAAGAGGGAGAGGGGGGGGGGGGGGGGGGGGGGGCTGCATTTATCAGGAGGTCTGTGTAGACTGTCTCACTCTCAAGTGACAACAGTCCTGAAACAACTTCTTTCAGCTTCTTTTCTCTCATGCGTCATGTCATTATGTTCGAATACATATATATTTATATATATATATATAGACATTATTGCTTCAACTGATGATTATTTTCATACTTGATGTTGATCGTTTTGACCTATAAGAGTTAAAAAAATAGTGAAAAATGTCCGTTGTAATATGTACGTCGGTTTACTTTCTAATACGAGAAAGTAAAAATCAACAAATTCTCATAGCTGAGAGACTGGAAAGATGTTTGTGTTAAAAATAATGAGCTGATTAATTGATCATAAAAATAGTTACAGATCAATTTTCTGTTGATCAGCTTATCAGTGAATTGATTATTAACACAATAATCAACTCATTCAGATTATCTGATAATGAAACTAGCTTCTTGCTTGCAGCCACACTTTTATCTAACTGATGCAACTGCAGGGAGGGGGGTGGGGGGGTGACAGTGAAGTGTGCTGTTGTAAGTGTATGTGGCCCTTTCATAGCTATAACCACTACTGTTTAGCTCACATAAAGAAATGTTTTCCCTCCATAATTGTACCTTAAATGCTTCACTCCATGCTAATAAAACGTGATTGTACAGCAGGAAGAAAAAGAAAAAGCTCTAAACAGGGTTTCATCAGTCTGGTATTCCAAGCAGCTGTTTTGAGTTTAAGCACTGCAGGCAGCAGGAGAGGGAGAGGGAGCAGGCAGCAGGAGAGATTGTTGATGAGATGTGGTGGTGGGAGCATAAACTGGGGCAGATATGGGTCCTGCTATCCCTTTGCCTGTTATCCCGAGGTGGGCCGGCTTCCAGACCGTGAGGCACTCACTTATCTGAGGGATTCTGTCTCCCACAGAGCACAGCTCCTCCGCCGTAGACCGCAGTGCCTCGCCATTCCCTCACAGTCACATCCCAATCAGCAAACAGCAGGAGGCTATCAGATCATGCACGTAGCATCGGTACTACTAAGATTCGTATCAGTCTCCGCTTCAGTTCACGTACAGGGCGTAGAAATGGCCTCTCCCTGCTCAGGATCTGTTAAAGGCCATGTCAGTATGTGTAACAGTATGTGTTTAGTATCAGCGAGGTTGTAGTGGTCATACTAAATTAAGGAGAGGATGGATATCCATCCAGGATGAGGTTAGTTGACAGCGAGCAGAGCAGCTGTTCTTCTTGCTGGAGTTATAAATCAGTTTGGCTGCATCCCGCTGAGTTTGTCCCCGTAATGGTGGAGGAGGTTTTGGGCCGCTGGTACGGCTCATGTCCCCTGACGGACACATGTCGCGTCAACACATTGCACATGCAAACACGTGCGACCCACTACACAGACCATAACCAGCTTATGGTTGACGGGGTTAGCTTTTATTTATGTACATGTTTCCTGATAAAACATGATTGTACCACTTCTTCCAAAGTAAGTATAGTGTAAACGTGCAGCTGTAACTGACGGTGCAGCCGATGGGACTGATATGCCAGCTGATCGTATGTTTGGATACATAAACCTTTAGGAGAGCCACATGTCTCACACATTTATACGAGCAGCACAACTATGTCACTATCTGGTTACTTCTACTAAGTTTGTCTTGACTACAATGAGTTAGTCTTATAAGTGTTTTTGATCAGTTACAACATCGTTTTTAACTTTGTTCTTTTAGCCATTGTTGTCCGCCTCTTGGTCGTCATGCCGAAAGCATATATCTTCATTTTATATTCTACAATGACAATTGGCGTCATATTTTTTGAAACATAACTATACATTACATACATATCATGACTTATTGGGTTAAGTTATGATTTTTTAAGTGTAAGTTTGGTGGAACTATTTTGTTTAAGGTTAGGAATAGCATAGGGCTTTGGTCCTGGTTTGAGCAGTTTTTAAAGTTATTTAAGTTAGAAAAATAAACAGCCTTGCTAAGTCCATAAAGTGAGTAATTGTTTGTTAAATATCATGCATATAAAAACAATTTTCCCATGACATCAGGTCACTTGCCCTAATATTGATAATAACTTATAACTTAACCTTTGGGTGGCCCTTGCTTCCTCCAGTTACTCTCATAAACCAATTGTACTTGTTAAAGAGTCACAATGTTCTGCAGAGCATCAAATTCGATTAAAGCCCAGCAAAGGCACAAGTCATCTAAAATGTGTAGCCTCCTTATCTCAGTCCAGACTTGTGGATCCTGTTAGAATAAACAGCAGAAGCAGCACAAACTCTGAAGGGCTGATATTTTTACATCGGGCCTCGGCCGCAGGATGCATCACTCTTTCCTTATCTCCTCAATTTAAAATTATGAGGTTGTGCTCTTGATTAGTTATGAGTAATGGCTGTGGTTGAGGGCCTTGTGCTCCTCAGACAGGAGACACTCTTTAGTGCGAGCGGGATTCCCCCTTGTGCCTGCCTGCCCCAGCTGATCAGCATGATTGGGTTTCTCTGTTCTGAGAAGTGATCAGTTGATTGACCCAGGTGCGTCTTTTGGTTCCTCTCTCTCTCTCTCTCTCTTTGAGAGATGTGTATTAGCGTGAGGTGAATCTTGTGGCGGATGATAACGATGGATGGAGCGCGACTGGATGGCAGCTCCACGCCTCCGCTGACATAATCCCTCATCCATTTACATGGCTAGATACCAAATCCCTACAAATGTGACTGACTTATTTGCTTCAAATTTAGAGTAGCTACATTAGAAAAAAAGATCTAATCAGCCCTATATGACATGGAGTAGGCCAAGGAGCCCTTTTGTTTGAATTGTACATGGGTTGGAGGGGCTGGCTATTGGAAATCCCTGAAGCAGGCTTTAGGGGCAGGTCTGATTCTCGTGTGAAATGGGAAGGCTCTATAGCTCTCGGCTGACTTGACTGGGGCTGTATGGGTGTGTTGGCAGGGGGAGCGCCGGTCATGAATAGGGTCTTTGACTACCTCAGACTTGCCCTGAAAGGCAGGACAAAGACCCTAGGGCAACGGCTTAGAGCCTCACAGCTGAGCTACAGAATGCTTGGCCCAGTCTTCCTCCCTCCTTGCCTGATTTAAATACTACACTGGCTTTCAGCATTCTGGCGACGGAGGCTCGCATTCACCGCAGCACATTTACCATCAACTTTCCTCTCTGTTTTTGTTTACAGTATACTAATGCTGGAGCTGTTTACGTAATCCATTGTACAGAATCCATCAGTGGCGCTGGTGAATATGCATCAGTGACTCTCTTAAACCCGCCTGAAGATTAGCTTCATGCTGCTCGTATTAAGCAGAAGTTATTTTGCTACACACTTAACTGCTGGCATATGTGTGTCTCTCTGCTAATCACAACTCTACTCCCAGTCGTTAATTATGGAACATTTTTGCTTATCTTCGTGCAAGATGGAGATATTGGCGAGTAAACAAGATGCAACTTGGTGCGCACCTCTAATTGCTTGATTATTTTTGACAGTTCTGTTCTGACTCTTCAGCTCGGAGATTTGCAGGGGCAGAATAAAAAAAAAGAAAAAAAAAAGCCATAAATCTTTTCTGCAGAGTTAATGGGGTTATTTGAGTCCTGTCCAGACACTCTCTCCCCACAGAGTGTCTAGTTTCAGATGTCACTCAGAGCTTTGTTTGCCCCCCAGGGTGAAGGGTTAGAGGTCAAGGTTCAGGGCCAGTTGGCTGAGTGGCCACAAAAGCCCAGGCTTCCCCTCAGCACATCCGATCTCTTCTTCCACACCAGCCCGCAGCCACAATGAGGGGATCAGTTTGCAACATTTGTCTTCTCTTATTATAACCTAAAATTAATTTTCACTTATGTCAAGGGTGTAATTGTCAGGGTATAGTTCACAGTTTCACAATGAGCTCATACAAGTGGCTTGAAGCTGTAGTTGTTTCTCAGTGGAAACTTGTGTAATTATTCAGTTACACTTCTTGTTTTGGAGGCGTTTCATTGCTTTTTCTGTCCAGCTACTGTGTTGGTCCATTAGCAAACATCCTTTAATTAGTACTATTTGCATAATTGGAGAATTTATAGAGCTAAAATGTGCCCCCCCCCCTCAGGATTACACCCCAGCAAAATCTCACCCAGCAGAAACACAAGAACAGAAACACTTCTCAGTTTCTTTGTTCGAAACACCTCAGAAACTTTTTGAGCCCACAGCCTCACCCTAATCAGCCCCCACCCACAATCTCAACTTTTCTCCTTGCCCCCCACCCCTCCCAC
>NW_019525496.1:876957-878835 GCF_002814215.2 Seriola lalandi dorsalis
CCACCCACCCACCCAAACATGTCCTCCAGCCAGGTTTATTATGCCGTTTCACGCAGACCAAAATTGCAGCTGCATGGAGAACAATCTGGAGCACATTAGCTCAGGCGCTGTGATTTATAAATTGTTTCTCAGGCCATAAATCCCTGCTGTAATTGTGCACAAGCACCCTTCTCTTTCTCCACTCTCTCCCCCTTCGTTCTCTCTCTCTGTCTCTCTCTCTCTCTCCTTCTTTCTCTCAATCTCTCTCTGAGCAACGTACAGTTCTTGGGTTAACACTTAATTGTTTGCAGAAGTGTGCAGCTTGGATTGAGTAAAAGTTTGTTGCGTTGTGGCGCAGATCTGGGGCTGTCAGAATCAGCTCTTCATGAAAGATAAACTTTCCTCCTTTTTCCTCCCTCTCTGTCGCGTGGTGCAAGCTAAACGTCCAAGATGGGATGTGAGCATTTGTCTTCAGCTCCATGTTACTGTGGCTCATGCTCTGCATTCCTGAATACTGTGTAATTGTAAGGGGCCTCTCCTAAACTCTGTCCCTGGGAATCTGATATTTACAGCAGCCCCTGATCGTAATCACCTTGCCGTTCTCATTAGATTGTATTGAAACTGAAAGATAGCAGCAGCTGTATATATTGTTTTAAATAGCGTGTCCAGCCTCGAGCTCTCAGTGGTCTGGTTAATGTTGTGAGGACATTTTTGAAAACTGGAGCAGTCTAAATGAATCAATGTTAGTCCTTCAAAATGAGTAAAACATAATTCATAATATCTACATCAACAGATAAAAAAAAAAGACATTCTCCAGTGACTGACAGTCTCTTGCTCATGTTTCTATTCTACTTGATGAACCTTGAAGAGGTAGGCGACTCCACGACCCAAACTCATACTCCAACCCCCGGAAAACCGATACGTTCTTAGTGGAAAATGTATTCTTCACCAAGTTTCAGACACGTAAGACGAGCCTTCGGATGTGAGCGTGAATTGAATTTATAACCACACCTATCAGCGGATCATGATTTAGCACTCAGTATCAGGACGCGCAGCATGATGAAAAAGAAGCCTGTAGATTGCAGGGGAACGACTTTTACAAATGTTTCAGGTATAAAAATCAACGCTTTGGCCACGTTCCAGACCTCCCTGCAGTCTGCCGACAATACGCATAACTAATCCTGGGGAATGTCATGGTAGTAAGTCGTGCACTGTGTCGCACAGTGTGGAGGTTTGAAACTACTTTTGAAAATATTTTCTTTTTCAATCAAACATGCCAGGCACTATATGCCAGCTGAGATTATTTTCAGTCCCAAAATGATGATGTTTTGGTGTAGTTTGTCTGATGTAGGCTGCTAGAACTGGATAAAAGAGCAGAAAAGAGAATCATTTTTACTTCTAGCTCATTGGATTCAACTGATTTCCTACCAAAATTACAACACTTACTCGTTTTAGTAAGTTATTACGTTTTTTTTTTTCTTTTTTCGGTCATCTCTCCTTAAATGTGTCTAAAAGCGTTCATAAATGATGTGGGTTTCATTTCTAACAGACAGTCTCTGTGTCCCTGTGCGACAGCAGCGAGCATACCTGTGGAGTGTGAATGTGTCTGTGTGTTTGAGCAGGTAAGAGCTGGAGGGGCGCGCAGGCCGGCAGGGGCGAGGTTGGGGAGGGCGGATAGGAGACGGGAGAGTGAAGTGAGTGGGGTTAGCAGTGGGGTGATAGGGATGTCAGGTAGTAAAAACTGAGATGAGGCAGGGCCCAGAAGTCTGCGGGGCCTGGAGATTTGCGCCTGCACTCAGAGAGCAAACACAGGAGGCATCTGCAGGCAGCTGTGTGTATGTGTGTGTGTGTGTGTGTGTGTGAGGGGGGAGGGGCTGCTGCCGCTGCTGCTCAGGACAG
>NW_019525496.1:878855-880286 GCF_002814215.2 Seriola lalandi dorsalis
AGAGAGAGAGCGAAGAGGGGAGGGGAAGGGAGGGGTGGGGTGTGGGGGGTGGACTTGCAGAGTGAACACAATCAGCCCTCTGTTTTCATAAGACTTGTGGTATGTGAGAGCAGAAACAAATGTGTTTAATTTAGGCCCTTTTTCTCTCTCTCTCTTGCCTTCTCCACTACACCCACTTATGCCCACCTCAGTTTCTTAAAACTGACTTTTTCCCTTCAAGATGCTTCGTTGCCTCTCCTGCCTCTGTCAGCTGCTCTTAGGGAGTTTACTTTTTTTTTTGAGAAAAAAAAGAGCCATGAAAAGCTAAAAAAAAAAAAGGGGGAAACAATCACCCACTGTGCCCTGTCAGAAAAAAAAGACACACTTTTAGCAGACGTACTCAAATTTACCCGTGGAGAGTGGGGGTAAATATTTATCTGCACTCTCTGGAAAAAGAAGAAAAAAAGATTATTTTTATGTCTTCACCAAGACTTTGGAGTGATTACTGTGCTGTGGTATTTACCCTGTTCAGTGTGAGGGGTGCATGCTGGACTTATTATTGCCTCCTAAATGCCTTGGCAGGAAACCCTGTATTATATTGGTAACCCATGCTGTCTCCAGTCAATTTGTGTTTGGTCATAAATGAAAAATTCGGGTCTCACTTGTGTGTCATTGGCGTAGACTTGGATGCACACGCACGCACATACATTTACACACACATTTGATTTCTAAGTCGAGCTTTACTGTAAACATCCAGCCAGCCGCCTGTAACCACCTCGTGCTCTGGAGTTAATTATACAG
The DNA here is from genome assembly GCF_002814215.2 of Seriola lalandi dorsalis. NCBI lineage: Eukaryota > Metazoa > Chordata > Actinopteri > Carangiformes > Carangidae > Seriola > Seriola lalandi. The sequence goes on from NW_019525496.1 coordinate 879,636, forward strand.
ACGTTTACGGCTGTGAATTTCAATGAAACGGGGCTACTCCCCAAACAGTAAAAAGTTGTGTTCCTGTGCGACTGGACAAACAATGCCACAGGACATGGAAAAGGACGACATCTTTGACATTTGAGGTGTAGACTGTCTTGACATCAGATCATATTGACATTAAGCGGAGCGGTCTGTGACCATTGAAAGCAGATCTCCCAGGTACGGGAAACCACATAACTGACTCCACATAATTGACTCGAATAGCATTGCACCCTCCTCTCTGTCTTTATGAGATGGCCCTATTCTTACCAGATGCATAATTATTTTCTTATGTGTCTAATTATACAGTGAGTTTTATATGACCTGCTGTGTAACAAAATTACTCACTTATTCCTAACTTCAACCTCAGTTAAAGAACCTTTCTTTATATCTGATTGAAAAATACAAATATAAGAAAGATGGCGGCTTCATTTAAACACTCGTATGTGCTCGTGGATAACGCTGTAGACGCAGGAAGCAATAACTCAGGATTTTGTCATGCAAAAGAAAGAAAAAAACAACAACCCTGAAACAAATAATTGCTTGAGTTGCAAAAAATGCAAACTCCTGCTGAAGTCGGAGCTCACTCACTGGGCTAGAATGTTAAAGAAGCTTTTTTTGGGGCGGTGG
>NW_019525496.1:880306-920306 GCF_002814215.2 Seriola lalandi dorsalis
GGGGGGGGGGGGTGCGTTTATCTTGGCCTTGTTCTCTGTTAATGCTGTTTTATTACTGAAACCGCAGTAAATTCACTCCCAGGACTTTTCAAATAAACCCAGTTTGGCCTTGTATTGAACATGCATGAGGCAGTCATATGACACTCAATCGCTCATTGAATATTTCAGAGTTGAATCTTGGAAATCTTTTGTTGAAAATGAGGATTTCTACAATTTATGTGAAGCACATACTGTTACAACACAAATAGTTTTTTACTGACTTTGGAATGATGAATTATCAGATATGCTGTACAATAAATTCTACTGCGTATCCTCTACTCCCCCTGAAGGGACTACTGAAATTCTGTGTGAGCTGCACACAGACGTAGATGGAGCTGTAGGCCGAGTGTGGAACCATCTCGGAAATCTTGGAAAAACCTTGACGCTGTGTTGTTAGGACCTCCCTCGCGCTGCCTCCCCTCTTCACTCTTCCCTCTCCCTCTTTGCACTAATAGTTCTTTTGTGCACAAGAGCATGTTAAGAGGCCAATGAGCCTGGCCTTAATAGGCCATGTTACCATAGAAACCACAGCACTCTGGATGTCTGACCTTTGACCCAGTTTTTTTTTACTGGCTGTGAATGAGAGTGCAGGACGACCGACCAGGTCACAATAGAGGCCCGGCAAACTGAGGGAGTACCCCTGTCATAGTCACTTAACTTCATTCCTCTATGGGCTAATGGACACTTCAAATGTGGCAGCCATTAGCAGTGTGCTATCTCCACCGCAGCACCACGGGCTTGTCAGGGTTAATATAATGTAAACCAGGAGGCTGGGTGATGAGCTGAAAAAAGAGACAACAATAGTTCTTATAGTTTTTATGGGTCTCTGGTCATTTGTATTCAGCAGGTAGGTGTAACACATCTCCACTAATAAGCACAGAAAGATGAAATGATCCGGGGTTAGAAGTCCATGCCGTCAGTTTGGATAAAAAAAAGACTAATTCTTTTCTTTCAACAGTTACACTGTCACTAAAATGTTTTGTTGTTTCTTTCTCTTCGGACTGATAGCTTTAATTAATAACTTCCTCCCTGATTAATCTGCTTACTTCATAGTGGACTGGATAATAGGACACGGTCCCCATTCAGAAAAAATTTGCAGTGGCCTAGTAGTGCATTACTGGTCTGACCGGCTGAGCTGCTCGTCGTTTCCCCATCAATTACACACTAATTAGCACAATGACTGCCGAGGTTTGCTTAAGAATTGTCAATGTAATTGCCTCTAATGTTGGCAAACAATGAGCCTTAATGCAAACTGTGAGTCAAGGCGGGGGCTACTTATCACATTGTCTTTGTCGGCAAAAGCTTTTAATTGTGTTTCATGCATAGATCAGGTTGAGGTGTCAATGGCCCCGCATGAGCAGGAGATATCAGCAGAGAGAACCACGGAGGGACCGTTGTGTCGGGGGCCTGACAGGGCTATTGTATGGAGCTGTTGTTCATATGGGCAGGGGACGGTAATTAACACCTCAGCCAAACAGCAAGCTGTGTGGCCCATTTGTTTTCTGTTGGGGGGTAAAAGAAAACAATGGGGAGGGGTTCACCACACAGTAGGTGATTGACATTATCTGCTGGAGCGATCCATGGAGGCATTCCTGTTGCTCCTGCTATTCACCACAAGTCGGGTGAAGCCATTTCACAAGCGTCAGGCCTCGTCTCAGCTGCCACTTTATACATATTCACTCTTTTATTCGTGGTTTGTCTGATTGTTTGCTCTTGATTGATTGAATTAATCCAATTCAGCTCAAATGTCCAGACATTTAATCTGTTTCAGGCACATTTGCTTTTTCCCTAGAGTCAAGCTATGTTTTGTGCATGATTTTTGTATGTATGAATGTAGACGTATTATGGCACATTTTACTGAATTTGAAATATAATTCTATATTTATATTATTTTTGACAGCCATTATGACTTCTCAGTGCAGCTCAGAAGTCGGCAGATAGTTGCTAGCAAAGTTTGGGATATATTCTGTCCTTTTGGCAGAGTGTCTGACTTAGTTTGACAGCAAATGTCCAGACATCTGTCTCTTCTCCATGCTCTGATGTTGGCCTGCAGTATGGCACCACACACTTCAGAGATGACAAAGACTCTTGGCTGTGTTTTCCTCCGCTCCGTGAGAGCAATGTAACAATTAGAACCCAGCTCTGGCAGGCCACATGCCCCAGAGCATATGCTGTATTCTCTGTGTTCAAAAAACCAAAGGGCTCCAGTGCAGCTTTTTGGAAAATTTCAGTGGCATCACTGCCACCTTTGTCGCATCTGGGTCCTGTAAAAGTAGCACATTCTACTGATGTCTATTCTGAGTGTTGGAGTCAACAGGGAAGGCTGGAAGACAATTAGAGAGCTACAAAAATGGATCAGCTAAGCTTCACTTTAGTTACACACTTCTTTCAGTACTCTGTCCGAGTCTATTTACCAGAGCTTCCAGCTCCCATGCTGAAACAGGCATTGCTATGGGCCCCGACCATATGTCTCTATTTGTTTCTAATATAATAAGGGCATGCGTATAGCATTATTAAATATCTTGAAGTTAATCTTCTGTTTCAATCTTATATAAACATTTAACATCATGTAACCCATGTCTTAACTGTTTGAATCACGAATTTGAAATGCTGGCTCTGTCCTAACTTTTTCTCTTACACTTCCCTTGTGCGTTTTTTTTTTTTTTTTTTTTTTACTGTAACACTGAGAAAGTTTTTGCTGAGCTGCATGACCCGCAATTCCTCGCCTTTTGTTTCCTGAAACCACTCATAGACCCAAACACCCTCCCTCTCTCCCTCTCTCATGTGTTAGTGAGTGGTGTGCTGCTCTGGTCTGGACTGGAGCTAATGTGACAGTGTGCAGCTGGCATTACCTGGCTGGATGTTTCGGGGAGTGTGTGAACAGTTGCTCCATAGGGCACACTGGCAATTAAAAGAAAAGTAGGCGCTCAGAAAAAAGTGCCTGGGGGCATGTTCCTCAGTCCTGGCAGAAGCTGTCAAATAAGGGATGGATTGGGTGGGAGAGCCGGGATGGGCACGGCCGGGCTACACCAAACGCTCACAATAGGGCTTGTTTCATTTGTGGAAGGACTCATGATTGACATAGATTAGACAGAGAAAACTGCATTGTTTTGGATTTTCTCTCTGGAGAGTAGCATTCATTAGGCACCATGCACACAGCAGAGTAAAGTTTCAATAGGGAGCTAGCAGCCTCTAAAAGCAACTGCCTCCTGACAGTTGTATGGACTCGGGCCCATTAGTTGGAACCTACGATTCAGCCTTGAGCAGTATAGTGAAAATGAAGAGGGCTGATGTCAACTCTAAGAATTTCCCCCCTTTTCGAAGGGAAAAAGGGTCCCCTTCCCCCTGCCTCGGTGCTCTGTTGGACCCCAGCTGTCAGGAAACAATACTCTCTGCCTGCTCCGACAAACTCATTCCTGAAAATGTTTTTTTTTTCCCTCCTCTCCCTTTTCCCCCTCCTGCTATAATGTCTTTTCCATTTTTAACCCACAGCCATCCAAGCTTCCTTCCTCCTTACAAACCCCCGAGTGATGAATGAAGTTTTAAAAATCCAAACCTGAATGCATGAGTCCTCCAGTTTACTTGTTCAGCATCATTTATCCTGCACCAACTTTTGAAAAGTAGACAAAGCTTTGCATATATTTATTAACAGGTTTTGTTGGTCTTTTTTTTTTTTTAAAGTGTCAGATACTATTTCTTGTCTTTTCCATTCATCAGATGTTTGCTTTGGGTGGACGTCAAGCTGTTTGTGCATAGGAATTCATAAGCCTAATACTATGTAAATGACAATGACAGTACTCAATGCAGAATGAAAACAATGGATGCATGGTGAGATTGTGTAACCACCTTTTACAGACAGAATTTACAACCCGTGATGCACTTCTTTACCCAAAAGGCAACTTAAATAATGAACTGCATGTCTTTATGTGTCTGGACTACATGGGCCTGGATGAGCAAAGCAAAACATATAACATAAAACCCTTTTAATTAATTTGAAATTGTACCAGGGAGAAAATCCACATGCATGACAAGCTGCTGTATCCGGTATTTAAACTGATTCATAAACCAGATGGTTGAGCCGTGCTTTTGGAGCTCTGGCTTCATGCTATCTTCATTGCTAGAGGACAAAAAAAAAAAAAGCCCAGCATGTTGTATCAAGCAGTAAATCACAAAAACCTCTCCTCGAGTACATAGCTCTTACGCCATGGCACATGGCGCATAGGGACTGGCAGCCGTAATAATAAGACAAAGTGTGGTGGAAATCTTTGGGACAAGTGAGAAAAAAGCAAAAGGAAAAGCAAACACTTACACAATCCTTTATGATAACTCTGATACATGTGTAATATTAAAAGGAGGAGGGGCTGTGTTCGGGGTCAAAAGTCCAAACCAATTGAGACGGACAGACAGGAGTTACCTTTGAGTCCGCCTTTCGCTGCTGTGTAGATTGGGGCTTCCTTCCAGCTGTCTCTTCCCACCCGCTCAGCGATGGGCGCCCACAGCTGGCCTCTTGTTTTTCCTTGACAAACGGCAATTTCACAGTCCTCCACCAGTCCGTTGTGTTCACATCGCTCTCCCTGCTTTCCCCCGTGCCAGAAATCACTGTCTGACTCCAGCAGCAATGTGGCTCTCGTACAGGTGTCTGCTGGAGATCTCTGCGGGTTTGACACCATTCATACCACTTTTGCACGCTCTAGGAAAAGATGTACTCCCTGTGGTGGAGTAATTGTAAATATTAAGGAGGAGCCTTTTTTTTTTTTTTTTTTTTTTTTTTTTTTTTTTTTTTTTTTTTTTTTTGCACATTTGGTCTCGATATCCTGCCTATTTTTGAGTGCATGTTTTTTTGCCAAGTTTTTATTACTGTGCATGTTTTTCCCTGCAGTGTTTCTAGGTTTATTGTTAAATTCTGCTCCTTTTTCTCTCACCCACAGTACCTGCAGATGAAATGGCCTCTTTTGGATGTTCCTGGATCTGCCGCGCTAAAAGACTCCCGCTCTCCAACACCAGGGCATTTAGTAAGTAGACACTGACACTCACATTTAATTATGACAAGATCAAGCCAAAAAAAAAAAATAAATAAAAACTCAAATTTGGAGTCAGGATTATCAGTATTATTGATAATTCATCAATATTTCTTATTACTGTTTCCCACTTATGATTAAGTTCATGTGTCAGTAAACTAGAGAACATGTGACAAAAGAGCAATGTGGTTGGTTTGGGGGGGGGGTAAAATCAAATCATTGCCACCATAAAATTTCAGTCACAGAACTGCAGGACGGCGGTCATCAGATTTATGAATCAGAACACCATTTCGTCTCCCTTATTTTGTGGCACTAACAAGATGTTTCCTCCAGGATATATCCTACGGCACATTAACTCAATTATCAAACAAATCGTGTAAACTTATTGGGGGAATCCGTTTACTGCAAACTATATAAATGCTTTAATCAAACTATCACCATAATGTGGTTATTCACAATAATGAAGTTATAGTGAGCATTTTCCCATCCATACACAGATACCCCCCCCCCCCATGCACCCGCAGACCAACTGCTGAACAGTCTTGTCTGTCTTTGCCAAAATAACTCAATCTCCACTATAAATCTCTCAGGTTTGAACCTCCCTGCCATTCCTGAACTTTCCCACACAGGTGTGAACTAGTCATCGTGGTGTGTGTCAGTCTGATCAGACAATGCGGGGGCCTCAGCAGACCTGTTTGGTTAGTGGCTTCGCTGAGGGATGTGTGTTTGGGATTGAAAACATTAGATAACGTGAAGCCTTGAGCATCTGTATCTAACATCTCACTTGCTTGATTGTATCAGGGCACTGCCTGGTTCGGGAAGCCGTGTTAAGCAGTGCACGGAGCAGAAAGCCACAATCACTACACTTTAGTAATAAGAAACGTTGTGGCTCAGCCCCTTGACCTTACATACCCTGGCTAGACGTGCTTGCTGAGTTTGTGGTTGATTCTCTGGATCTCCAGTGATGCACATGACAAAGTCCTCATTGAGCACAGTCAATGGGAAATTGTTGTGAAGGGGATGGAGTTTGCTCATGGGAATAGGACTGACTTAAGTCTCAATGGAAACCAATTAAAGACATTTCATTGGAATAAATACTGACCTCTCAGTGACCCTGTTGATTTTTCGCCGAGACACAGCAGCTGCTGTGTCAAGTTTTGTTGCAGCGAACGATATTTGAATTTATTTTGCAAATTTCTAACATTATAGAAATATATGAATCGACACTGTAGGGAGGTAGAATGAAGAGAAAAAAGTCAAAACAATAAGTATGGTAATAGCAACTGTATTTAAAGGAAATGAAAGCATGCAGACTTGAGGCTGGATTGTTTCTGTTCTGTCCTTCAGTGGTTGCTGCTACTTTTCATGTGGCTCAGTGTTGGTGCTTTTCTTTTTTTCTTTTTTTTTTTGTTCGGCCTTCATCTCTTTGAACGTCATTAAACCAGAAAAGTCAATAGAGACGGAAACATTGTAGAGGACTGAGAATGTGAGAGATCAAACTGTTTTCTGGCAGCAATGTTACTCACATCTGAAAAATAAGTAGCCTTCACTTTTGTGTACGAAAACATAGGCATTTTTCGGAAGTCTGGCACATTTATTCTTTAGCGTCACGCATGTAAATATTATTGAAATGCTTTTTTCTATTTGTACATGGGAACTTATAGATTCCTATACAGGGTCTACATTGTTGTTAGCAGGCTTCTTGTATTTTGATTTTAAATTTGATACTTTTAAAGACTATTTAAGGGAGATGACATTGGGGGATGATATTTAGGATGATCATTTTACTATTTTTATTGCAACTGAATGACACAGCTTTAATGAATGAGCAGGCCGAGGCTGAAGAATGTGAGATATCATTAATGTCTTAAAACCCATGTAACATTTCAGTCTAAAAGGTGGGGAAGTTCACTGAGAGTATAACAGCTTCCATTTTTTAACTAAAAGAGGAAGTCGCCATGCTTGATCTGGTGACCTGTTACCAGAGGGTCATTTGATGTGCGGTGGGAAACTGGGTACGGTGCACCCTGGGCACCGAGGATAGAAAGTGAAACACCCTACTCTTCTGCTCTTACCCCCCACTCTGGGCCAGGAGCCCACATGCCCCTCTGGTGTGCTGCTGCTGACAGGGAGCCAGGCTGATTATGTGCTCATTACTCCAGCCGAGGAGAGAGAGAGAGAGAGAGGGAGAGAGGGAGAGTGGGAGGGGAGCAGCAGGCTGGCTCCCCAGGCCTGCAGGCTCCCCAGGCCCCAACACTGCACTAATGAGAGCAGGGGGAGCGGATGGGCACACACGGGGGGCCAGGGATTACTGCCCAGGGCCAAGAGGAGCCAGAGAGAGAGACCTGAGGAGAGGCGGTGAGGAGACACCAGCAGGGACTCCTGAAGCAGACCTGTGATGCTGCAGTCGTTCTGCAAGCATGTGTTAAACCTGACGTTTAGGTCTACTGATGCACACGTATATCTCATATTCTATTAGTTTACTGATAAGGTTTATGCAATCTATTTTTTTTTTTGTGAATGATATCGTCTCACATTCCTGCGAGTGCCGGCAGAGATCAATGCATTTATTGCTCCTGAGCGGAAATCTCTTTGACATTTCTGCTAATTCCGCCAATATGCAACAAGACGACGAGGTAAAATAGAAATCAGACGATTCAGTGGGCACAAAAAGTCCAGGGAAAGACCATCCTGTCATTGTGCAGATTGGGTCCATAAGGCCTGTATGCTAATCGGAGCCTGCTCTGGCCTGAGATCCTCAATTATTCAACAGACAGGTTTGTTTAGCATTCACTTGGTATTGCTTTTGGTAGTGATGGTGGTGGTGGGTGGATTGGGAAGAGGGGAACAAGCTTTTCTATGAACATACCACACCCCACCATGCACACACACACACACACACGCACATGCACACACGCACACGCACACACATACATGCATTCGTGCATCACCCCAAAACCCCCATATCAGCTCCTGTGTTCAGAGGGATGCCTTCTTATGAATAATACATCAAAGGTGCTGCAGGGCTTGGTGATGCAGTGTGAGGAACTTGTCAGCCCATCAGTAGTGGCCGAGCTGGACCAGGGAGCAGAGGGGAGGAGAGGAGAGGGGAGGAGAGGAGAGGGGAGGAGAGGAGAGGGGAGGAGAGGAGAGAAGGAAAGAAGCAGAGGTGGCGTCGCTGTCTGAATCATCTGCATCTCGCACCCATCTCTCACAACGTACCGATTCACAGTCATTAACAGTCTGCTGATAATGATGTCAAGGCTGCGTACTTCCCTCACTGAGGTCATTCAGTCGTTTGCAGTAATTTGTCCATAAGGCCTATTCTCTGTGTCATTACTGACTACACTGACTAGTACTGTTACGCTGGATTAGAAGGAGCTGTGACTCTTTAATGAAGCAGAACTGACCGGAGTGTCTGTCCCTCCGTTAGTTATCAGATCACCGTGCATTCAGTGCTCAAATATGGGCTTCACTTGACAGGGACACAAGAATCCCCCTCTTTGTTTCAATATTGTATTAGTGTGCAGGGTAATAAAGGCAACAAGGGACCTGGTCCTGTCAGCGTGTCATAAGTCACTTAGTCACCGAATTGTTTAAGTGAATTGAAGTGGCAAGGTCTAGAGCAGCATTCCAGAGATGACTTTTGTCTCCCCGCATGTGTCTGGTGCACTCGTCAACTCTCAGGGCTGCGCGACAGTTTAAGTAGAGATATTAACCGAAGAAGATGCAGCTTTTTTTTTTTTTCTCCTCTCAAAGCAATACATATACTTGCTTTCGGCCCATATTCGTTCAACAGACCTTTGACTGGGAGTCCGGTGAGATTTTCTCGTTTTGCATTAGGCAGTGAACAACCGGGATCCATCATGAAATCAAAGGCTTTGGGAGGACTGAACTGAATACTGATCTGAGGTCTGCAGCCCTGCTGGGCCACTGCAGAGACAAGATCCTCTTCAGAAATGGAATAAGGAACCAGTGCTTTGATTCCAATCTGGGTTCGCAGAATGAGTGAAATTGCTCAAGACACTGTTTATTAGCGGCAGATTTACCAGAAAATACAGTTTCAAAATATTTAGAACCACAGTGGAGCCCCATGAGATCTGTTCATGTTTGTGTCTCTATATGCTGTGCTGATTTTGCTAGCCCTCTCAATTTATTTATTGACCACTGGGGATATTCACTCCAGTAATATGACGCCGCTCGGCGCTGTATTATTCTAACCTAGAATATTACTGCCATTGACCTTTTCAGAGGCGATGACCAGACGTAAAGCACACGTTGCCTGTGATGAATGGCATAGTTTCGGAATGGTTGATTTTAAGGACATACGACACGGTCAGTCCCCTCTCACGTCCGCTTCCTGTTGGCGTTGACAAACAAGGCTTGGATTTCTCAGCATGCCAGGCATTCTTTTCACCCTGTCTTTCCTGGAGTTTTGAAAGGCCTCTGAGCCTCCCACCCAGAATCGCCGAGCATAAAGACACACAAAGCTGCGGGGTTATTCAGTTTGTTCTAAGCTCTCTTCCCCATCGGCTGTTTGCCTAGTAATTCAATTCAGATGTGCAGGATCCAAAAACATGTTTGCTTGAATGAAATCCACCCCTCCACCCACATTGACCAAGGACTGTGCTTTTCTTAGCGCCGTTCCAAGTTGGACAGCCAAGCGAGGTACTGCCACCTCGGCCTTTTTAAGCTTCAAACCCTCTTAAGAGACAGACATCTTTTCTCTGCATCAGCTCAGCAACTTTTTGCTGTGTTTTTTTTTTTTTTTTTCCTTTAAACCTTCCTGTTACTACGTCCAGTCGCTCTAAAGACCCGTTCTGGGTGTTTTTACTTGCTAGCTGAGAGGTACACACCGCTGCAGACCTGTTTGCAACAAGCAGGTCTATGTAAAGAGCATGAATTCTGTCTGTCGATGTAGATACCATCTGGTTCCAGGTTGCTCTTTATCCGTCCTATCACGTAGGTGTTGTTTATATTTAAAACACAGCTCATGTTCCTTGTGGTTTCCTTATTACGCTTTGCTTGTGGATCATGAAACCAGGCGTATGAAGCTGTCATGGGCTGGAGGAATATTACCTCTACACAGAAAGCAAGTGAATGAGGGCATTGATACATTAGTGTTTAGTTTTAAGTCATGATTGAGCCATTAGTCCAGTTTTTCAATTTCACAAAACCACATTTTATGCTTTCGGAGCTTTACTCGTCAGAAAATTATTTTGATTTTGACTGATTTAATTCAAAAATGTTGTGAGTTAAAGACGAGACTTTGCCTGATGAAGTAGCAGTCTTTATTCCTAACGGAGAAGCTCTGGCAGGTAGGATACAGGTCAGAGTAGATTTGCATATGTGCAACCTGCATACTCCATTTTTTTCCCCACATTTTGTCGGGCTGCGGAACTGAAAGGCAGCCTGGAGTTGAAACTAGTGCCTTCAAACTTGGAAACATGTTTAGAGCACACGATATGAATAATTAATGGGCATCATTTCAAATTCTCACTGAACTGCTTCCCAAAATGTGTTGGCACCCAGGTCTAGAGGTCTCAAACAGCCCTCACAATATAGGGAAAATGCAGGCATATTGTACACGAAGTAGAACAACAAAGCACAACTCAAATATACATGACATGTGGGACCTGGGATTTCAACTCAGCGAGTCAACACTATTTCCACCGTGAAGCTTTATCAAAGCCTTTCCTGTGTTGTGTGAAATCGTGTTCTCTGCACATCATCATACGTACTGACCTTATATGCTCTAAGTCTGGAGAAACCAAAAAAAAAAAAAGTCCTGAGCAAAGTGATCTTAATATAGCCATGTTTAACACCAGTAAATATTTTCCTCTCTCCATCTGGCATTACCTGAATCAAAGCGTGCTTTAGACATGGGAGAAACCAATTTGCTAAAGATTTAAAAGGAGGAAAAGGTTGGACCTTCCTTTAAAAAAAAAAAAAAAAAAAAGTGGCAAAAGAGAAAAAAAAAAAGAAAAAAGCTACGATTTGGAACAATTCGTGGCAGCGTGAGGCAGGAGAGTGTACAGAAGTCTCAATGCAAACCTTGTTCCCGAGCAGACCACGTTGGAGAGAGACGAGAGGTTGAGAAGGGGGGTGGGGAGGGATATTGAAGAAAGGTTAGCCTGGAGGAACAAGACTCCTTTCTCCCCCCCCTCCCCCCACCCCACCTCCCTCCACTACCGCCCAACCCACCCACCCCTTGACCCTCCCATGTGACAAGTTGAGCCAACAAGTGCTCTATTCAGCCAGGCAGCCAGAGGAAATGACTGCGAGGCTGAGCGCTGCCTAATGAAAGTAGAGACGCTGGTTATTATTATTGTCTTCATCATCTTCGTCGTAGTCGTAGTGGAGGGAAGGAAAAAATCCACACTTTGTGTAAAAGTTAGATTCATCTCTGAACTCTCTGCTCTTCACCACTTGTCTTCAGTTATACAGAATCTTAAGTCTTTTCCTAACGTTTGGGGCATCTGTAGTGTAACGTGGCAGTGTAATTCCCCCATGTGTGCCTGCTTACTCCCATCAAGTGGCTGCTGTCAGACAGAGTGGGAGATGATGTCTCCACTTGTTTATGGGTATTCAGTTTACCTTAGCCTGATTGTGTTTGTTTGTGGCTTGCTGGTGTGACTTTTGGACTCTGTGGCACCGTTGTTTTTCTTGTTGGACTGAACAAACAGTTCTCTCCTTAGCTAAATGACCGTAATGGTCTTGGCATGTGTCTGCGAGGCTTTTTAGTGTTCCTTGGTGCTGGTCCAGATTGCATCACAGGGCTGGTCACACGCACAGACTGTGATGTTTACCATGGAGGGCACTCACACGTGATGGCCTATTTACTCCATGCATTTGTTTTGAACAATGGCCCACACAAATCATGTGCAGTGTACAGTATGGGAAAGAAATACGCCTGTTTCATAGTGACTTTGATTGATGACTTTGTATTCACTGTGTTTTGAATGTTGTGTCAGACACTTGCTGCTGAACTGGTCACGTCCTGCTCATAAATTCTTGTTCCTGTTCTCCTCTTCATCAACAGTCCAACAAAGTCCCAGTGGTGCAGCATGCCCACCACGTCCACCCGCTGACGCCCCTCATCACCTACAGCAACGAACACTTCTCCCCCGGCACGCCGCCGTCACACCTCTCCCCAGAGATCCTCGACCCAAAGACAGGTGAAGTCACATTAACCTTCGGCTGCAGATCCACATAAAGCGTGGCGATGGTCGGCTTGAATTCACATCACTCACTGTAAATCGAGGTGGACAAACGTATTGAAACATCCACAGAAACCAGGAGGCCGGCGCTCTAATGAGCACAAACAAACATATGCTAATGAGCTTGACGGGGTCATGATGTATGAAAAGGAAACAGTGTGTTTAGACACATTTTGACAAAGCTGTTTCTGTTTGGAGCATACTGAGCAAGTTTCTATGGACATTTTGTTACTTATTTTCCACCTTGAAGACCTTGAAGTTATTGTTGGAATCAAGCTTCTGTCCTCAGCTACCTTTCAAGCCTAACGGTTAGAGTAAAAGATAAGAGTAGATAGAGTTTTGTTTTATTTTCAGAGATTAAAAAAATGTTTTTAATTGCGCCTCAGCGAGTGTGTACAGCATTTTAAAAGCTGCCTTCTGTCACCTGCAGGTATTCCTCGAACACCTCACCCATCAGAGCTCTCTCCATACTACCCCCTGTCTCCTGGTGCTGTCGGCTCGATCGCACACCCTCTGGGCTGGCTCATGCCACAGTAAGTTCATTTTCCTGCCACCTGTCCACACAGCCACATGAGTTTTGTTCTGAAAAGTGTGTAAATGAAATATTTTGAATGTCATGTTTTTTCTTCAGAAGCTCAGAAAAATATTTATAGCGAATATGTTGGCCAGACATTTTCAATCACTTTTTTAAAAAATCAGTTTGTATGTTCACTTGCTTTGAAGTCGCATGTCATCACGCCACAGTTAAAGCACGGATGTTAGCGAACTAATTTTTAATAAAGCTCACGTCAAGTGAAGCATGAAGAAAAGCATAAAAAGGACATTTTTTTTGTAACGTTTGTTAAGAGCAATGTCTCAGTTTTATGCTCCATAGTCTGAGTGCAGGTGCACCATATCAGAACAATGATAAATTAAAACATTTGAGTTCACCAGGAGGAATTCCTGAACATTTATGGGTTTTGCCACGGGTCTCATAATCAATTGCAACGGTGCTGTTCCACAAGCAGGGGATTTGAGTTGATGAGTAGAGGATTAGTGCTGGTGGGTTAGCTGTCAGCTGTGTTTGATCCACCTCACTCTGATGCTTTCGCTCGCTCTGTCTCTCTCTGTCTCCCTCTGTCTCCCTCTGTCTCTCAGGCAGGGCCAGCCCATGTACTCCATCCCTCCGGGGGGATTCCGTCACCCCTATCCAGCGCTAGCAATGAATGCATCCATGTCCAGGTGAGCAGATCATGTTCAGCAACACCCCCAGTTTCCCAATGGGAGACATTTAATATCTGCTGCTTCTATGACGTGCTGTAATCACATTTCTCTAGCTTTCTTTGCCAGCCTTTTCAGACTGTGAGTAAAATAAATGGCTGATGTGCAGTTTCATTGTTGAGCTGTTACAGCAACATTTTAAGGAAACACCATAGATCTTGTTTTGAATGGTTGCTTAATATCTCTCAACCACATACATTTGGGATATAAAGCAGAATTTAAAAAAAAAAAAAAAAAAGTTAGTTCCACTTTTGAGAGAACATTGTCAGATCACGGACAGCCAGCAGTGTCAAGACTACAAAGGGATGTGAGGTCTGAGTCTATCACAGACAAGTTCAGCTTCTTAAATAGAGTGAACACATTATTGGCATTCAGCGCTCCTCTCCTGTCTTTTCTCTCTGAGCTAAACTTCTGTGGTCAGGCCAGTGTTCTGAGCCACTCCACAACACACACACGCGCACGCACACACACACACGTATAGTGCCGAGATGAAAGGGCTGAGAATCGATTAGGACAAATCAAAGCTCATCTGAACCTACACGTCCCATCAGACTAAACTCTCTGACCCTCTGTCAAAATTGGAAAGATTTGTAGCAGGCCTTCCGGTGTTAGTATGAGATGAAATATTCAGAAGGGCCTCTGTGATCAATAGCATGTGCAGCACCATCCTGAGGTGAACTCAGATCATCAGAACATACCTCACACTCATTTTTATTACTATGTAATGCATCAGATTTAGTGCATTCCCCACTACTGCACCAATCCTGCACTGCATGAATCTTAATGGGAGCATTGTTTAAAGAATGTGTAGCTTGACTGCATGCCATCACTTAAAGCAGGAGCAGAGTTGTTCACTTGGGACTAAGCAGGATGTTTACAGATATAGTCATAGATATATGTTTATTATCAAGGGGATGATATGGCACCTCCTTGTTTATATAGTGTAAATTATTAAATAGATCACAGGAAAAAAAAAAAGCTTCAAAACATCAGCTTTTAATTACATCTGCTTTGTAAGACTTTATTTTAACTTAATTTTTTTTAACTTTATAGAGATAGTGATGGTAAACATTGACTGAGGAGTCAAAACAAGCTTTCTGTGTGAACATTTTTAACCTTGAATCCAATGCTGTTGTTTTCGATGGCAGCTCCAAACAGTTAGAAATGTTTCGGTTCAAGTTACCACTGGCTCGGTCCATACTGGGTGTATCATAAGGTAAAGCTAATAACTCTGGACTCACCTCATTTAAGTAAGTACAAGGATATATTGTGCATAGTCTCCATTACAGTCATATTAACAAGCTTTAAATAGATTTAGCCTTCATTTTCCTCTGTAACACTAACTGCAAAGTGTGTGGTAGAGGGTTAATTTTCCCCTTTGTCCTTTACAATGCTCCTTTGTATTAACAATTGGAAATTGAGAGAGCCACTTTGTAAAAGGTGTTCTGTGTGTACGGCTGTCAGAACGCTCTCCATGGTCTGGAACGTGGTAAGGAAAGTGGTTTCAGGTGTCACGGCCATGCTGTCGCCATGGTAACAACACACTCCACTTTTCTCCAGCCATCGCCGAAGAAAGGGGCTTTTGAAAAAGTCTTTATTTGAACAAAAAGCAAGCATGTAAGTCATTGTGTGTATGAATTTAGTCTAGACAGGCGCAGTAGGCACGGTGAGTTTCACCCTGAGGGTAAAGCAGGGCAGTAATGTGCCAAGTTAGCGGAACCTTTTCTCAACAGATGAACAGAAACTTGCCGTTAAACGCGACTGTTAAAATGTTGCCTCCTTTCGCCTCCTCAGCTTGGTGTCCAGCCGTTTCTCCCCCCACATGGTGACTCCACCTCCGCACAGCCTCCACCAGACCGGCATTCCCCATCCCGCCATCGTCTCCCCGGCCATCAAGCAGGAGCCCAGCGGTGACAACATCAGCCCCTCGATGCATGCGTAAGGACAATTCAAATAGTCATTAAAACCAGCTTTTGTGGCCGAACAGTGTTTGCTATCTTTTACCAGCTCCTCTCCGCCATTCACGCTTCATTAACAGCATCTTTTTAATGTTTTGGATTAGCAGGAAATCCCCTGTTCCTCCCAAGAAAGAGGAGGACAAGAAGCCTCATATCAAGAAGCCCCTGAATGCTTTCATGCTGTATATGAAGGAGATGAGAGCCAAAGTAGTGGCAGAGTGCACTCTGAAAGAGAGCGCTGCCATCAACCAGATCCTTGGAAGGCGGGTAAGTGGCACTGACAGAGATGTGCATCTGAGTTTATAACTATGCATGCATGTGTGTGTGTTTAGCAGTCCTTTGATATACTCTGTCTATGTCCACAGTGGCATTCCCTGTCAAGAGAGGAGCAAGCCAAATACTATGAGCTGGCCAGAAAAGAGAGGCAACTGCACTCCCAGCTCTATCCAGGATGGTCAGCACGAGATAACTATGTGAGTAGGACGTTTCCACCATCGGCTCTCATGTCAGTGGGTAGAGGAAGTTAGAAAAAAAAGTTCTCACTGGGTTCGGTTAACTGTGTAATTATAGTAACCACACTTTTGTTCTCATAAGCTGAAGTTGCTGAGGTGGTTTACTTCCACAGTGAAAAACAACATTGTTTTATCTGTTGCAGGGAAAGAGAAAAAAGAGGAAGAGAGAGAACAAACCAGACTCAAAACCAGAAGGTAAGGGGCCTTTTCTTCCTGACAGCTTTTATTTGTTTTTAGAAAACTGTAGAAAAAAAGTTGTTTTGAAGAAAATTGTAGAAACTAACAGCAAGCTTTATTTTTCCTGCAAAGCTCAAGTTCAACCTGGGACACTGCGCCTTTATTCTGTTATTTTTATCTACCTTTTTTTGCATGGATTCTTTTCTTAACTAACACATACTAACTTCTTTCCCTGCTTCTGTACTTTAACAAGCAGCTTATGAGGTTCAGTGCTAATAGTGGCAGGGATGTCTGCTGTTGTGCAACCAAATGACCACAAAATAAAAAGAACTTTCCACACTTCAGTGCACGTTTTATTGTAGTGTGTAATTTTTTTTTGCATCATAAATGCCTCCCATCAGAATGTGTTTAGCATCCTGTTTCACTGTCCGTGCTGTAACGTGTTTTCAAGTTGATTCGAACAAGTCACGTCTCAGAACTTTCACCGCCATCGTCTTCACTGTTGTAATTATCGCTCCTTCACTTCTGTCACCGGCAGCATTGAGGGACTTGAACCAGATTTGAAGCCAGCAGGAGATCCATAATTCAGCCTCTTCACTTCTCCTTTCTTTTCCCCAGACTTCTCAATAAGAAGCAAGAAGCAGTGTGTGCAGTACCTGCCCTCTGAGAAGATGTGTGACAGCCCTGCGTCGTCACACGGCAGCATGTTGGACTCGCCAGCCACTCCCTCTGCAGCCTTGGCCTCCCCGGCTGCTCCTGCCGCCACTCACTCCGAGCAGGCCCAGCCGCTATCGCTCACCACCAAACCGGAGGGACGCATGCACCATCACTTCTCCCTACCCGGAAAAGCTCCTGGATCCACCTCCTCTTCTTCCTCTTCCTCCTCCTCCTCCTCTTCTTCCTCCTCATCCCAACCCGCCATCTCCATCCCACTTGGTACTTCAGGTAGCCAGTCGACCACACCCATTCTCACCCGGCCAATCCCCTTCACCTCTCTGCACCACTCCATGCTCTCCCCGCCTTCCCCCTTCCATCAGGCAGCCCTTCACTCCCATCATGCCCTGTTCCAGTCGCAGCCCCTGTCCTTGGTAACCAAACCAACTGAATGAATCCGCAAAGGCAAATTTTCTCCCATTTATTGTGCTGTATATTGCTTTTCTTTAAAATAGATATTAGAACAACTTTTTTTCTAAATGATGAAAAGGAAGAAATATTATTGGTCAATATTTGACTGTCTCCTTTTCTACATCTCTCAATGAAACAAAATGTATTTTTTGTAAAGTTTACTGCAGAACTGGTTTCTTTTTGATGCATTTATCCAATGAACCTCTTGTATAAAAGAACCAATGTACATAAAGTTTCTTTATAAAAACAAAAAGGAACAAAAACATGTTTTCTTTTTAGCCAAAACCTGATTAATGTTAGTATTAAGTTTAAGTCATAGTACTGGCCAATAATTGCAGCCCCCCCTTTTCAATTCACGAGTGTGTGCCCCTTCTTTGACATGTTAAATAAACATTTGAAATTGTTTCTTAAAAGAAATGCCTCCATCTGTCTTTTCACATGCATTTTTTTTGTCATTTAATAAGGAGAGGTTTCTTTAACAAGGTAATGTGGTTTGGATTCATATTCCCATAATAGTGACCGCGGTGCATAACAAGTTGATAACTGCCTTTTGTAGGTGTTGAATGTAGATTTAATAAGCAGTATAATGTTATTACAGCCACAATAGAATTGAATAAAAGTCCATAACACACCTGTCATTTTTTTAGGCTCATGTTATGCTTCAGTTGTAAACAGGGAACATCTTCATAAAATCCTTGATGATGGTGGCATGGAGTTGAATGTTTAATAAAGCAGAATTAGGCTAACCACACTGGAAAATGAGTGCCTGAAGCAGGGTAACAAAAAAAAATGTAAGCCTAAAATAAATACAAATAAAAAAATAATAGACATCTGCTCCTTCTTGGAATATAGCGTCCCTCAACAATGACAAAAAAGCAGGTCAGCCCCATCCAAGCGCGCCGAACCCTTCTCGGGTTCCCTGTTCCTTTTGCACTTTTACTGCATCTTTATTCACCGTTTGGCACACTGCTTAGGCTTTAATTAACTCAGAGGTAATGGGATGGAGCCCCTGGGACCTCATTAGGCATTTCAATTAGTGAAAAATACACAAGGTAGGTTACAGTTTTTGGTGGCTTTGGAGATGAGGAGTAGTGCCAGGGATGGACCAATTTTGTCAGAGCAGGGGGGGGAGTGGGGGTGCGGGGGGACTGACCTAGGCGAGCCAACTGCTGCATATATATACATTTTGCCATTGAAGATGACTTTCCAGATAGTAGACAGCACCACCAGACACACTGCACCAATGGAGCATTCTGTGTTAATTGATTTTAAGCTTACACATGCTACATAAATGATCTTGACATTGTCAGAGATCTATAGGAGTCAGCTACTGAGCCACTATTTATCATCCGTTTACTGTTAATTGTCTGTGACAGCATCAAATGTCAGTATCATAAAACAAAATTACCTCTGGTTCAGACAGTCTCCTAAAACTGCAGGTGGACTGAGGATGTCTTCCCATTGTGCGCCCCCTGCCACCCCACACACCCCCAACCCCCACCCCATGATAGAGGCACCAAACTGTCAAGTCTCCACAGCTCTGTTTTAAGCAATCATTAGCCATAATAAGTCTTTGCTTGTTTGCCGTTCTATCTTACATCATTCCAAGCAAAACCACACAGTCTCTGGTGCCACGGCTGCCTACTCTGAGCCACTTCACCGATCCGTCAGTGAAATTACAGGTAATGAGTTGTCAAAACAGCCAGCAAATCTGTCTTCTCAAGGCCATACATCGGTGTTCATTTCTGCTAAGACAGACCCTTATTATGAAACTCAGTCCCCAAGTGATGACATCAAATGTGCTGGTTATTGCAGGTATTCTTCTGGTAGATATATCGCCATACCTGTGCATGCTTATTTTTTTTTCACAGTTTTCACTTGTTTCTTTACTGAAGGGAATCCCATGGAATCTATTACAACATGATTATTACAGCATTTTTTAGCTGAATTTTAGCACATAGCAGATTGGCAAGTAGGGTTTTAAAGCACAGACATTTTGTTCAGTTTTTAACAAAATCTATATTTGAAATGTAATAAAAAGATATGTTATTTTAAAGTTCCCATGCTCCTCATATAATGTAACCTGCTGCTGTTTATCTGTAATAACGGATCTGTTTCGCATCCTCTCAACATCTGCCATGTAAGCACAAGGTCAGATTTAATACATGTTAATTTTTGCTCATTAAATTCCTCCAATCTCTTGCCAAGGTTCTTTTTTGGGCCTTCCTTTGATCTCGAATTTATTCCAGGTTAACCCTGTTATAGTTCCCCTGCGTAATATTGCATCTAGAACTGTCATTTCAGAAGTCACTAAAATCATTTTATAAAAAAAAAAAAAAAACTGCAACCACAGAAAACACCCACCCATCAGCATCATTACGTCTAAATCCACACAATAACGCATATTTACACTGGTGGGTTTCTGTCATTGTGTTCAGTCAGAAAAGGCTGATCCTATATCATCCAATGGCTCTGTGACCTTATAGTCCCATTAATAACAGGATGCTGTGTTTGCTTCACATGTGGTTTCCTAAAGTGATACTAATTGATTGTTTCTGTAACATTCACTGAGCTTAGCAAGACTCAGCTGGTGCCTTTGTGAAGATAGATATGGCTGGCTGTGAGCTTAAGAACCTCCTTAATGTATTATTCACACCCATTTGACCTTAAAGATGGAAATGCAAATGTGTGTCAAGAATGAGAAGGATCATTGGACTTTTCAAATGTCAAAGAGCCTGCCACAATTAAGACATATTCATTACAAGCGCCCACGGGTCCCCCACACCCAGCTGACATGTAAAACACCTCCAATTAATATTTGGATCATTATCTCATCACTAGAGCTACTGCACACATTCAATTCAAATTCATATATTATAATAACCATGGTGCTCATCTGCAAAGTTTAGTGACTTAATGCTAATTATTTTTATTTTATAATGGAAGAAGTACTGTTTAATATATTTTGAGGCTGTTATAGGACAACATAATGAGTTGACAGTTTTTGAAACGCCCTACAATCACATGCAGATTAAGTAATCTAGTGTTAGGATGTGCTTTTTGTCAGTTTTTTAAAATTGCACTATATATCAATACTGCCATCTGCTGATGAGGTCAAATACTGACACAACCAACTCATATTGTGGTAATATCCCCATCATGTCAGTACCTAACCTTTGGGTGGCAGCAACAACACAAATGTTATCTGCTCCACTCCTCCTGTGGTGGATCACTAGACAACAGCAGATCTTGTATAATGATAAATATAGAATTTAATTCTCCATCGATGTTGTCTCTCACCTTTACAAGTTCAGTTCAGTTGAGTACAATGGAGTGTAAGTACAATAGGAGGATGTCAGCCTCACATACAGTAGCATCTACAGTACGAATGTATCTAAATATTTAGTCTCCCTTTGTTTCAACATGTGCCATTCAAATGAAACTAAATAATTTGGCGACGACAGTCGAGTCTGGCCTCCCACTGGATTCCTGTCTATACCAAGATTCACTGACATAAAAAAGTCAAGCTGACTGGCTCAAGTGTGCAAACATGCATTGTTTTACCATATACATAGATAAGTGCAGGCATTTGTGAAGGGAATGCGCTACGACCATGACTGAAAAGGGCAGGAGAGGCTTTACATCCTGGTTGAACAGTACAAACGGCATTTTGATGACACATGGATGACTGTATTTGCCTGACACATTTCACTGATTTGCAAGAGCTGAGGGCTGAAATTAGGGAATCTGATTGGTTGTGTCTGGTCATGTGATTTCTTGTTGCTAAACTGGTGAATCCAGGGTGTCAGGGTCAGGGATAACTTCACCTTGTTACACTTGGGTGGAAGTGAATTTTTTTACGAACGGTGTTGATATTTTTTCTAGATTATGATGTGAGAGCTGCACCACCAAACAACTGAAATTAAATATATTTTAATAAATGGCAGTGAATGTTGGCATTTGAATCTGACTTAGGTTGATTGTTTTAATATCAAATTTCAACTTCTTCAATTGAAATCAGTAAAAAAAAAAAAAAAAAAAAAAAAAAAAAAAAAAGAAAGAAGAAAGTTTGGTGTTAATGAAGGAGCTGAAGACACAGCCGCCATGGGCAGCGCAGCTGTCATGGCAGCACTCCAGCTGTAGGTGGCAGTAAACCTCATCTCTGTTTGTTTGATCTGCAGAAGAAGAACGGGCTGGTTTGTACACGGAAGCAGGAACAAGACTTTAAATCTTCCAACCTGTCATACCACATTAGTCAACGCGGATTGTGTGGTGAGCGATAAGCAGAGACGGACTGGACATATTTGATAGTTTGTGTTGTCTCCGGTGTGCGGACACAATGAAGACGGGTTTCCTGCTAATCACAGTATCTCTCTGTTGCTGCTTAGTCACAGGTGAGGGGAGTTTTGCATCGTCTTTTTGTTCTATGCCTCCTTCAGACTCATTGTCAGAGAAATGTTGGACTCTCTCCATAATCCCTGTTTGCTAATGCAGCTTGTCTTCGACAGTTAAATTACAAAACAACTCTGAGACAAGTGAAACTAATCACAGAGGTCACTTTCACCGTCAGTGTTGTGTTGAAGGAAAATCTTTACTGAATGGATATACATACATACATACATACATACATACATACATACATACATATACATACATACATATATACCTGGATATATTTTCGTTATCTGATTTAACTGAGCCTTACATTGTCCCTCCTGATGCTTGTTACCTACGAAGCAGGATGTGAGGTTTTCAGACCTAAGACAGTGGTTCACTTCTTACCGGGGTAAATCACCATGGTAACTCATGCTTAACCGCTAACCTGCTCCGGGGCAAATTAACTTCAGAGGATCAGATCAAAACCTGTCTACAGCCCAGCTGCTGACCAATCGATAGATTACTGGAAAAACGGAGTCATCATTCCCACAGGATCCCGACGGAAACAAGAATTCACAATAAAGCGACTTATAACAAACGGGGGGAGAGACCATTTTTCTTTTCTTCTCTCCTCTCTGGCAGTATTAACCGTCTCACGTAAAGATAATTCATGTACTTATTTAGAGTAGTAAATAGTGGTAAAGTACTAACTAGTAAACTTAGCCTGAATTTAATAACTGGATATTATTTGTAGTGTTTCCTTTTTATTCTTGTCATGTGATCATATTGTTCAAATTTCACCTCGTTGAATATCACTTTATGATGTTGCAAATAGCAAATTACCTGCAGGTATCAGCGTTTCTTCTCATATCATAGTAAGTACTTTATTAATGGTTCTGATGATGTTGCTTATAATTAGCAACTCTGCTTCTTTCACATGAACGTGCTGGTAGTTGGATAGGGGATTTAACTGAGACAGTTTATAAGCAGCTTCATAGTACATATTATCCAGGACAGCCAATGTTAGATTCAGTTAAGCAAGATAACAAAAATATATCCCAGGTATGTTGAACCTGCGTCGTAGTGCAGGCTTCTGCATAACCTGAGGCCTGTACTAAGAAGCAGGTTAACTCTGGGTTTACCTATCCAGCTATGAGCATTTTCATGTGAAAGAGGAGGATTCTCTAAATCAGTAGCCTTGACAGGAAGTTGTGCTGTACAGTCACACGCAACTACTGTTTTGCATGAAAGGTAAAATGTTACAGTGGGAAGTCCCAACAGTAATAAAAAAAAAAATGGTATCGGAACATGTCTAGTTGCATGCCTTTCCTATTGTGTCTCTCCTCTGATTAGCTGACGTCTCTCTACAGTCCCTGTCCAATAAAGGCATAAAAATGGCCAAAAGAATAATAATTAATAATAGTAATAATAACAATAATAATGAATTTTACTGTCATTTGTTCATTTGCTTGTATACCAAACTAGCTGTTTGGTTCAAAGGCAATTCCAAGCTGTTTGTTTGCTGAGCCTGCCACTTTGGGCTTGATATTACAGCCTTTTTGTTATGCTTTTTACAACATATAATTTTATCAGATAATCAAATAATCTCAGCTAATTTAATCAAGTGGGGCGAGGATGACAAGAACATGACAGAGGACATTACTAACAAGGTGGGACAAATATTCAAAATTGCCTTTGTTCTGCTGGTTAAAACTTTTTTTAAATTTATTTATTTATTTTTTTTTAATTATTTACAGGGGCTCCAACACAAAAAGCTAAGGGCCAAGATTCAACCATGACGACCCAAAGAAAACCTAGTGCAGGTGAAGCAAACGATCAACAAGCAATGACACCTTCAGAAAACAGTCAGGGGAAGGGGCCTGATGACACTGAGACCAAGGAAAAGAAAACCAGTGATCACAAGTCCATAACCATCCAGGCAGCTAGCGAAGGCAATGCACAATTGGGAAACGACGGTAAGAAAACAGCAGACAACAGCAATGAGAAAACAACAGACAACAGCGATGAGAAAACAAAAGACAACGGCAGTGAGAAAACAACAGACAACAGCAATGAGAAAACAAAAGACAACAGCAACGGGAAAACAAAAGACAACAGCGATGACAAAACAAAAGACAACAGCAATGACAAAACGCCAGACAACGGCGACGACAAAACGCCAGACAACGGCGACGACAAAACGCCAGACAACGGCGACGACAAAACGCCAGACAACGGCGACGACAAAACGCCAGACAACGGCGACGACAAAACGCCAGACAACGGCGATGACAAAACGCCAGACAACGGCGACGACAAAACGCCAGACAACGACCATGACAAAACAAAAGACGACGGCCATGACAAAACGCCAGACGACGGCCATGACAAAACACCAGACAACAGCGATGACAAAACGCCAGACAACGGCGGTGAGAAAAAGGCAGAAAACGGTGGCGAGAAAACGCCAGACAACGGTGATGACAAAACAGCAGACAACGGTGATGACAAAACAAAAGACGATGGCCATGAGAAAACAAAAGACAATGGCGATGAGAAAACAAAAGACGATAGCGATGAGAAAACAACAGACGATGGCGATGAGAAAACAACAGACAACAGCAATGAGGAAACAGAAAAAGACGTCAGTGAGAAAAATGCAGAAGATGTCGCTAATGAGAAAGAAACAGACAAAAAGGACGAAAGTGAGAAAAAAACAGAAGAGAAGAAGCCAGAAGAGGACAGCAGAGATGGGAAAATGGGGGAGGAAAGTCATCAGTATAACGCACCTGGAATGAAGGACGACACAGAAAGCAGTCATTTCTTTGCCTACCTTGTCTTTACAGCTGTGCTGGTGGCAGTGCTTTACATCACTTACCACAACAAGCGGAAGGTACTTGACCTCTGAAACTTTTGTTCTTATTCAGACCACACTGAAGCATACTTCCTGTGTTTCCACTTACCCTGATTTTACATTGTATGTGTGTCAACCGTTGTGGTCTCTGCATTCTTGTTTTATGAAACCCAAAAGAAACAGTGCTAACTCTGTCACAGGCCTTTGTTTTATTTGCAGTCAGGTCTCCACTTTATGTAATGGAATGATTTTAACTCTTGGCAGTGTCAAATTCATGAAAACATGTAATTCACTCCACATCATTTGTCTACAACTGAATATGTGGGACGTGGTCAGCTTTATGCTAAGTAAAGCTAACCGGCTTCTGGTAGTAGCTTCATACTTACTGTGCTGATATGACAGTGGTATAAATCTTCTCATCTAAGTTTCAGCAAGAAAATCACTGCAAAATTTTCCCAGAAATATCCAACCATTTCTGTGAGATGCTGTTTTTATGTTTACTTGAAGGATTTTAATTGCCAAGTGCTGTGTGGTGCATAATGGAGCACACAGAAAAATGAATCCACTCTGCTGCCTCCTGTTCATTAGTGTATTGAAACACAGACCAGACTAGCCATTTGAAACCAATATCTGTTTGTCTTTTCTTTCCTCTCGCCAGATCATTGCCTTTGTTTTGGAGGGAAAGAGATCCAGATCTACACGTCGACCTAAATCTACAGAATACCAGAAGCTGGAACAACATGTAGGTTGCTGATATAACCCCCCCCCCCCTTTTTTCTTTTTAAATTAAAAATCATTAACTATTTTGTGAGTTTTGAAATCTCTACATTTTCTTTCAGATGTGATCTCAAGTCGTTTTCGTGAAGCCATTGCCTGGAGCAGCTGAATACACTTTAGGTTGTGTGAGAAGGGGGCGAGTAGATACAGGCATTAGTTTTTTTTCTTGTGTCCTCTGCATTGATCTCAACTTGATTTAAATGGACATTGTTGTATTTTGTACCTTTAGATGCTTATTGCATGACTATGCAGATTAAATTGTTGCCTTATTGAGGGACTTGGTGAAATGCAGTGAGGGTTAAATAAGCATGTTGTTTTTGCACTTGTGTCGTTATTCCACTTTTTAGCAATCTTGTAATTTGACCTGACTAAGGTCCTGACTCAGGATATTTCAGTAGCAGATGAAAAGAATAGCTGTTTGGATTCCAGCCTTGTTTGTACAGTGCATTAGTCATTGCACTGTGTACCTAAAGAAGCCATTTGAATCCTTGTAAAATACTGATTGTGTAGAGTTTCTGTGTGGATGTTTTAAATGTCTGTTAGTTAAAATGTATCCAGATTCTTATTTAGATGTGCTAAAGTATCACAGTGGGGTTTCTGCTCAAAACCATATGGTGTTGGCCAGATGAATGTAATAGCAACCTTTATTTTTCCGAATGAGATGCTTGCTCAGTGCTCACCCACTTCAGCTTCTTAAAGGCAGAGATTGAAAAATGCTGACACTTGGATGAAAAGATCAACACTCTCATAGTCGTTAGTAAAACAGCCTACTGCCGCTTAGCAAGCCAGATGCTGTCAGAAGGTCACAAAATCTGCCTTCCAGCACCTTTAAAGTCTGTGAATTACCATTTATATTTCTTTTGTTCAATAAATACAAAAACTCAAGTGTTAAAATGATATGTTGCAGTTTTACAAGGGGCTACGTGTTGGACTATTTCTTGAGCTGGAGCATTTATGCTAAGCTAAACTAGCCATCTACTGGCGATAGCTTCATTGTTGCCGTACAAATACAAGAGTGGTGTTGATCTTCTCATCTCACTCTCTGCAAGAAAGGGAACAAGCATGTCTCCCAAAATGTTGAGCTAGTCCATTCAAATACAACTAAGTAACATGTGTTGGGTACACGTGTAAATGTCCTTCGTTTTATCCAGAGTGAATATGATGCAAAGCAACCTGCATGGTGTAGCTGACCGTGTTACAGTGTTGGTTATTTGTAAACTGTCAGTCAAGTTATTATGTTTGCCCAGCACCTCTGTGACCAGTTATTCCTCTAACTTATCACTTGTTGCTTTGCATTGAAACTATAGTCTGAAATTGTGATTGATCTAACCAAAAAAGTATTTTGTAAGAGGAACCTGGCCAACGACTGTGTTGGTTTCACTGTTGGGAGTGCACTATTGGAAAGTAATGTCTGGGGATATGTGACCACTAATACATTAGATTTAAACTGTCCTCTAGAGTCGATGTGTGTGTTGATGTTTAGAGATGACAGACTTGTGCCAAATTGTGAATGATTTTTACTGTGATTCAATGTGTGACTGTTGTATTTGCCTGTTTCATAAATTAATATATTTTTACTGGGTCATAATCCATGGAGAGCCCTGTCTGTAGAGAAAGGAAAAGAGATATAATCAAAATCAAAGCCCATATTGTGTCCCAAAAATATATTTCTATTGTGAGATCTGGAAAGAAAATTCTTGTTTTTTTTTTTAACACGAGTGAAAAAAGCATAGTTACAATATAGAAGTTTAATGACCTTGTAGCTAAATAATTAGGTATACAGTATTTATTTCATTTTGTTAGGAATGGCTGTCCATAAAGACGAACTGTTGTCCTTCAAATGTTTCTTTGCCAAACCAATTCAGATGACTATTGATTCTAAAATAAATGCTTTTTGTACTTTGCAGCCTCATGAGTTGGATTCCCAAATTTTCCTTAACTGTCACAGCTGCTTCAGTGATTCGAGGCCTGACAATCGGTGGTAAAAGACGTATTCAGATACTGTACGCAAAAGCAAAAGATAACAAACAACGCGACCGTGTAAAAAGAATCCAGTGCAAATAAAACGCATTGCATTCAAAATCCTTCAAACCATTAAATGTAAAAAAAAGTAAAAGTAGTCATCATCCAAAGGGTCACAAGATAAATCTAATGGTTGGTGAGATGATTAATGAGGAATCTTTTTTGTCTAATATTATAATAATTTTCTCTCTTTAAGCATCAAACGGTGATTTAATGAAACCACCTAAGTTGGAAATGAAATCCCTCTTTGATGTAACAGTTAACTCAGCCATCTCAAATTGAACAAGGGGTCCCAACTAATTATGTTGTCAAATGAATGTAGTCAAGTAAAAAGTACAACA
This sequence comes from Seriola lalandi dorsalis, assembly GCF_002814215.2. Lineage (NCBI taxonomy): Eukaryota > Metazoa > Chordata > Actinopteri > Carangiformes > Carangidae > Seriola > Seriola lalandi. The sequence goes on from NW_019525496.1 coordinate 907,987, forward strand.
TTTTCCTCTGAAATTTACTTAATAGTATAAAGTACAGTACAGTGCTTGAGTAAATGTGTTTTAAATTCCAACTCTGCCCATAATACATGAATTTCCCCTAGGGGAAAAGTAAAGCATCTATCTATCTATCTAATAAGTCAGGAGGGAAAACACTTTTCTTTCAATGAATAAACATCATTTTATGGTTATGCCACTGTACATATCACCACTGTGAAACAATGTCCCACTCCCCCACACATCAAGTAGTGCAGTAAGATAAGGTCCTCACACCGGCATCATATTCCTGGCCTCCTCTTCATAAATGTCTGGTATCTCTCCAATGGAGGAGGTGGTCATTCGGACAGAGTTGCATCCTCGAAGCTCCATCTCATACCGGATAAGCTGCTTCCAGAAGCCATTATTCGGCCTCACTATGGGTCGACAGGTCCTCACCCCCCTGTGGGCCTCCAGGAGAGTCACACCGCGGTGCTTCATCAGATAGGCCATGCACAGTGAGGCGGAGCGGCTCACACCGGCGTTGCAGTGCACCAAAGTGCGGCCTCCGCGCTCTGCAACGAGCTTTATTTTATCTGCCACCTCGTCGAAGTGATCTCCGAGAGGAGTCACCGGGGAGTCTGCTACCGGGATGTGGATGTACTCCACACCGGGAGGAGGAGCAGGGCGGCGGCTCCTGGTCTCGGTAACGTTGATGACGCAGGTTATGTCATGGCGAATCACCTGAGCGGCATCACTGGCCGCGCTGGCGTTACTCAGATAAAGATGATCAGTGACTTCACACAGGCCTGAGAGACCCGCAAGACCCGACCGATGCATAGACAGCAAGAAATTTACCGCCGCTAAATGTTGAAAATATCCCGGATGTCTGGACAGCGAGAGGTACTGACACTTCTAAGGCAGCTCAGGAAGGCCAAACTTGTATGAGCGCATACGCTGTCGCCCTCAGCTGGACATTTTTTTTTCCAGTTCTCATTTATTTGATTAAGAAATAAAAACACATATTCATTTATAAAATGAACCAAAATGCTTTTTTTTTTTTATGTCTAGTGTCCTTTTATTGCAAGTCCTAATGTTTTGCTTAATTAATTTCGTGTAACAATTTTGCAAATTTGATTTTAAGTACTTTGTAAATACATTTTTGGCATTTTGGTATTATTGTTTAAACAATGACATTAAAAAAAATATATAAATGAAAAATATGGGGGAGCTCAAGAGTGAACATAAAACATGCAGGAGACATTGCAGGGGACAAGCAATAAAATTTACCTGCTTAAAGTAACAATATAAAACACCTTCAGTGCTATAGGGAAACAAAACAGGCAAAACCTCTTGCATACACTATTTGCTTTTCTTGTGTTAGGGCGTCCACTTTTCAGATGGACCAGTTTCAGTCTAAAAGACAAACAACAGGAATACAGGAACTAATATGTGAGTGACACTAAACAACCCTTAAACACATAGCTCAATACAGGAGGGCCAACTCCTCAGGTCAACATTCACACTTAAGGTACACTCCTTTGATGACAACAACACAATTGCATAACTGTCCCTGGTTCAGTAGTAGCTGTCAGGAGCCCAACACACTTGCAGTATGAGTCACAGTCTTTTATAATTGAATTGCCTTTATTGAAATGTTACCAAAAACACGTTTTAACAAAAATAAATATTATGTCAATCGCTTATTTAAATTGGTTACTTTCTTCTCAAAAGTTACGAGGTAACGAATGAGCTTGCTCCCTGTCATTTTTGGTAACTTGCTTGAGTGGAAGCAAGAAGAAGTTCTCCTCAGCAAATGGACGATTAAGTTAGCAGCATGATGTTTATCACATCCAAAAAAAAAAAAAAAAAAAAAAAGGAGAGAGGAAGGATAGAGGAGAACAGGATGTGTTTATTGCTAAATGCAAGTGATTGTATGATCAGGTATCGTCACCCATTCATTCATACTTTGTAGATGTAACCCACTCTTGGGTGCGCAATGATCTAGATTCGGGAGCTAAGTGTAGAGCATAATAACCATAAACACACACAACAGCTGAGTTTGATCAAGAGCACCTTAAGTGTGCTTCACAATGCAAAATACCACAATTTACACAGGTATGAAAAATAACAAACTGGGCCCCTTAAAGTAAACTAAATTGTCCTTAAGTGACCTTTTCACACTTTTTTCAGTTCCAGGTCAGTGTGAGATGACCAAGTCAATAATGTGCGCAAAGTCAAATCCAAATCAGACGACGGTCTGGTTTGTCAAAGTTTCCAAGTCAGAGTGCACTCTAAGTCAATGTATGTTCAATGTGGTACCCGTCCAGGTGACTGGCACAATCCTACCATGACAAAGCGTAAATCCAGATGCCCTGGCAGAATCGTGGATCTGCATTCCTAGCGATTCACCGGGTGGCTCGCCATCTATCGGGGTGGTTGGACGACTTCTCTGAGGGTTTCCTCTATCAAATCCATGAACCTGACCTGTATTTACAACACAGGCTTAGTTTCTGTATGTTTATCTTATCTATCTAAATCTAATTCTTCAGTTATAGTTCTCTTAAATGGTACCACATTTTAATAGAAAATATCATCAAAATAAAACTGAGTGTAATTCAACATTTATGAAACTTATGTTATTTTCTAGTTCAATTTCTAGTCTAATCTCAATTATTAGTTATTATTAAACATGAAAATATGAATTTAACTGGTTAAACACAGTAACAAAAGCTTTTGATTGTAAACATATAACAAAATCTGCAGCATACTACATTTTATGAAAAATACTGGTTAACAATATACCATAAATACCTCTTACACGTGAGTAAGTAAAATTATTAAATTAAATAAATCAAAATAAATACCAGTTTTTCTCTTAAGTAAAATTATGAATTTTACACAGAACTTGATATCAAATATGTACCCCTTCAGATATTTGACATTCACCTACATAACACAGTACTAATTGAATTCGTTATGAGGACGATTTCACTGTTAGCACACAGCACTTAGACAAGTAGCCTGAAAGCTAGGCTAGCTTACCGAGACACGAGGAGTGTACTGGACCAGGACAAAACGGCTCTCCTAACGATTCGTGGCTCGTGCTGCGAAACTGCTCCACTTCTCTCAACACATACACAACTTCACCAGTGTTATGTCTTTGTTTTCACTCTCCCCAAACTTTTTTTTATAACACTCAACGCGGTGATGTGGAGCAATTACCTCTGGCTCAACAGGGCGCTCTGTGGACTCTTTCCTCTCATCACTGTGTCACAGCCCCTCCCCTTTCCCCCACACACGCGCACTCTCTCTCTCCTGGACTTAATCAATCAATCAAGGCAGGTAAGGGTGGAAATGATAAGGATTACTGATTTTAACTAAATTGTCACAACTATAATATCAAATAACAGAAAATAAAACATTAACATAAAACAAATCAATAATTCAAATATTTATAACTTTATGAGTTTTTAAAAATTAGTTTATTTTTCTTTAACCCATTATTTCGAGCTGGGTTACATACACCTATAATGAGTTGTGCTTTTCTTGATGGTTATTTGTTCTTGGCTGGCTGGCTAAAACTATTTGGGGTGGGGTGGGGGGGCACATGAAAAATACACATGAATAATCACAATTATGTACAGCAACAGTGTACATATTTTGGATAGGAGTAGACAGATGGTGTGAAAGAGGAGTGAAGGACGTTATCTATCTTAAAGTAAAGAAACCATCCCTCAACAGAGAGCGCCCACCTACAAGGTCCTTTTAATCCCTTCCCAGGAGATTTAACAACCATTCACACTTGGCCTCATGTGACTCCAAAAAACTCCAGTGACCATCATTTACAATTGGCCTATATGAATTAGACATTCAACATTTCTTTATTTAAATTTTTCATTCCAAACCAGATCTTTATTGCCCAGCCAAAGAATTTCTGGATTCTCTTCAGCGGGCTCCAGGTGGACCCTCATCAGGTGACCCGCCGTTGGCCGATGTCCCCTCAGCTGGACTGGCTGCACCTTGGCTAACAGCTGAATCCTCTACAGCTGAGCCAGTAGCATCTATTTCTGCAGCAGCTTCTGCTCCGTCAGATGAGTGAGGCATGTTTTTAACGCCATCATTGGAGCGAGGAACAGCTGATCCTTCAGCCTTACCATCAGGAGATAGGGCCTGGTCCAAGTTGTCCTTTGGACAGACCAGCATTTTCGCTAAAGAATCCTTGACACTGAATAAAACACTCAATCAATAAAGAAATCTGTCCATTAATCCAATCATGTATCTATCAAACCCTACTCAAAAAGATTCAGTCACTTACTACAAGCTTGTGTGTCTTTCATCCACCAGATGGGTCATTTTGACAAAGCGGTGTGAGAGAGCCTTCTCTGGAGTGATCCTCTTCTCTTGGTCTGTATGTAGAAGGCTTTTCAGGAGGCTGACAAATTCTCTTTGATCCTCCAGCGGGATGGATTCCTGTATCCCTGGTTTGTGCTGATATTTAAACAAAGTAGGCGACAGTTCAGTTTAAGTGCTTCATGTCTCTCTGTAAATTCATATTAATTATTTTTCAGTCATGAAATGGACGGCATACTGTTATGAGGTCATCCAGACTTTTAAAAGGGCTCATCCATCTCTTGGGTTCAATACCGGTGCCAAGCCGGTATTCCCTTGGGGTCTACAGGAACAAAACATGCCGGTCAGATACTACTTCCTAAAAGTTTTAAAAGGGTTGTTGTCTAACTGGGAGATAAAAGATAGTGAACAGCTGAACGAGGTTAAAATACCTTTATCCGCCATCTGTAGTTATTCGATTGCCTGTTCACCTTAAAAAATTTGTGGGTGTAGTTCCCAGCACAGAGGAGGTGGTCAGCTGGCTGGCCCAGTGTGTCTACAATGCCTCTCATCTGGAGAGAGAATATAAAGAATCACATCAGCCATAATCCTACATCAAGGCCCCAGTTGGGTTTGGACATGTGTCTTAGGCAGAATGTAATGTGTACAAGGTAATGTGTCTCCTTTGAATCTAGATTTGGTTACTTACTGACTGGTACTCGCAGTGTATCGCAAATGGGTGTATAGCGAGGTACAAGAACCCGAGCACACAGCCAAGACCCCACATGTCTATGGCCTCGGAAATGGGGAGGCCCAGGGTGACTTCAGGTGCCCTATGTGTACCATGCAATAATCCCAAGAGCTATTAAGTATATTACCAAACTCAGCATGTGTACTGAAGATTGACACAATGTCTGAAATTCCAAATTGAGCCTACCTGTAACCCAGAGGCTGAAGTCTCATCCCACATTTCTTATTTAAGGTAGTGAAGGACAGCCCAAAATCTATTAGTTTCACTCTGAAGGGTTCAGTCAGGTGGTTGGCCAGCATTATATTGTCTGGCTTCAGGTCCGAGTGAATGACACCAATACCCTTAAGGGCGTCAAGGGCCGTCAGCAACTGCAGAGAGAAAGGACACGATCTTAAAGATACCATTGACCAGGGTGCAGTCTTAAACAAAAGAAATACAGTTATGTTCCTTCATTATGTAATTTCTTTCTCAGCTGGATGAGTATATTGCCATTACTTGCTGATAGATTGATCAAAGCCACAACATCTTCACCTGGTGTGTTATTGGCCGTATCGCACTGGGAGACAGTGGCCTCCAGTGTCGTTCTTTGAACAGTTGAAAAAGACTCTTGTCCAGCAGTTCAAACACCAGGCAGGTATGTTCTTTGTGTTTGAACTTCTCAAAGAACTGAACCACATTCTTCTTGACTGGGTCAAGAATGCTCACTACTTCAAGCATTTTGATCTGTGGAGAAAATGGAAAGATTGACATAGGTGCCTGTAAGTGACATAGTATAGAAATTAATAAACAAATCATGAGCAAGAGACTGTGGGAAAAAAAACATAAATAAACTACCTCTCTTCTAGCGGTCTTCTCAGCTTTTAGGATCTTGAGAGCCACGTCCTGTAATTTGTTTATATTCATACCTTTGGCCACTTTGCCAAAACGCCCCTCTCCGTTGAATTCTGTGATGAGGTAGCGACTTGTGCTGCTGCACAGTATGTCGTTTATTAGCACCTCCGAGCTTTCTGATTTCTGCTCTTTATCTGTCACCGCCGACAGAGAAGCAGTGCATGAAGAGAGAAGGAGAACATGTGATGGTTACAACATGGAGTCAGCAGGGGTCATTCAATTAATACAAAATGCACAAATCTAACTAAAGCATTCATTGTGCTCCTGTAAATTAACATTTGGAGAATATTATGTCAGATACTGAATATGGCATCATGTCCATTTCAGTGAGTGGTGTTCCCAAAGAATGAGAAGAGCAAAACACACTGAATGGGAAAAACTATGATCGAATGCTACACTGGTCTTCAGTATTCAGATAATTTTCTTAAGTGAAAGAAGCAATATACAGTATAAAATTACTCAATTACAAGAAAGTCTTGTATTGAAAATGTTAAGAATAAAAACAATTCTACTCTAAGTATATTCTCACATTTTAAACTGCAAAGTAAGTAATATTTCAACTGTATTTAATGTAATTACGGGAGTTTCTGGAATGTAGTGGAATCAATATATAAAGTAAAGGAGAATTTAGATGCTTATAGTACAAGCACCCATTTACACAAGCACAAGTACTGTGCTTGTGTAAATGTACTTAGTTACTCCTTATCACTGTGTGTGTGTGTGTGTGTGTGTGTGTGTGTGTGTGTGTGTGTGTGTTTGTGTGTGTGTTGATGTATTGTAGCTGGTCACAGGTGTTGTAAACAGCTACTGCAGGACCCTGAATGTGTTGAATACGCTGTGACATGTGTTGAGTTCTCCTTACCAGTTTTATCTGCTGTCAAGCAGTTAGCGAAATGAGAATTTGATGGCATATTGCCGCAACAAATGTTTTCCAAAATGTTCCACTTCTTCATCTTCAGGCAACACTAGTCTGTAGTGAAGTGTTTTCAGCTCAGTGCAAACTCACCAGTTCTGATATCGTAACAGGGCATCAGTCTGTTGATGCTCCATTATGATGTCATAGACTATAGAAAGATTCTATTCAACTTTTTTAGATTAGATTACATTTAACTTTATTAATCCCACAACTGGGAAATTCATTTACCACAGCAGAAAATAAACATCTATAGAATAAACATCTATGGAAATATACATCAAAAATACACCAAATATACACTAATAAATACAATATACACAATACACACGATATGTACATGAAAAAGTGCAAGTCTGCACATGGTCAGGAAGAGCAGGAGTTGTGGAGTCTTACAGCTGCTGGAATGAAGGACCTGCGGAACCTCTCCTTCTTACAGCGAGGATGTAAAAGTCTGCTGCTGAAGAAGCTACTCAGAGACCCTACAGTGTCATGCAGAGGGTGAGAGTTATTGTTAATGATGGATGTCAGCTTAGCTAACATCCTCCTGTCACCTACTTCCTCAATGGAGTCTAGGGGGCAGCCCAGGACAGAGCTCGCTTTCCGGATCAGTTTGTTGAGCCTCTGCCTATTGCTGTCAGTGCTGCCCCCTCTCCAGCAGACCACAGCGAAGTAGATGGCTGAGGCCACCACAGAGTCGTAGAAGGTCCTGAGGAGAGCCCCACACACGCCAAAGGACCTCAGTCTCCTTTTTCTTTTATCTGAGAATCGAGGGACAGACAAATTCTTCATTTGTGATTTATGCAGTTGACCACTTTATATAATAGGAACATTTATTTAAAAGTTATATAGCTCAGTCAATATTGTAATAATATAATATGTGGTATTTTATGTAAGTTTTTGCTATATTATCTTTTGGTCAGTCGGTTGACCACTTTGGTCCGGACAAATATTGAATGGAATACCATGAAATTTTGTGCAGAAGAGATTCATGGAGCCCAGAGGATAACAGATATTAAACTGGCTCCAGTAATGAGAGGGTGATTTTAGCCGAAAAGTTAAGTTGCTTTCTAAAACATCTCTTGGTTTCTTTACTTTGATGTTCATCACATGACACCAGTATTGTATAATGATTTACTCATCCATACACAAGACATCCTGTGAGTATCTCACTGCAATGTCCTTTCCTCTAGCACCACCCTTAGGCTCAAAAATGCATCATACAAATCGCTGATCAATTATCACTCATCAGAAAATAATAATAATTTTTCTGATAAGTAATAAATCAAGTATTATCATCATTCTATTAGTTTATATTCTTGTTAATCTATTTCACATATTTCATTAAAAAAGCCCCAAATCAACAAAGTCCTGATATACAACAAACATAAAACCACATTTACAGAACTATCACAGGAGCATCAGTAAACAAACGTCTCAATGAAACGTTGAAATATATACATCTACATATACATCACATTGTGAACAGATGCATGTGGGTGTTCGTCAATAAAACAATTAATAATTCAGTTAAAAACATTAGTTATGCTACAGCATGACCCTTTAAGTACAATTCTAGCAGAGTTCTGTAGTGTTTTTGGTTTGAGGTGGATGCTGTGTATCAGCTGGTGGTGTCGATGCCTCCAGGCAGTCCTCGGTTGCCCAGGAAACACAGATGGTGGATGAAGGGCGCGCATACAAAAGACCATAAACCTGTGGCAGCAGCTGGAGAGCGAGCCCACTGATTAACTCGAGTCTGTGCAGTCTCGCTCAGTTAAAGACGTCGCTGTTCTCTTTAATACGTTCAATCCATTTCCTTTGTCCCGGGGCTTCATCCGTCTGCACTTTATCCTGTTTTCCGTGGACTGGACTCCCGTCAGTGCGCAGCTGTTGTTGGCACTCCCACATCTGCTTGTCTCAGCTCGGCAGCCATATAGACGACGCTCAGCCGCGGCTCATGTTAGTGCGTAGGTTGTAGGTCCGGGAGGCGACCAGCGTTTTCACTGCGGGCGAAGTCACTGCACACAAGTATTCGTAGGTTCGGCTGCCTGGGGAAAAGGAAGAAGAACAAGAAGATATGCTCTTTTCTCACCGTTTGATGCTGCGGGACATGTACGTGATGAACCTGGAGATGACTGGTATGACCGTATGGGTCGTATTATTCTCTTCTTTTACATCAACGTTTTAATTGAGCTTATCAAACTAGTTTATGTTGGGTTTTTCTGTTCTTTGTTTAGACATTGGCTCACTGAATTTCCTGCAGCGAAGGGCCTAGTCTTCTTGCCTCAATCTGACATCCTTGCAGGGTTTATGAATATTAAAATATGTTTATTTATAGAGAAACTATTTCTGGTGGAAACCCGCAGGATTAGAAATACGATTTGTTTAATCTCGGCCAAGATGCTGCTGTAGGCAGTGCTACAGTATATACAGTACAATATAGCCTACATGCGCTTTCATTTTAAGATAGTAAGGAGACAGTAGCCTATCTATAGTATAAGCTGCAGCAGTATACATGCCATAAAGTTCTGATTATATGTATTTTTTCTATTCGTTTTTATAGGACACAGTGGGCCATTAAATAAAAAAAAAGTAATGTGATGTAAAATGATGTTAACTATAGATTTATGATCAGCGGTGTTCCACACTCTTAACCAGTCTACTTTTTTTTAAGGTAACCTTGTGGTCAGTGTTGCATGGACATTGCACTGGATTCATCTACAGAGCTGCTGACATGTCACCAGTCAGGACACTGGGAGGATCCAAATGGGAACCAACAGCATGACAGGTTATGTGTACAGGCTGGATTACCTTTATTAAAATCGTGAGGGAGGTTCATTTTCACTGGCTAATATCTGGTGGAGACTTTAATAGCGTTACTCACTCACAGTTAGATAACTGACATCAATGAAGCCTACACTATCTCAAGTGACTTATGTCTTTTAGCAGTGGGTGTATTTCATTCTCATTCACTTGTAAATAAAAAGCAGTAAGGAGAAACAATGAAATGAAAGAACAGGCGTTCCCTGGGGGATCTTGGGAGGACAGTTGGGTTGCGTTCCACTTTTCTGCTGCTTTGTGTCGTGTGTTCTTCTCCAGTTACACTGATGAAAAAGCAGATCGGGGCTCGCACTGGACCTCATTGTACACCTGGCGGCATCGCACCATCACCCTCTGCTGTGCTGCCTTCACAGACTGGTAAAGCATCTCTCAGTAGATTTACACCACCGTGACTATTATTCCCCTCATATTCACTTTACACTCTACACCGTGACTTATTATATAGGTTAGGATGAATACAAACCGCAGAGCCCATTTTTATGGAATCTCATATTGCGTTTGCCCACATGCAGTATGTGTCCCTGCGTTAAGCCTCTGTGCTGGCTGAGAGTGCAGATAAATGGGGAACAGATAAAACACGAGAGATTAGCTATGTGTTAAATCGCTGCCATATTTCCTGCTATATGCTACTCTCCTTTCCAGGATTATGGTTAAGAGGAGAGATAAACCAACCGAAGAGTGGAGACCATGACCAAATCAGATTAGCATTATCTACTTTCCAGATTTATTTATCCAACATTATGCAGGATTATCCTGGAAAAAAAATGTTTGCCTATTTGTTAGACCGGAAAAAAAATATGTCCTTAAAAGTATTTCTTGTAAAGGAGGTCAACAGGAATGTGAATCACATCATCATTCACCACTGTAACAGCTGTCGCCTCATTTCTCCTGCAGTGAGTGATGCGTGGTGCCATCATTGCTGTCCTGGACCTTCAGGAGAAGAGGATCCATGTTCAAGTGTTTCCCCACAGAGAGACGACTTCTGCCGCTTTTATGTATCAGGGAAAAGAGCTGTGAAGAGTTAAAAATGCCACCCACTCCTTTGTAGTCAGTGTCAGCGTGATAAGATGTAGCAGAGAGGTATTTCATGGGTAGTGTGTATTTCTCCCCAGCTGTGAGCACACCCTCACTTGAATTTTTGTTTTCTTCACTGATCAAAAACACTGTCACTTCAGCCATTGAACACGGCACGCTTGCTTTCTTCAGCTGCTCTGTGCAGTGACCTCTTCACTCTGTTACCTTGGTTACACTGTCTAACTCTTCAGTCACTTCCTCCTCTGTAGAGGACACTTTAAATTCACCAGAGGTGGTGTTTTAACAATGCTGTCCTCCTGTGTATTAACTTCTCACTAAAGCTAGCATCCATAATGGGAAAGCTCTAATATTTTAATCCTGTAATGTTAAAAAAAAAAAACCATCTGCTTAAGTGTGTGAGGATGGTGTGTAATTCACACAGTATGTTTTTGTTTGTCTTGAAACCTCTTAATTTGGACTTGATACTACTATTTTAATGTAATATATACAGTAGTACTGTTATGCGTGGGTGTGTTTGTGTGTCTGTGCGAGTGCATGTGTTTATGCATGTGCTCTATTTGTGTGTGTGTGCGTGTATGTGTGTGTTCACTCCTGTAAATGTGCATGTGTATTGTTATGTATGTCTGATAGAAACGTTTTTGTAATGGGCCTGAAGTCCAAGCTGCTTTACAGTAATTTCCTTATAGCTGCATACTTTTCAGATGCCTGAAGCTCATCTTTTAGCCACTGGATGTACCAGAAAGGGATAAAAAAAAAAAAAAGATATTTTCAAATGATTGTTAGCATTTGTTACAACCTCACTAAAGTACCAGTTGGGTGGGAATTCTTGTGATTTAGATAATCACAAGAATGGCGCTGGAAATGAATGGTGTGTATTTTTCTAAATGACGCCTGCTGGCATTAATTAAACTGTCCTGATGCTTACAGCCCCATCATCTGATACTTAAGCTAATTACAGCAAATGCTAATAATTATGTGCAAATAGCTTTTTTTTTTACCCAGGTCTGGATTGTACTAACAGAATCTCACTAATATCTAACAGTACTAATGTCTGCTAACAGTCGGATGATTACTAACCTGTACTCTGAATGCTGATGGCTGGCCTGGATCTCTCTAACACACTGACTAACCCGCTGCTTTACGCCCGCAGTCTAATGTACACACTCCTCTCTCATGATCCTGCAATCCTTCTTCCAGAAACGACCGCCTCACATTAATCACTGAAGAAAGATCAATGAAAAAATTTTTAAAGTCAGTATGTCAAGAAGGGTTTCAGGATTTGGGACGGGAAACGTTATTAACCACAAGATGAAAAGAGGAGCAGACACAGCTGCTGATATTAAACTGGGTTGACCACATACTTTAAAGAAATCCTCCGAAAAAATTCCAAATGATATTACCAAACTGTGTCACACTTCACAGGCTAAATTCACATATTTTGAGAATGGCTTTGTAACTGCTGGTGCGCTGTGTGGTCAACCTTCGCAGGGGAGTGCCTGGCTTGTTGTCACCACAGGTAATGCAGTGAGACACAAGCCAAGCCAAGCCTCCGCTCCACTACTAACTCCTTATGGTATTGTTACT
>NW_019525496.1:925306-930517 GCF_002814215.2 Seriola lalandi dorsalis
ATAATAATTGCTAGATGGACGTGACTCGTTAGAGACACAATATGAGAGTGAAAAGAGAGGGAGAGAGGGAGAAGAGAAGGGGGGGAAGGCAGGAGGGGGAGAAAGAGGAGGACGGGAGAAACTCCTCTGAGGATGAATGCTGTTAGTTGGGCTGCACCACTTGTGCTCCCACACACTGCCATTTACACAAACTCATTGATAAGTTATACTGTGGACTGATGAGATAGAAATGGAGGGAATTAGTTGCACTGTCATTAGCACAGTGGAAATATGAAATACTTCATTTAGACCCTAAAACATTCCTGAATTAGGTTCCAGGTTCACACAGTTTAACACTTTCATAGCTCCCACAGGTTTGTACGCAGCACTAATAGGCTATTATACATGCATCATGTAACAACATTCAACATTTCTGATGGCTTTACTAATGACTGTGATATTTTGTTTCACTCTCCCAAGTTTGTGGAAACTGCTGTCATTCGGTATTACTTTGCCATGTTGAAGGAATAGTTCAACATTTTGGGAAATTTGCTATTTTGCTGTGTGCTAGATGAGAAGATTGATACCATGCTCAAGCTACAGCCAGATGCATGTTAGCCTAGCTTAGCTCAAAGAGTGGAAGCAAGGGGAAACAGCCAGCATAGGTCTGTTCAAAAGTAACAGCACATCTACAGTCCACGCCTGCTAATAAACACAAAAACTGGTCGTCTTGTTGTTGCTTAGCGCGGGACATATCCTTGCGTAAAACCACAATGTGTTATTTTGATATTTTCTGGATTAAAATATAAGAGATACAACATGTTAGTTTATAGGTGCTGGAAGTTGATTTTTTTGGTGGGGACAGAGAAAGCTAGCTGCCCCCAGTTTACTGCTAAGCTAAGTTAACCATCTTCTTGCAGACTCATAATTAACTATGAGATTTGCGTGTTTTTCTTTCACAAACATTGTTAATCACCAAAAAGTGTTTCATACAGAATTCATTTAAGATACTAAACTTAAAATTATAGCATTTTTCCAGATATATTAATATATAGCTTCTGTAACACAATCTGAGGCTTTGTCTTCTAAAATTAGTTTCAAAACAAAACCGAATTAGCCAAAATAAGGAATAGCTCTTTCACAATAAGAAAAGTTCAGCAGCTGGAAAGCCATTGACACAGCCATTTCAAAAAAGCAGAGGAATGATAGTCTGTCCACACCTCTGTCCCAAAGCGTTGATGTGATGTTGCAACTCTCCTCACCTGTGATAAGTCAGTAGAAAACAATGTAAAACTAAAGCTGAAGAGAACTCGCTGAAAAACAGCCATCTGCCAAGAAAATAGCCCCATTCGCTTCCTCCAAAATAATTCAAGTTGACAGTGAAAACTGAACAATAATGACAAAAGCATGTAGATACTTGTGGCCCCTAAAGCTATCAAACAGTTAATGGTTACCTTAAAACCTGCCAGGTCACTGCTCTGTGTTTTTTTGACTCTTATTATTGTTCAGTGATGAATATAAACCCTCTCTCCTGCTATAGGAGGGTAATTTAGTCAAATTTTGGACAGCTTTTGATTTTTGGCCTATTATTTTCACTGTCTGAAAAAGGGCAATTACTGCTTGACGCAGTTGCTTTTACCCAATAGTTGTTCTTTTCATTTTTGTGCAAAAGCCATTCATTGAGGGATAATAGTGCCCCTCCACCAAACCACCCCCACCCCACCCCAAAAAAAGAGAGAAAAAAATTGTGTTTCAGGGGCAGATAATTGCCACTTGCTCACCATAACAAATCCTTTTCTGTATCCCACAGTTTGTTTCATGGCTGAATGCTCATCTTAGTAGCACAAAACACATCATAAGTGCCATCCTGAGGAATGTGATTGGCTGGTGCCACATTACAACATAAAAACCTCCTTTGCTGATGCAGATTTTGAATTTGGAGGAGAAAAAAAAGAAGCTAATGATGAATTATGAATATGATTGAATTATTGATGTTGAAAAGTGTTGATTGTTCATAAACGTAACTATCTCATCAGCTTCCTTTAAGTCCTTTAATGAAATGATCATGTTAACCGTCTCTACACAAAGGTTGAATAAGGTTGAATTATTTTGTCTGTGATACACTGTAAGTCCTTCTCCTGCTCCTATAAAACTGAGGACTAATTCCAACAACTGAAGCCCTCTGTAGGGTGATCACACAGATCATATTTAGCTAACTATACTTAATGTGTTAACACATTCGTGTGACTAATCAGTCACAAGTGACTCAGCCAAAGAAGCTACATTCACTCTACCTTTGGAATAGCAACTGCACCTCTTCAGTCAGCTTAACATATAGACAAAGTACTCAGTTATATCGTCCGGATTCAAATTTATACACAAAGCATTAAAGTGTTATACATACATATATGTACAGTATATCCATTTTTTATTATTTAAATTGAAATGACTATCACTTGTCTGAATTTACTCACCATTTGTTCCAATCTTTAAAAGTGACGTGAGATGTTTTCCACTCTGAAGACTTTGATTTATATTTGTGAGTAATCTTTTCATTGCAAGCTAATCAGCTAAATTAATAACATCCTCTCAAAATGTTACAGATGGCTTTTTGAAACTTGACATTTAAAACATCTGCTTGAGATTTTTGGATTAAGTTTCCATCAGTTCAGGATGGGGTAATAGATAGTTACGGCGTAGTTGCACTCTCCACCACTAGATGTCCCTCTTGCTTTAGTCTGGAGGCAGCTGTGTTGGAATTAGAGTGTGTTTCTGAGCCATCTGTCCATGACTTGTCTCTCCAGACCTTGGGTTCATCCATCATGTCCAGAGGTGCTAGTCTCTCTAGAACCAAACAAGAAAACATTTCTTTATTCCTCTGCTTCATCTGTCCTCTCGGCTCTTTCCACTCACATTCTCCACATTCTCTTTCTGTCTCGTTCTCTCCGTCTGTCTCTCTCCATCCCTCTACCTTCCATAAAAGGATCACTTTACTGTTTATAAAGGGGGATTGGTGTTGTTAACAGGTGTAAGGTAATGGGATCCCTACTGGCAGCCAGGCACAAAGAGGGTCGCACCCCTCCTCTTCCCCACACTCGCACCCAGACCAGCGATACTCTTCTGATGGATTGCACCCACCATTCATCTAAATTATGTCACTGGCAATGAGCTATCAGTTCAATCTGGCCTAAACGAAGCACAGGGTTTGTTTCTGTTGACACTTCCTCAGCACTCACTTCTCCTCCTGATTACTGTCAGGGCCTGTAGGAGTGACAAAGCTTGGCCAAGCTCGGGGCTGGGTCCCCACTCTGCCACACAGTGTGGTGTGTGTGTGTGTGTGTGTGTGTGTGTGTGTGTGTGTGTGTTTGTGTGTGTTTGTGTGTGTGTGGCCCGTTTTTTTTTTTTTACTGCCACTTTACACCTGTTGAGAAGCTGTTATCAGAGAAAGGATGTGGACTTTCAGTTTGCTTTCAGTAACTACAGACCTCTGTTACATGAACCCCTGCCATTACATGCTGTAAATTTGCTACTTATTAGGTGAAACTTTACTCAGGGTGCAAATTACCAACCCTTTACAGGAAAAAGAGACTTTACTATATGGTCAGCATACAAGTCTGGTTCACAACCAGACTTGTATGCTGTCATCCAAAGTTACCCATGGCAGCGAGGTAAGTCCTGTTTGACATGAAAGCTCAACCCGGCTAATATGACTGTGTAAATAAAAGGTGCTGCTTTACTACTGCCATTTTAATCCAATCCAGCCATTTTGGATCCCGTGTTTCTCCTCTCTCCCAGCCTTCTCCGAGCGTCCCCTCCTCCTCCTCCTTGTGTTTAATTCCTTTTTCTCCTGGCGACCCTTAGAAATACTCCCAGCTGCACAACAGATGTTGAATATATTCTTTCTTTCTTTCTTTCTTTTTTTCTTTCTTTCTTTCTTTCTTTCTTTCTTTCTTTTTTTCTTTCCTATATAACTCTCTGATGAGCAAAACGATGACTGAATTTATAATTGCGAGATACCAGCTAAACCATGACAGCCATACAGGCTGTAACATCATTTACATCATTTTATTACAGTTCTGTCTTTCTCTTTTCTGGCCTTTCTTTCCCCCTTTTTTTAACTCGATCTTTCTCTCAAATTTGCAGTGCGCCTGGAGGAATTCCTCCCCCCTCCAGTCGATGCTTTTGGCAAGGCGAGTGATGGGGGAGCGCAGACAAAGTGAGAGGGCCCAGAGTGCAAACAGTGAAAAGTTAGTCTCTGGTCTTTCCTCTCACCGAGCGAAATTATTCCAGGGATAGAGTTTGATTCATTGAGCAAATTCCTGAAGCTGATTATTTGACCATTATACTCATGTGGCCTCATTCATCATGTGAAGCTTGTTAATGTGAAGTAAAGTCTCCCTTTTCCTGATGGCTAAAAACACCTCATGGTTTAGACTTCTTAACTAGATGTGGGTGGAGAATAGCAAAGGAGCAGAAATTGAGGAAAGAGAAAATTAAGAGAAGGCACCGACATTACGCTGGTTTTGTGATTTGCTGGTTAATTGAGCCTATCTAACACGTTGTTAGCTTGTTATTTCAGATAAACAACCCAATAAATGTTCCCTAGATTATATTATTACAGTTGTAAAATGTACCCAGGGAATTAGCTCCTGTATATAAAAAAGCTCGTGATCATGCCTCCCCCATGCTCATTGTTTTTTATTTGAGTTCTTCACCCACAGGAGCCAAATATAGAACTAAAGCCGTGCTGATAGAAATAATATGCAATACTTAGTTTTGAATCTACACTCCCAAACGTTTTAAAATGCACATTTTACCCATGCCTGACAGCAAGTTCACAAGACTTACAAAAGAAAGCCCTTTCACAACATTTGCGTCATTCCTTTGATGTCTAGACATTATATGTTTTTCTTTTTTTTTTTTTCTTGAGAAACTAAAAACCCTACATCTGACGGGCTAGTATGTCATCTCCTAAGAGAGAGGTACTTGACTGAAGTCACTGTGTAGACAGTACAAAGCTTCCACATTGGTCCATATTCATGAAGGTGTAGCTATTACTGACATATTTTCTTATGGGAACAAATCACCACCAGGGTGTGAAGAAGCTGCAGTGTAGACTGCAGTCTCTGGAGCTTTGTCACATTCAGCTGATCTGAGTCCAGTCTTTGTGTTGTGCCTGTTGTTTGGGGAAGTTCCCATGGACAGGACAGTCTTTGCCCCCCACCCCCGATG
>NW_019525496.1:930537-932240 GCF_002814215.2 Seriola lalandi dorsalis
CCCACCCCTCCCTTAACAGAGTCAGTGGGTGGATGGTGAGAAGGAAGGGTTATGCTGACAGGAGGTAAGATGTGAGGTGAAGATCAATGCGGTTTAAAAGCAAAATAAAGTGCAAAAGTCAAAGAGAACTATAGAGACAGAATGAGAGAGCATCTGTTGTGTCTTCTGTACTCAGCAGTTTGGGTTTTACCCTCCAGTGGTTCAGGGTTCAATCTGAAGCTGGTGATCTATTTATGGGAAGGTTGAAAATGTCAAATAATGGCCTGTGATAGGCAGACAAATTTCTTTAGTACCAAATTAAACATGCAATCCGTACTCTTCTTCTTGCAGCTGTAAAAACTACAATTTGTCACAACATTATGGCAAAAGTATTACATCAGAAAATCTCCAGAGAGGAGACACACATTCCCGCAGAAAACTTTTTTTTTTTTTTAAATCTTTGAGATTATTCTTTGAGATTACTTCTGCATTACAGAGCCATTTCACTGAGTATCAATTCTGCTGCGTGAAATTAATAATATTTAAACCAACACGCTGCAAAAGGCAGAAAGTGTTTCACTTTAATGCCAGCAATAAGTCAGTGTCAAGGGTGTCATCTTGGTTTTTCTCAATTTCACTTTGCAAGATGATGAATTCAGCGTGATTAATGCAAATAAGATGACAATTTTTTTTGTGTTTGCTGACTACTTACAAACATATGACCTTAACAATGGTGCTATTGATCAGCTACGCCGATTGTTTTTCTTGTGTTTGTTGAAACCATTGCTCTCTTTGCCAATATTCCCCCTCCTGCAGGATGACATTGAACATGCGACGGGTTGAGCACACATGGGAGTGAGGGTTAGCAACAAGTCAATAACCGAAACACAGCAGAGCAGTGACGGTTGTAGAGGTGTTGTGTGCATGTAGACTGTTAAATGTGTGTCTACCTGTGCGCATTAGTGTGCTTGCATGGCAAAGGCTTCTGTAGTCAGTTACGAGGCCTAGGTATTCCTCCTCTACCTCATTAGTGCTGATTTACACCACAGCTAGGTGAAGGCAGGCAGGATGGACCTCCCACCTCCCCCCGCCGTTTACGCACATTCACACACACACACACACACACACACTTATACACGCACACTGCCCTGTACTCCCCCCTCTCTCTTCTTTCCCTCTCTTTCTCTATCTCTCTCCTTCTCATTCTCCTGCCGTGCACAGACAATGGGGCCCTGGAGAATACCGGCTTGTGCTGAATTATTCAAATCAGCAGTGGCAGCAAGCCGGAGAGCAAAGGAGAGAGGCAAGGAGGTAGAGGAGAGAGAGAGAGAGAGAGAGAGAGAGAGAGAGAGAGAGAGAGAGAGAGAGAGAGAGAGAGAGAGAGAGATAGAAAGTGAGAGAATGCAGGATGATAGGAGGAGGATGTGCAGGGAGAGACAAATAGACAGAGAGAGAGAGAGAGAGAGATAGATAGATAGAGAGAAAGGCATTGTAGAAGTGGTGAATCTCGTTGTCTCTGCATGCAAATAGCCTCTTGCTCCTCTTTCCCTCCCTCTCTCTCTCCCTCTCTATGAGTCACCCCCTGCCCTTCACTGCTTCATTAATACACATCTGTACCCCGGCCCTCCCATCCACCTCCTTCCTCTGCTCGCTCCTAGTGAGGAGGAAGAGAGAAACAGAGAAGTGAGGGAGGAGGGGGTGATGGTGGTGGTGGTGGGGGGGGG
>NW_019525496.1:932260-939145 GCF_002814215.2 Seriola lalandi dorsalis
GGGCGGGAGGCGGGTAGGCGCTCGACAGCAGCAGCACGCTGTTGGCAGGAGGAGAATGCGCCGGTAATTAGCCAGCACCGGTACAGACGAAAAAACCCAGGAAGGAGAAAGGAAAAGAGGAGGAAAGGAAAAAAGAGCAAAGCTCTGAAAACAAGCCTCCTGCCAGGCTCAACTCCCTAGAGGCGAGACCTGGACATGACGGTGTGCAGTCTGGGAACAAAGGAAGGAGAAGAGAGCTGGGGAAAAGATGGGAGGCTGAAGAGTGGGCCCATGACAGCACCTGCAGAGATGGAGAATGTGATTGTGTGTGTGTGTGTGTGTGTGTGTGTGTGTGTGCGTGCGTGTGTGTGTGTGTGTGTGCGGGCATGTAGGCATTATTTTCTTTTATTGTGTATGCATCTCATTGAAGGATGGCTTCAGGTATACAGATACAAGATTCATCACCAGAATTTCTACCTCAGACTGTAGGGTAACAGCTATGTCTATTTGACTTATAGAAAAAAAAAAAAAAATCTTCTTAGGAATGACAAAGCTATTCTCCTGTCAGGATCTCCTGTCAGAATCCCTCTAATGCTGATTGGTTGTCTAAATCCACTTCCATATTCTGTTTCACTCAGGCTTCACAGCATCAGATATTTCAACAAAAAGCCAAGAGAGGCCAAGGTTTACATCTGTTATTAGGCAAGCCATGAAGCATGAGTTAATTTATAATTCATAATAATAATAATCATAATATTCTCCCCAGCAACATAGCTGTTGAACAGGTCGCTAAGCAACATAATAGTATATGAGTAATGATTTCTGGTAAAGCCAATAATATTTGAATTGCGCTGTTACTGCATTTACTTCACAACAGCTTCAAACATGACTCAGCTAATCACTCTGCACCATTATTTCTCATAACATGTAACCAACAGTTTTAGCCTTCATAACGCTAGAATGGCAGATGGCATCTCCTGAGGTCATAAATGTGTAGTTTCCCACAGTGATGTGATATGAAAGAGGAACTTCTCCACCTGGTGTCATTGAAGGTTAATGAACTTAACAAGTTAATGAAGAGACTCTGACCTCTCCTTACTAATTAACTAAGAGCCTCTAAATTTTGCTGCTGCCTTTTTTTTTTTAAATATAGACAGCTTCAAAAATGAGAGTAAGTGCAGACAAAGTGTGTGTGTGTGTGTGTGTGTGTGTGTGTGTGTGTGTGTGAGAGAGAGAGCGAGAGAAGGAGAGAACTTGACCCTTGAGTCCTTTGCTAGCCTCATTAGTGAGAGGACTTGGTTCATTAAATGATGTGAGCGAGCGGTGTGGGCTAAGCACAGATCTCTGTCCCCATGTTTTACTTCAGTTCATTTTGTGTTTTTTTGCAGAAGAAATTAAATATGATTTAAACAATGAAGAGTGTTTTCATTCTCACACACCCGCTCAGTGTGGACTGTGATCACACTGATGCTGGGTTAACCTCTTTCTCAGACCCACCTGAGACAAAGATATAAGTTAATGTCTCTGAGATGGGTGTTATTACAAACATGTTCATTTATAGATACAACTTATTGTTGGAAGGTGGGTTCAAGTTTTACATCTGAAATTAACTTTGAGTTTTCATCACTTTCTGTCTAAGGAAATATAACTGTTGGCCTAATGATGTTGAATGCAGTTGTGCAGTATCATTTGGGTGGGTGTCTTAGCCATGTATAACCTATGAACGTTGAACCTACAGCACAAGGTAAATTCTTTGTGTTTAGTTTCATAGTGTTGGTGATGTAGCCTGTCTTTAGCTATTTAAGCAGATCTGTCCCTTTACATCATTTAACATTCGGGAAGACCAATTGTATAGGTAAGTTTGTATTCCACTTGGAAAGAGGAAGCTAGCAAGCTAGGTTAACTAGCTTCTACTTGGAAAGAAGAAACCTGCAAAAATTAGCACCGATTCCAAGTAGATGGTGCTTTTTGCTGGTTACGTCTGCTGTGTAACGGGGGTCTAGTGACCAGTGACTAGAGAACTGACTCTCTAAACCCCAACAAATGGGTAGTAGGCTACCAGTGGTGACAAGGAGGGCTAGCAGTGACCAGTTAAAGCTAAAGATAGACGTCAATCATCATTTTATCATTCCTGTCATTTTTGTGGTTATGTCCCATTGACAAAGGCTGGTGCTTGTCAAGCAGAGGGGGGGAGCAGCATCTCTTGGACATTTGCGCATGTGCATTGTGGATAATCCTGGGATCTTTGATGGGGACTAGCTATAGCTAGCTACAGACAAGTGTGCTTGTCAAAGTGCCCTTGACTCAGCTTCCACCGTTCAGAGATCAGTTATCATAGTGCATAAGCAGATGCGTGTGGAAACTTTACTTGTGCATTGGAAAATCAGTAGCATGTATATGAGCACGTTACACTGTGATTTACCATCTCAAGTTGGTATAATTTGTCATAGTAATCAATGCTATGGCGAGGAGTTAGGGTGTATTGAGGAACAGCTTTTAATAACTCCTTTCGCAAGGAAAGCTTTCAAATACATAAATATTCAGTTGACATATTTACAGCTAACCATGTGATATAATACCCGAGCTTTTTAATTCTGTTCTGCTTTTCATATTAATATCTTTTCCTTTCTGTTAATCAAGGTGTAGGGTTCTCTGTATAAGATCTGCAGTAAGTTTGAGAAGTTTGAGACGGCATATTGAGGCAGGAAAATACTGTCCTGAAAAGGTATGTTTTAGTTTGGTCCATTTTTCTTGTCGGTTTAGCAAACAGCTGAATTGCACATTGAGATGGTGGTTTGTGGTTCTTCGGCTCTGCTG
Source organism: Seriola lalandi dorsalis (assembly GCF_002814215.2). Lineage (NCBI taxonomy): Eukaryota > Metazoa > Chordata > Actinopteri > Carangiformes > Carangidae > Seriola > Seriola lalandi. The sequence goes on from NW_019525496.1 coordinate 935,057, forward strand.
TAAAAGTCACCGCGCGCCACTGGGTACTACTGTAACCTTTGCACTCTGTATGTTACTCTGTGATTTCAATCATGATGAGTAACATATGGATTTCTGAAATCACAGCTAGGACTAAACATTGGCTAACATCGTGAGCCCCCCAACTGGTTAAGTGCTTGTGTGGTTGTTGGAACTGAAGTAAGTACTGTACAGTTTTGACCATGTAAGTACACAAGTCAAAACAAGCACACTATGCTGATTTCTTGGCCAAAAAATGTGAATTTCAGTTTGACTTTAATAAAGTAGCGTCTCAGCATATCTTTCCAAATTATACCCATGCATATTTGCTGAACTTGCAGCCTGAACAAAAATGTAGGAAGTGGAAGTCTGACATGTTTAATATGTCAAAATTCACAGTTTAACAGCACTGAACACATTGAGCTGTGCTCCTCCCTTGCTATCATTGATGTGTGGTGGCCTCTCATGACTTGGCTGTGGATCAATTCATCCCCCCTGTGCCTGAGAACGTCAGGCCCGTCCAGCCGTGCGGAGCCCCAGGAGAGACTGGCTGTGGTTTGACATGCTCCATGTTTCCCTCCAGCACAGCACCAGCAGCCAGCCGGCCGCCCAGTCTGCCCAATCTCCCCACACACCGTTTGGAGTGTCAGCCCAGTGTGCTCTACTGGGACGTGGGCTTGGCAGTGCTGGTTACAGGGCTCAGATGGGCCGTTGATGGGGCCTTCTGCCTAGCAGCCCCATGAGGGCAAGTAGAGAGGGTGAGGGAGACAGGTGTGTTTATGTTCCACTTGTTGCCACAGAGGCCAGGACAGATGCCCATAACATTGATTTTGGAGAAGTCAGTGAAGGAGAATCAGACAAAAGAAAAGAAACAGGGGAACAGGGGTTGGAGGGAAAGAAAGGAAAATGTGATGTGATGGTATGAAAATTGATCTCATAAAATCTGCTCAATAAAAATCAATAGAAAAGTCCAGTAGGATGTGGTTTGTGATAAAGGCGTCCCCTCTGTATACAGGCCTGTGCATATGATTTCCTCCACTAACATATTCCCAGCCTAAGGCAAGAAACACATTTCCAGGAAATCCATTTTTCTCAATGCTCCCTGGGCAGTTTTGAGTAGTCCCTTCATAGTCATCAGAGTCTTTCAGAAAATTATATGAATATTACACCATGCTCTTGGAACAAGCATTATGCAGGGTGTCTAGGTTGACGACTGAAGCGGAGTCAAGCCGTTTGGCTCAGCAGGTTTCAAGGCTTTGAGTAATCAGGGTTTGGGGATTCTAATTAGGACAATTAAGTCCTAATTACAATGTAAACACATTCTGCTGCCAAAACCCTAGACCCCTAGAGTGAGGCCTCTGTACCGTAGCCTCCCATTCTGCTCTGCTGTCTAAAGAGCAGCATGGCCCCTATACTGTACAGTCCTAACTGCAGCAGGACCTGAAGTAAACGACCTACCAAGAGACATTTAACCTTTAACCCTAAACACTGAGTAAACCATGCTCAAGACAGAGACTCATCTGCCAATATTTTAATATATCTTCACTAATGGGCAGATATTTATGGTTCACAAACTCTATCTGACTTATACTTTTTTTTTTTTGATTAGGCCATGTGCTCTGTACTTGCTGCTTCAGTTAGTGGCGATAGTGAAGGCATCTTGTCTGCTAGTTTGTGCTGTCACATGTTCATGCTTGGATTTAGCTTTAGCCATCAGTGGTTAACTCCGCTGATTTACAATCGGACTCTTATAACTCTTGTCTGACTCACAATGGACAGTTTAAAAAAAGGATCAAAGTCGATAGAGCAGAACCAGAGATGTAAACGGACTTTGTAAAATTGGTGGTGTTCGCCTTTAAGTTTTAAATTTAAAATAGATAAAAGAGTTGCACTCAAAACTAGTAAAAACTAGAAGAAAATCTAATGTGCTCTCTAAAGAAGAACAATGCTGTAAACAGGTTAAAATATCTTCAAATGTTGATTCTTCGCATGTGAAATATAGTATAGGAAGAACAGCTTTCAGTTTCGGTTGAAGTGTAAGAGCCAAACACAGTTGAAATCAGTTGAAATGTAATTGGTGAGTCCTGCAAGTTACAACAGAGTTTTTAACAACTTTTAGACTTAACATTTTAAATGGAATCCTCCATATTATACTCAGATTAAACGAATGTTTTATTAAACAGTGCTGGCATGTATAATCATGTGTTGAATATGTAGAGATGCACATATTTAAATTATGAATATAAGTGGGAGATGTAGTTACTGTTCATTGTGTGCATGCAGTATTTGTGCACTAATGTTCATAAACACATGCAGGATTAGCCCATGGTTATCATCTTTCTTCCTTTCATGTGTGCACACACGCATTGTTTTTGTTGTTTTTGTTTCTCTTTGTGTATGTGCTTACAAATATTTAATAGCATATCATCTTTCATCCTTCAACAACTTAGCTGCTCTGGAAACAGGCTCAAAATGAATGATCTTGATTCTCATGGGCATCTACGCCCCGGTTATGGTTTGTGCTGGAGATTTATGCGTGTGAGCCTGTAGGTATAGGTAAGCTTAACTGTGAGTCAAACTGTGAAATAACATGAAAATATTGTAACTCATGCAAAACTAAAGTTATCGATGTGAAAACTAACTTTCGACACACCATTTGACCAGTACCAACTTTTAACAATCATGCAAAAAAAAAAAAAACATCACCACAAGTGATGGCACTACTCCTGGCTGTTACTGAATATGGGGGCGGGGGCAAACAGACAGAGGCACTAGACAGGACAGTGCCAGTTGTTCTCTCGTCAGCTCTGGAGGCTCACAGATGAGAAACATACAATGGAGGAGCTCCTCAGAGAGAGAGCGGTGAGGTGACAGGGTGTCAGGGTGCTGTCACTTCCCAGGATCAGGACTCTTTGCAGTGGAGAAAGGAAAGTGGTTTGCAGAGGTCAAAGAGCCACAGTGAATTGTAATATATGTTTAGATATTTCAGTCTCAGCCTTTTCTGAATTTAATAAGGCGTTGATTTTCCTCTCCATTTCATCATCATTCTCATAATTCATCATTGCCTTGTCCTTTTTGGCAGAAAGTCCAAGTGAATAATTGGCAGTGGGCCTCACTATGATGAGGCTGTGAACTGTATTCAATCCCTGATGTCCAGATTCTTTCCTGCTAACTAATTTATGGCACTTTAGACATGCTTAAAACAATATAATGCAACATATTCATCTAGATAAACTGCCATTTTGATATTCTCTACTGCTGAATGATTTACATTTTCCCCAGCAAACTGTTAAGGTACACTGGAAGAAATGTGTTATACATTTTGTTGTGTGTTAGAGACCTATCATGCCGGTTTTTAGTGCAGCAGGGATCCTGGCTGCCCTTCCACACCTAGCCCACCTCCAGTACCACATAAGCACCCTAATTGTCACGCCACTTCCCATTACACATGTCATTCCTCATGCCACGCTCCCATGCCCATGTGCCTGGCCAGCTGCTCAGAAGGGGTGCAGAGCGAGGACAGGGCAAGGTGTCACTGTTTCCACGTATTGATGTCAGCCCAACTTTGGTGTTGAATGAATGATATTGAGTTTTTGGCAGATTTGTTCTCACCAAACAAAGAGAGGTATTTTCAAAAAGAAGACATTTCGGTTCAGGATAAGTCTCCAAAAATGATTCTGTAGTCAAGCAATGATTTACTGTATGTTACCAAATGTCCTTACAGTATTACTAACCTAACAGTTTCTCTTTAAGTTTGTGTTATTTCAGTTGTGTAATTGTATGTGGTTTCTGTTAATGTTGGACTTCTCATTTTGGATGCAACTTCACAAATATCACATTTTGGTTTCACACAGAGGAAAAATATAATCACTGCTGGTTCTCAGCCTCTGGGCAAAAAGCAGTGTTAAGTACATGAGGAATACATTTGAACAGCTTGATATTAGACAGCTTTTGTTCTGTCTCATTACCTTTGCAAATGTAATCTAGGACTCCAAAAGACTCCCATCCTTTTGAACGCATATGCTCCCAGTGATAGTATTTCCCCGGTATGCTCCTTCCTTTCTGAGATTAGCTGGACCTGAGAACCCCCCC
>NW_019525496.1:939180-1007238 GCF_002814215.2 Seriola lalandi dorsalis
CCCGCCCCCGCCCCCACCTGCCACAACTTGGACAAAGCAGAAACTATATTCGGCAAATGAGGCAGGGAACGGAGGCCATGGTTGACTGGTCCTAAGGTGAAGGCAAAGGCTGTGTCCAGGGAAGCGGGAAGAAGGAACCAGAAGCCTTTCAAAATGAGACTGTTTCACAGCCATGATGATCTCACTTCTTGCTGGGCAGGTCTTGTGGAGCGACCTGTGATGTTGTTGCTGAAGCTGAGAGGGCGGCCTGAAGCCCCTGGAGGAACAGGAGGTCTGTGCTGTGATGTGGAGGGGATCAAAAAAGGAAATACACACAGGCACAGAAATGCATACATGCATACATACATGACCACATTAATCAAGGAGCAGAGGAGGAATAGAATGATATCTCAACCCTTTTTATTTCTACAAGCCATTTCAGTATTATTCATGACAAAACTACAGGGGGACATTTAACCTCACCAACCACCCAGCATCTTAAATCATTCTCACTCACTGTGTGTGTGTGTGTGTGTGTCTGTGTGCTGAAGTTTAATGCACACGGTTAAATAACTGTTTTGTTGTGGCTTGGAGACAGATTTGTGAAGGAAGCCTACAGTTAACCGCTGCAGATGAAATTATTACAATGAACGTTTAATTCCCAACTTGTTCATTAGCACTGAATGAGAAACGTTATCAGTCCGTCATAATGGGGCTGTTTCTCTGGCTGGAGTGCAAGATTTGGTGGCCAAAATTGTCATTCCATTATGTAGATTTTTACTTATGACTTAAAAATAATCATCATTTACAGTAGTTGCGAAAATGCATCCAATCTAAATCAAGTTCTTTAAATCGTCTACAATCTATATTCTTACATTAAAAATGGGTCAGATGATTACCGGTACTGATGAAAAGATTTATCATCTAACTCCTTTGTCCCTGTCAGCTCTATGAAGAGTTTTTAGGCTATGTTCACAGTGCTACATTTTTTCATTTTAAAACATTGTTTTAAAAAGAAAACGATCTCCGTCCAGACGACCATTCACATACACTGGGCATGCGTGAGCCGGTGTAAACAGGAAGGAAAATAATAAGAACAAAGAACAACAAAGACAGTTGTAGGATTAAAACACAGAATTAAACTGCACATAAGGCCCAATCAAGGAGTGACCGTGGGTGTCTCCATCATCGTTTCCAAAGGTCTCTTTCTTCCCTAAAGCTTTTTCAAACTAAAACAGAGTCAGCAGTGTATCCGAAACTGTCGGTTTTAGAGGTTTGAAAACTCCGTAGTGGACACCAGGCTTAAACATAGCAAAAGCGATGTGTTGCAAAACTAAAAAATAGCAGTGTGGATGTAGTCTTACCCTCCTGCAGATCATTGCTCAGTGTTTTCTGGCATGCAACGTTACTCTCTCACTTCATTCTCATCATTCTCATCAATGTTGTTTTCAGCCACAGCAGGAAGCTGTTTACAGCGAGAAACACACTGTAAGCTACCTGCCCAGCACCAAATGGCAGAGAGCCAAACTCAGCAAATAGATAGTGTGGTGCATTTTAGCAAAACAAAGTGCCTGATATTTCCCGCAGGAGCAGGTAGAGACCAAAACAGAGCTAAAACAAATGAACACTCCCTGTATTCTCCATGTGTAAAACAAGCAAACACTTGCTAACACATTTTCCAGTTAAACTTTAAAGGTGATAATATGTAAATGTAAATGTTGCAGTTACAGATTGTTAGTGCTGCCGTCAAGTGGCCACAAAATAATCTATTACAGGTTTAAAGTAACTTTCCTGGGGAAAGTTCCTGCGGTGGAAAAGCAGCTTATCAAGTGATAGCAAAACTTACAATTGGCTCCTTTAAGGTTTTAGCATTGATTCTCCACATACTCAGTGCCTCTCAGGGAAGTCCTCTGGTGGACACCAAATATAAGTTGTAAAATAGTGGTTTGCTTGGAATTAGGAGAAGAACTGGGAAGTTAACATGAGTTAGCATTTGGGCTTAAACAAGTCAATTTGATGTCGAAATCATCCTCAGGCAGAACACTTTGAAGACTGCAATAAGTGCGTCTCACCAAAGATGACAAAAGAAAGTGGTCATAATATGATCATGTGGTGCTGTGGTTAACTTTTTTTCATTTCTATGCATTTCCATTTGTTTTTGATTTTTAAGTGAGGTCATGTAAGCAGAAACTGGCTCCAGTAAGGAGTCTAGTAAGGGGGAAGGTTTAAAGTATATATGCAATGCATTTTTTAAACAAAAGAGAGAAAGTCTGTATTTCATTAGGCCAAAACAGAAAGGTTGCAACGATTTTAGAGTTGTTATATCTTTATGGCCACAGACATTTAAGTAAAGATGATTATTCTGCAGATCAGCACTCATGATGGCTTGGTTTAGCAGCTTAGATGATATTCAGGGTTTACAGGCCTTTTGTGTACTTGTTGATTTTCTTCCTCTTCAGAAAGTTTCTGTATAATCCAATATACAGTAATGCTTAAACATGTCTGGGCTGCCAATTCCCCTGCAGCTGGACATACATTTTTATTCATCTGAATAATCATCTAAGAAACGTGGTTCATAAAACAAATTGTCATTATAAAAGACATAAAGACATTTTGTGAGCAGCACATAGATTGTGGAGTGAGAGATAGTTGAAAAGGAAGAGATGCCGTTGCCTTGTGTGCAGAGCCTTTCCTGTGCTGCTTCCTCTTTTATGGTCTGACCTTTCTCTTAATTGGCTGCCATGTCTTTACACTGAGATTCTGTTGGTCTCCCAGCCAAGTAATTTCTCCCCCTCTTCCAGCTAAAGCGTTTCCCTCTGACCCATAAATTGGAAGTGCTTTAACCTTTCCTGAGTGCTCACTTTATAGTGCTCTCTTTATTCTTTTATTATGCAGATGAGATGGATTTTCAAATTTCAAAAAGTGACTGGTATCGGTCACATCTGCTTTTTATTCATATCATTTTATTCTCAAATTTGTGTTGTAAAACTAAATTTCTTAAGCGAGCACATAATAAATGACAAAATGACATTAATTCACTCACTAAAGTTACTCACTTTAAAACATAATAATATGACTGTGTAAAGAAGCACATGCTACATTGTAGTGCCTGTATTACTGCAGAAATTGCCAAGAGATGAAAAACATCTCCTCTTTATAGTCAATAATCCCTAATTCACCTAAATCAGCAGGCTTGTAATATTCCTTAAAAACTGGTGCTTAAAACAACCGTAATCAGAAATGACAGCCTATAGTTTACTTATTTCCTCCAGTTATCTCCAGTATAAAAGCAATTACTTGTGCTTTAATCAACCATTTATTAGACTAAACAAGGTTCATAATATATCTGTGAGGCTGTATGCGTGTGCTCGGTGTGTAATACACTTGATGTATTGATATGTTTATTTCAATTTATTTCAAGACCTCATCCTGCGAGTCTGACCCTGAAATCAATACCTTCATTTATGGTCCACCACCTTCAATCAATTCTGCCCCCGTCTCCTCTCCACGATGGACTGCCTCTGACTGGACACATGTAAGCAGAGCTCCACAGCTCTCTCTCTCTTTTTTTTTTTTTTTTTGGTCCTGCCGGCTGCCTTCTGCGTCGCTGTGCAGTGGGAGGTAACTGGTCACTCAAATCCTAGATTGGCTGCTGGTCATCATCCTACAGCCTTCCCTGGCTCTTTGCTCTCCTGCCCTCCCTTTCTCGGCATCCTCCTCCGGCTTTCACCTCCCTGCTCATGCTCATGACTGGCAGCTATATGGCTCTGATTCACGATTAACAAAGCACACAGCCAACGGCAGAATGAGAGAAGCACATGCGGAACAAATGCAAATGGGCCTTAGTTCTGTCATGAGCGTCTTCTCTTTCCGCACTGCGCTCTCTGTCTCACAGATTCTGGCAAACTTATCAGCAGGAATGTATAATCTCATTCTTTTGAAATATAGATGGTGTGTACCTACAGATATGCTTTGGCATCCCTTTGACCACACTGCAAAATTGTATTCCTACCAACATAAGCAAAGCTGTTAAGTACATCACCTGGGCCTGGTGAGGGAGATTTAGCCATTTAGCCAGGTCACCTCTTTTTAGAAAAGCATAAGGTTGAGGAAAGCCAGGAGGTTTTATTCTTCTTAAAAAGCATGCATGAGCTGGCAGTATTGCTCAAACTGCCTCCTCTGGATTTATTAGCCAATTTCCACTACCATTGTCTTTCACTTCAATCTCAGAAGTGAGGCTGCACCGGGCAGAATATAGGGCTGCAATCATCCGAGTGTGTGGCGACAAAACCTCCAGCGCTCGCACCTGGAACTCAATAGATATTCATGAACATTCTCGTATTTAGAGAAGGAAATAACTTAATACCGACAGTGTCGATGGAATAATAGCCATTTCCTGCCTGACTTGCAGCCCCTCAGAAAATGAGATTGCGCCGGCCGTCATTTTTCTTGTCTGCTGGGTGTTTCCACGCAGAGGTCTATGGCTGCAGCTATGCTCCCTGCATTGGCAATGAGGTACAGATAGAGAGAGGTGGAAGAAGGAGGGAGGGCGAGAGAGGAAGGGCGAGACAGAGAGAGAGAGAGTGAGGGCGCAAGGGCGACTGAGAGTGAGATAGGCCGACTTCAACAGTAAGATTGTTGTCAGATTTACCATGAATAAAAATGGAGGTTAAATAGAAAATAAAAACATAAAGAGTAACAGAATCATAATGTGTATCATTTTCTAAAAGGCCAACTTGGTGTTCCTCATCCCAACCTGATTTCCTAAAGACCTCCCGGGCTTTAGTGTAAACAGGACACAACTCGACCCAGCACAGAGATGCTGCTCCCTGCCTCAGCCAAGGCAAATATCTAATTCGTACCGTGATTAAGATTGATTACTTCTGCGAGGTATGGGGATACAAACGTGTCCACAAAGGATGAGACACTGAAAAAAAAAAGGAAAAAAAAGGAGTAGGTAGAAAAAGAAGATAGAGGAGGGAATTGAGTGACGTGAATGGATGCCTGACCTGAGAGACAAAGGAATCTTTCAAACTATTCCTTACCATTACTCGGCCTGTCACGTTACCACCGGCACCGGTCTTATAAATTAACCATTTCACAGAGGAGCTCAATCCTGCAAGCCTCTCTCTCCTCCGCAATTAGGTTCCTCCTCTTTGTAAGCCTTCCTTATCTCTTTGCTTTTACTTGGGCCTTCATCAGCACGGACATATATCAGGATTTCCTTTTCGATCCATTCTTATTCAGACCTTCGTCCTCACCAGTGCACAGCATTCATCATGAGTTTAAAAAGTCCATTTAAGATTCTAGTGAGGGTTGTTGCTGCAACTACTACAACCACTCAAAACCTACTGAAACTTAAATTTGGAGCTATGAAAACACTATTAAACTTAAATCATCAACAGACTGAATCCAGACTTTCTTCACAGCCCATCTTGACCTCCCGCGTCAACCTTTGTCTTTCCTGCTGCTGAAAGACTGTAAAAGAATTAAGAACTTTTAGTGCCAGCAGGTATAACAAGATTGCACTGCTGGGTGCACAAGTGTCCTGATTCCTTTTGTGTGTCTCTACAGAGAGTTAGTAGACCAAATCTAGGAATGGGTGGCTGAGCTTTGGCCATTTCAGTGTGTGTCTCTCTGCTGGGCACACAGACAGCAGACTGAGGAGGAAAGTCTTGCTATTTTTGGCTGAGTTGAGAGGCTCCTCTCTGTGGGTTGCACTGTGAGAAACAGGGATGGAGAGAAAAAGTATGTGTGTGTGTGTGTGTATGTGTGTGTGGTGATTTTTGTGTGGGATAATAGTATGAATTTGCACCATGAGGGGAGATTTTTCTATGGTTCACAGATGCAATAATGGGGGTAGGGACAGTGAAAGATTGTGCGGTGTGAGAAGTGTTGCTACTACTCGGGGAGTTGGAGTTGGGGGTGGAGTGGTGTTTAAATTAATTTGATCTTGGATGCGTCAGAGCCGGGGCTGGTGTGAGCTAGCCACGCACCCAGACAGAAATCTGAGCAGATTGCACCGCTGCTTTGTATTCCAAATTAATTGGCCTCTGAAGATCGCCCTCCGCCCCTCACAACACTACTGATGCACATTTTCCTCCCCTCAATTAAAAGTGTGTACGCCACACGCAGCCCTCTCTCTTCGTTCCCAGTGACTTCTGGCTCACCTTGTTACCGAGAACAAACTGGACCTTCACGTCTGAGCTCTGTGGGGAAAAAGAGGAAAAAAAAAAATGTGGAGGAACCATACAATTCATCAATCTGAATGTGTAGTGATTGTCATTAGTTATACTTAAAAGAATGCTTTACATTCACATCTTTACAAACAAGTATTGGCTGTGTAGCCAAAGTTCGACATCACCTATTCCTCCAAAAACTATTACAAACACTTTTTGGGTTTTGGGTCAATCCCACATTCATCATCCTGCTGCCTTAGATAGTCACTAAACCAAGTACGTATTATTCCGCTGCTGAAAATAGTTCCCAACAACCTCACTTTATACACTGTTTGAGTAACGTTTTATAAAGTCTACAGTTCCCAGCTGATTTAGGAAATTACAGGTCCGCCTTAAAAAAGTTATTCATATATTTATCACTTGTTTTTAAAGATTTACAACTTTTAGCCAGCGAGCATGCCGTGTCTCATGCATTGTTGGTTTTGATATTTTTATAAAATGTGATGACCAAAATAGTAATATAGAATAAAGTCAGCCTTTAAAAGACTTTACAGTAACTGAACTCATTTCTTCAGAGGATTACGTTTTATTTTGTAAAGAATCTCACTCCAAACAATATAAAGACTCAAATTTGTGAACATCTTTTGACTTTCTTCTCACCGAAGGCATCATATCTTGTATTTCTCTCTTGACGAAAAGCCCCAAAGAGAGACACTTTTGGGGAATTCAGTCTTTCAGCTTCCTGAATTGATTCGTGTATTTACTATTGTGAACTGGCCTCAGAGGAATTCAAGTCGACGCAAGAACATATCAACATAAATATTAATATTTTGAGGGTTAATTAATGAAAAGCTTCTATCAACTAATTGAAAAAGATTTCATTGAAAAGCTGAGAATCATTTTTTACATCCATATTACTGGGTTTTATATGTGGCAGGGTGCGTGTCCCGTGAAACGTGGCTGTTGTGATCTTTATGAACTGTGGAAGCTCCCTGAGCAGCAGGGGGGTAGTTTACTCGTCCACCTGTGACACACATATGACATTATTATCCTGCTCCCTTTAACTGAAAGCCACCCATGATACGCTCAAAGGAATAATACCAGCTGTAACAAAATGGTGACGATAAAACCAACAAAAAATATCTTAACTCCAGCTTATATCCGAGGTCTGCGTTTGATCCCTTATACCATAACTTTACAGAGAAAAGTCACGGATGGAGAAATGAAAGACTGATCTGTCTTGTTGTAAAAATAGTAGAAGAGTGTTCACAACTGACATATTTATTTATGAGAGTTTAGAAGTTTTGAGGGGAAGTAAAAATGTAGGATGAATCTATTTATTGAACAAAGGACAGCAAAACACCACAACAAACATCAGGCGCAAACACTCAAGATCCAAGATATTTCAGTCAGGAGACATGTGAAAATGTTCTCAGAGGAGAATTGCCCCTGCGGACGACAAATGCCAAAACAACTCTGACAAAGAAAGAAAGGAGAAAAATATGAGTGAACAGACGGAACAACAATTATTTATGTAAATAATGTGCCATTGCTGCTTATAATTAGTGGGAAAATTAAGCAGAAAAGAAAAGAGGGGGAAAAAAAACATCACGCATGTCACCCAACTAATTTTTCTCATGCAAATTAACAATCGAAATTATAAATGGAAATGGTGTTGTTGTGATCGGGAGAGAAAGAGAGAGAGCAATGAGAGATGCCCTGCTTTTTTTTTTTTCTTTTTTTCTTTTCTTCACTCTGTTTGGAATTCATTAGCTGGTGAAGCAGGCAGAGGCAGATGTAGTTTGACACAAAGGGTGAAGTCAATAGCAGCAGGAGGAAAGAAGTTAGGATTATTGTTTTGGAGAGAATGGACTTAATTTTTTTTTTTTTTTTTTCCATACAAGAGGCCAGAAGGAACAGTTGTGTGATTTTAATACACCTAGAAACCTCCATCCATCATTCCTTATTTTGAATTTCATACCTTAACATCTCTTTGACAACATTAAACCTACACACCTGGTCAGTCACACAACTCATTCTCATTTGCTGGAGAGTCAGTGCAGCCTCTCCAGTGTATTTGTCCTGGTTTGGTCCATGTGTACAGGGGCCTTCAGGGTAAAAGCTGACCTGTGCTATACACTATATGTCCCTGTACATAACACCACAGTGCCAGTGCGCACAGATCAGATGTGCTGAGGTGCTGACACAGTTATCAGACACAAAATCCCCGCCACTCTCCCGGCGAGAGGTGCTGGTTGCAGGGACTATAAAGGTAGTGTCAATGAGGGTGTGATAACTGTGAAAGTCTGTCTACATGTGTCTCCCGTCTGCTCGTCTCTCCTGTTCCTCCCTCGCTCACCACCGGCACCTCACACACACACACTGCGACCTGCTTTCTGCCTCCCCTCTGTCATTGGGAAGTGTTTTTAAAAGAAGGAGCCGGGATCAAACGAAGTCGGAAAATGCCTGTCTGGCGTTCATCTGACAGCCCTGCATCCTGAACCCTTTTAAAAGAGGGTGCAGAGGCAAAAAGGGAGAGAAAATAGGACATGTTTCGCACAATTTATGCAGCGTTAATTTCCAGCCCCCGCGTCGACTGTTTACAGAGTCCTGCGCATCTCAAACCTCCCTCTCTTGTTCTCTGCTTTTTTTTTTTACCCCCCCTATCTCTAAAACCACAATTCCTCCTTTACTTTTTTCCTCCCACCCAGCCCCCCTCACTTTTTTGGCTTATGTTATTCTGATTTTTTTTTTTCTTCGTCTTTTTTGTGTCACTAGTGAGGATGCTCTCCCTTGGGGTGGCTAAATTTACATCTCTCCATATGACAAACACAAACAAAGAAGCAAATAAATCAAATGTGAGGTTGAGAGAGAAAGAAGGAGACGCAGAGGAGGAGGTAGAGAGAAGCCGTGGATGTTTATCAGTCTCAGAACATATATATGAACATTGTAGCAGCGTTATTGATAATCTATGAATAGATTATAGTTGTGCAACACTGTGTGGCTGCTGAAATAATTGAATATTACACCATACGAAGCATTCTTGGCTTTGTTTTTATTTAAAGACTGTATAGATAAAGCACCAGCATTAAAACCCAAACTGTCTTCAACAATGACACCCAATGACAGCTGGCTTGACAGCTTTTGGATAATAAGGTTTGAAAAAAAAAAAAAAAGAAACATACAATAAAAAGAAGTTAAAAATAGATATGCATGTGGTTGTTTTTTAAGGCCTCAAGTGTTTGTGTGGTGCAGAACAGAGAGACTCAACTGGACAGGAGGAGCCATTACCTCAACACCAGCACAGTGTCACCTGTCATCTGTCTCCAGGGACCTGGCTACATCCAGGTTGGATATATGTGTGTGGGCGGGTGTGTGTTTGAGTGCATGTCAGATGAGCCTAGAGAAACTAACCTCCATCACCCGCTCCCGCCCCTCCCAACACCAGGCTCAGTTTACCATAAAATTTCACTTATGAAAATTCATGCAGCGGAAACAAAGCCCAAAAGAATCAGCTTGTGCTCAGTTCCTGTTTGTCGCTGTGAGTCTGTGCAGTAAGTGTATACACGTATGTATGTGTAGGGCTTCAGCAGGATGGAGGATTCATCAACAATGGACTGTGCACAAGTATTCAGAGCCTCTCTTCCTACTTCTATATCTGAATATTGAGAAGAGATTTGGGCGGGGGCTTCTGTAGAAGAGGGGTGGCAGGGCCTGATCAGTCTCTCCTCAAATGTGTGTGTGTGTGTGTGTGTGTGTGTGTGTGTGAGTGTGAGTGTGTGTGTGTGTATTTGTGTGTGTGTGTGTGTGTGTGTGTGTGTGTGTGTGTGTGTGTGATTGTGTGCACGCGCGCGTCAGTGCTTGTCACAAGCAGGAGCCCTGCTGTGTCTCAGCTCGTCCTCTCTGATACATTATTAATTAGGCAGCGTTTAGAGTAACGAGCAGAGCATTTGAGCCCCCCCCCACCCCCCACCTCCGCCCCGCCCCGCCCTCGGTGACACGCTCCCTGGGAATCCGCTCTGTGACTGCAGATCAGAGGAAGCGACAATCCGACAATGCATCACCACCTTCCAGGAATACCAGAGAGCCGGGCTCCCGGGGAGATGGAAGACAGGAAGCATCACAATACCTCCAGCTGCATCTCTCTGCTCACACACATTCACTGTGCATTCACTGTGGTTTGGAGGAGTTCGTCCACTGACGTGTTGCTACTACTTTTTTATCACATCCAAAGGTGGAAAGTAAGCACATGAGAGTTCTGTGCTTAAACAGAGTGTTGAGTTACTGCTTTACTTCTCCCTCCACACCATATCTTTAGAACCATCTGTTAACTGATCAAATTAAGACTCTGCTTTTTTCTATGTGCATTAGGCTTATATTTGCTGTCTTTAATTTTGCCCATAATTATTGATTCTTAGACTTTAATTTATTGATCTCCGTGCAGTTGTTTGGGTTAGGGTTGGGGTTTTAATTGCCTGTGAATCACTTTGGTCAACATTATTATTTCCCTAAATAAATGGTCTTGACTTCTCCACAACAGATGTTAATATTGTGCCTACACTACATTTATCAGTTGCCTGTAAAATAATAATAATAATCAGCACTTTGTTAATGATCAGTTAGACAGGAAACTATAAACTCATATTATAGATGCTGTTGTGAGTGCTGCAGTTGAGCTAAACCCGCCTTTGAGCAATAAAGTGAGTGGAGGCTCAAACCTCTGAATTTGTGTTACATGTGGATTCACCAATAATAAAACACAAAAGGATCCATTCTTCAGAATGACTTGCTTCAGTTTGTATGTGGAGTACATTTTACTACTAACAAGTCATTATTTTATATAAAATGTTCAGCAAGTTCTGTTTGGAAACCTTGAGGAGGCTTGAGCTCCTCGCACAGGTCTGTGTGTAATAAATCTCTGCAACAGATGGTGAGTAAAATATTATCATGACCAGTTGTCATAATGGTAAAAAAAAAATCAGAATAAGACTCAGGTTGGCAAGTTTTCCACTAGTTTTCCACTGAAGTATTTTTAAAAAGGTGCCATTTCAGCTGCACCACCAGTAATAAACAACATAGTGTGTAATAGACCATGTGTAATAACTGATTTCTGCAATATTTAGTAATATTACCCATTTAACAGTTACTTGCAGTTTTACACATGGCACCAATAACACATGCATATTATTAGTGGTTATTTATATTTTTAAAATTTTAATTCAATTTACTATGTTTTTATTTCATTTTTATAATCACATTTGTTTTTATATTGTATTTATTGTCTGGTAGCTGCAGCAGTAGCCCTGTCCCAACAGTTTCACTGTTGACCATAACTGCTGATCACATACATCCAACATTAGACTGTCACTGATAACTTAAATGGCTTTTCCTGTATGACAGTGTGTGTGTGAAGCTTGAGAAGTGGTGGGCGAGTTGTGGCACTTAGAGGATCAACAGTATGTTAATGAGGCACAAATCCTCCTCTCCTCTTCCTCTGATTCTCATAATTGAAGATTCGACCACAGCGATGCTTTTTCTTATTATTACACACCTCTCCCTCTGATAGTTAATGCAAATGCAAACTTTCATTTTTCCTCTTTTCTCAGTTCTGCTCTTAATTCTGCTTTTGTTTTTGCATGATTTCATATTTTGGGTCATAACCCCCTCCTCCCTTCCCCAAGTGCATGTTCACATTATACTCATCTCTTTCTGCTATTACTGTCTGACTAATTCAATAATTTTCTCCCCCCTTTGTCATCCTTCAGCTTCCCCCCACCCTTCTCTCCTCCGTCTGCCCTTCAAATCTTCTGGGTCTGGCTGAGTCTCTGTTGTCTTCCTCATTACTGACTGTTCAGCCATTTGATTTTCTGAAACGGCTGCTGTGCAGCCATGCCGAGACCTTCTCATCCCTATTATTCTCCACCCCACACACACACACACACACACACACACACACACACACACACACAGGAACATATAAAGACAGCATAAAGCAGCCTGTCCATTTTTCTTGTATGATGCATGCAGCGTCAGAGAATATGTGGAATTTCTGTGTTTCTGTTTTCTACATGCGGAGCGCCCAAACACTGGACAGTGTTATAGTGCAGCAAAGCGTGATAGTGACAGCTAAGATTTAGCTTTTATTTTTCCAGGGCTACTCAGCAGAATGTAAAAAGTGCCTCCATAAAGAAGTGTATCTTAGAGCGACTGCCTGTGATTCCACACCACAGTTGGTGATGACACTGCCATTCCTCTTGGTGACGGATGCACTGTTGCATCCTCCCAACTCTCTGCCCCACTCTGGTTATGAATGCTGCTGGCATAGCATGGAAATACTGGGGTAAGTCTTTTTCTCCACTAGTTTCTGTCTAAGGGAAATTTCTACTCTAAACCAAACCAAAGACTTAGACGCATCAACAACATGATACAATTCAAGCAGAAAAATGAAACAAAAAGTGTTTTCGGTGTCATCTGTCATTTCTCTCTCTTTCTCTCTCTCTCCTCATTTCAACAGATCAGTAAGCTTTGACCTGGAGTTTCACCTGAACACAAGTGTCAGGCTCAACCTCTCACATCCTGCTGGACGACTGCGAGGGATGTGTCAACATGTCCACCATCTACCAGCAACTAGCAGCCAACAGCAGGTAACACTGAGGAACTATAGGAATCTGATGGTGTGTGGTTGAAGAATTGCTTCCCTTGTTTTCTTAGTGAGTCACTGTCATTTTTCTTCACCTTGCTTTGTTTTCCTTTTCTGTGATTGATTCAGCATACAAATTAGGCCCCAGTGATTGAGCAGTGAACTACAGGTTTGGCGGCCTCTTGTCTTTCCCAGTGACAGATGTGACTGGAGGAATCCTCTGTTATTGTCCAATATCCACCTGAAATTCTGTTACAAGATTTAACTGGATGATTTAGAAACATAACATTCAAAGACGCCCATTAAAGTTATTATGCCCCTATATGAAATGTGAAAAAAACATTTTATATTCATTGCTTATTTATAATTCATGCTCACACACATCCTTGCACTCGCACACACCTGCATTCAGACTATTCATTATCTGCCCCCCTAGAGCAGTCCAGAGGGGCAAACTCTGTGGCCACTGCAAGCCAAACATGCTTGGAGGCTGCAGGCCAGAGCCAAATGGCTCAGGCTCTGGCCTGCCCTAGGTGTCAACAGGCCCCCTTGGCCCTGAGTGCCAGGCTTTCTACGGAAAGAGGAGAGGAGATGGCGAGCCAGATAGAGAGCCATCTCATTACCTACTCCCTGGGGCTGCAACTAAGCAGGCGATGGAGAGTGTGAGGGCCATGTCACCTCTGTGGATGGCCCTCATGAACTGTGGTTAATTGAAATCTGATATATCTGAGTCCCTATACTTGGCGCACTACCAGTCAAACAGCAGGCTTGGTTTCATCCTTGAAAACTAGAAAGAGCTCCATCTTTTACTTTTTTACATCTTCCCCAGCTCACTGTCTGTTCTCCAGTCATGCAATCCACAGAGTTATTGATTTGTCTGCGAGCTGTGAACACGGCCCATCGTTGGCGGTGCTCTAGGATGGTAAGAGCTGATCATAGAGCACAGTTTGATGCTAACTTGGTGTACTGTGCGCTGACCTTGGCTGAAGTACACAATGCAGGCTTGCTGAAATCCCAGCCTCTCACAGAGGTGATGCCAGGTGGGGATACAGGCAGTGAAGATGCATCTACACAAAGAGCTGTTTAACTGTCCAGAGGCCCTCTGGGTACTCCACCTTTCACTTTACCCTTTTAATATTTCATATCCTGGCCCCAGCCAGCCACGCTCTGGCCAAATGCCTCTGCCTGGGTTGCTGGAATATGGATGAGAGTGCACATTTACCCATTTACCTGGATGTCAGTCGGAAGCAGCTCTAAACAATACACCTCTCCCCCCGCAACCTCACCTCTGCTCACCTCGCTGGGCCCCGAGCTAGCTTGTTAGAGAGAGGAGGAGGGATCGAAGGCAAAGGAAAATAGACAGAAAAATCCTACAAACAGGAGCCCTGGGATAACAAATACACAGCACCTATGTGGAGAAGATGTTGGGACGTATAGGGAGATTATGGTTGTACATAAAGGTGACTGAGGATGTGCTTTAGAAACTGAAAGAAAATTGAAAACATTAGTGACAATAGCACATTTAGTATCATTTTAGAAGTCGAAGTAACCAAGTGCATTTTCTCGAGTTCTATAATAAAGTGCAATTTTGATGCTCCTGTACTTCACTTAAGTATTGCTACTTTATCCTGCCTCATTTCAGAGGAAAATTTTGTCATTTTTACCCCACTGCATTTTTCCTACAGCTATGAGTTTGTTTACAACTAAGATTTTACCATAAAAAAAACATAATAATCTGATAAAATACAATGCTTCTTGCTAAGGAATGAACCAGTGTTCACAACCTTTTTGGCCTGTGATACCTTATAAACCAGCTGTGTCTCATGTCTAACTATATGTGAATCAGATCTTTACCAGTCTAGAACATATACGCCGCAAGTTCAGCATCAAATTTCATTCGCCAAGAGCTGTCTCCAGCAGTGGTGAGCAAAACTTTTGTTTTGCTTCTATTTCTATCACTTTTTATCTTCTCTGATGTTAGCATGCAGCCCTGGCCCGGTTTACCTGTCTTTCCGATACAGGGTCAGTAGTTTCCAGTCTGCCCTGCACTTTTCAGAGGATGTATTATAACCTCTTGTAGTATAAACGCAACAATGGCTGAAGCTCTCTGAAAGACTGGTAAGTAAGCAGCTGTTAATGCAAACGTTGGCTATTTAGCAATAGCGTAGCTTAGAAATAAACTTCTTTAAGGTTTATAACTTTAAGCATGTTTAGCTGATAATACTTCTGTACCTTTCCTGAAGATGGATTTTAAATGCAGGACTTTTACAATGGAGCATTTTTGCACTGTGGTATTAGTACTTTTACCCAAGTAAGGGATTGCTCTTCTTCTACAACTATATTTTAGTTTCTTTACCACCTCAGTTAACCCATATATCTCCATGTACTAACTTCTTGTGTAGAGTTTAGGATTGGACAGCTACTACACAAGACATCACTTAATGCAATTAGGCTGTGGTTTAATTGTTCTTTAATATGTATGGATAAAGCCAATGTGTTACATAGAGTAATTATGGCTAATGACTGCAGTGGGAGAGAGGAGCAGAAAGTGGGGTATGTGTTGAAAGAAACCAGTGAATTCATTTTTGTCTAATAGACCTTTTGTTGAATTGGTTCCGTCCGCATGTGATAAGGGTGTTAAAAATTAATGATTTATAACTATTGAGCCAGCAATCACATTTTAATTAGGCAGTAATTTATGATAATTTGTCTTCTTTCACAGCAGAACAGTTAATAATTGTTAATTAGCCGTTGATGATTTGTCCTTTGAACATATACCCTAATGGCCAATTCTCAGCCTATGAGTAAAGACCCCTGCGAGAACCATCCGACTATGTGTTTAAACACATGTGAGAAGACAGACGTGGAAAGAATATAGAAATATTAGACAAAAACAGAAAACAGCAACATGTCATGTCCATCTGTACCATCTCTGCATTGGCACCAGATTTTCTCACATTACCAGGCTGGCTATGTGTGCCTGCCAAGTCCAACCATCTATCTCTGCCTCAGTGTGCCAAGCCAGCAGAGAGGGAAAGAAGACAGGAACATACTCCAGGAGAAGTTATGCCAAGTGCAGAAAAGTGGAGAAAGTGGAGAAAAACGTAAAGACTCAGGGAGAAAGGAGGGAATCACACCTTCTCCACTCCTTTCTAAGCAACTGCTATTTGTCTAACAATTTCAAGTGGCTGAAATTGTCTGTGTGTCTACGTCTTTGGCTTTAGATATTGACCCCGGGCTGCTTTCACTCTAAGTGCTAGCAGATTGGCTGCTGGGGCTTTCCATTCCATGCTGCACTGTTCTAACCAGTGCTGTTTTTTATTTGCCGTCTTCATTCCCTCACTTCCCTCCCTTCCCTGTGAACCTCAGACTGTTTGGATTTACTTTAATATATGCTCCACTTCTACTTGTACATTGTGTTTGTGCAGCAAGACTTTGGTCCTAGTTCTCAAATTAGTCAAGTGAAGGTAGGTAGGAATCGAGATAAAACATGGGTAAGAATTCATCAGTGCCTTTTTTGAAACACACAGCAGCGAGGTAAGTTAGAGAGGTCAGAGGGTAGATGACTACAGGAGGGGATGCAGCTTTGGTTTTTGGTGGACAAGTCATGAGAGGACAGATGTGTCAAAAGACTGCATGTCTGCAGGATGAAAAACGGCGAGGTAAAGTCAAGCTAAGCCCTTTTAAACCCTGTTACTGATTTGAACTATTCATCCATTCCACCAGTATATTTGAGTCTTCAAAGGGGCCGTGTCAAAGAGGCAGAGAGAAGGGTGTTCAAAAGGCTGTGACAATCAGGAAAGGCTGTGGAAATGAAATAAATTTGGGTTCCTTTGTGAGATCAGTTCTCTGTTGGTTGCTCTGTTTGATAAGTAAAATACATCTTTAAGATATTTAGCAGGTATTAAAATTAATAACAGAATTTTCCAAGTTTTAGATACAAAACTTCCCCTCTAGGACATCTCCTTTTGATTAAATATCTCTCTCCAGTCGTTGCCTGTAATACTGTACAGATATCTGAGATGGGAGCGAGCAGGTTGGGGAGGAATATAGTGCAGTTATATTCCAAAGATGACTGTTCGCATATCTGGTTGGATCATTAAAGATACACATCCTAAGTGTCTCTGCAGCATTTGTCCCTATGTGCTGTCAACTTCCTCTTCCACCTTTGGAACTCATCGACACAAAAAATTGTACTCTCTGAGGAGGGTGCTAACTTAACTGGAGAACTTAAGAGTCCTCTATTAATTCAAAAATGCTCGCTCAGCTGTCAATTTCACCCCATCTTCACACACTCACACCTTGTCCTCCCTATTTCTGTCTCTCACCATTGCGCGCAACTGTCGTTTTTCTCCACAGGTTATAAATGTGCAATCTTTTCACTTGCGAAACTCAACTTAGGGTCATCCTCTTAGCACTCTCTCATCCACTTTATGCTTCTATGTAACCCATTCACTGTGTTAACAGTGCTCTTTTGTGGCTTTACTTTTTTTTTTTTTTTGGCAAGCTCTGAAGTAAACAGCGAAGTCAGTATGGTCAGCAGGGAAGTCACTGTAATGGGAGTGCAGGACAACAGAACCCATTGAGACAATTATTTTAATGTATTCACCTTCTGACGTTCGAGAGTATTTTTGCTAAAGCACATTTTCATATGTTTGCTCATGTGCTGCCATCTTCATTTGACAGTTATACACTTAGCATGTGTTTGCGAAAAGTAGCCCGTAATTATATTTAAAGGCTTCCTGACGTCGACTCAACAACTACAGCAGCAGGAAAAACAAGAAGCATCCTTTCAGATATTTTCTATTTAAATAATGTTTATGGCGCATCAATTTACTGACAGAGCAAACAGGCGCTTTGACTCCAGGCCTGTGCAGTATGTGTTTCAACTCTGTGACCTACTGTTCTTCAAGACCGGCGTCGTGGCCTGTGGTCGTAACACACATTTATTTGTGTCTGTATATGCAGGATCGCATGAGGGTAATTATAGTGACACAGCTAAGTGTTGTCATATGACGTGCTTTATTGAGTATAGGCATCTTTTGGCCCCTTTTGTTTAAAGGCATACCATAACCCTGAGCACACAAGGCAAGGCAGCTGCTAATTAAATCAATATGAGATAATGAAGTGCAATTAGAGGCACTAGCTGGGCCGATCCTTTGCTGTAAGCACTGTTTCCCTCCCTCTGGGCTCGCGCCTCTTTAGAACCTGTTAGTTTTTCCACTTCCAGGAGCCACAATCCCCACAGCAACCGTTTGGAGGAGTGATCACTGAGCTCCGGAGGCTGCCAACGCATTCTCACACTCAAACAGAGTTCTGCTCTCCATTTATCCTCACCTACCTCTCTTGAGCACAGCGCGCACACATGCTGTTTACCCCCTCCACACACACACACACACACACACACAGACCCGGCACCCCCACCTCGCTCCGTTCTCCAGCTTCTCACATTTTCACCTCTGCCTCTTATTGCCTCCTCGTCTTCCCTCTAACCTGGCAACTTGTAATGGTGCTCATTTTTAGAATCGGTGGATTTGTATTTCAAAAAGTCATTATAACGTTCACGGTTGGAGAGATGATGAGACATGCTGTGCTCTGTTGCATGAAGTGAGAGTGTTTGAAACGTGTGTAAATTAAACGCAACACCTGTTTTAAATTGAAATATTGGATATGCCATTTGCCTAAATTACAGATTTATAAATTGTACAGATACCTTAGCTCTGATCCATATTCTCTGAATGAAGTCTCTCAATAAATACTGTTCATCAGCATTATTATTGTTATTATTACTTTACATTATCACTGTAATTATCTTGTGTTTTGCCTCCTGATTCTTAAAATACACCAGATGGCACTATTTAGCTTTCACATACTGTATAAAGACCTCAACAAGAGCATGTTGATGGTTGTTTGCTCTCGTGCAAAACTTCACCAGCAGCTTCTTGGCTGAAGTCAGGGGGTCATGCTTGACCTCTAAGTCCACAGCACCATATTTAACTCTGTAGTGTTACACTCTGCCAGGCAGCACAAGGTGAAACACTGTCGACAAGTCAGCTTTCACCTGCTAAACGTCTGTGTCACACTCTGAACGTGAAGAAATGTCTCACCCTGATCTGAGATTTGCTGCCACTCTCTTAGATATTTACCGCATAAAATGAGTTGAAAAGTCAACAAACATATTCAGATGGAAGGGTGGGGTGGGGGGTTGTGGGGGAACAGGTGAAAACAGGAATTGTTCTGCATCAGGCCTGTCTTCATGCTTTCCCTTTGGCATCAGGAGCGCTTAGCAATGGCATCTTCAGCGCCACGCGTGGTGACGTCTAATGGGCTTTTAAGAGCTTCGTAAGGGGACTATTTGTGTACCATCAGTGGAAGCCTGTGATCGCTGTGTGACAACAGTATTTTAAGCTAGCTCCACAGCAGCGTAGGATGAGTACCCTGAGCTGTGGCTTTCCCCAGGGGAGCGTATGCTACTGAGATCTAACAGCTCAACTTCTCTCCCACTTTCCAACTCAGGTGTCTGTTTCCAGCGAGACAACTGAAAAGTCTTGATTCCTTCTTTTCACCAGAAAATGCATGTTTGTGAAGAAATAGAACAAGACTAAACAGGGCATTTTCGACACCCGCTCCGCAGTAGAGAGGGAAAGTTTTGATTTGTTGCAGGAGATGTTTGGTTTTCCCCAGAGAAATAGGAGTCACATTTATTTTATTATTTTCAATTGACTCTCCTACGTTGAAACGGCTGCCTGTTTGCAGGTAAAGCAGTGCACTTTACTTGTGCTGAGGAGCGCCAGCATTACAGAGTAGCCCACACACCTCAAAGACACCCTTCAAATTCACAAAGTTGCATTAGAAAACACAGTTTATCTGGCCGTTGTACAGATGGGAATGTGCTGTGCTGTAGTAGATGTGAACATGTACTAGATTAGTGGTAGAGAGATTACAGAGGTCTGAATTTTTCTTGATGTGTGGCATCTTTGTGGAAAGGCCTGCAAACCTGTCAGTTGTGATCATTAATGTGGAACTAATTTCTCTCTTACAGTATGTGTGTAAATCAGAGCTGTTTTAAGTCACTTGTCAAGCTCCAGTTATTTTTTAATTCCAGTTTCTTCCAGTGAGGATTTGCTTATTTCCTCTTTTATACAATTGTAAACTTATCTCTTATTTTTGGCTTTTGGACTTTTAAAGATGTCACCCTGGACTTTTTTTTTTTTTTTTTTACCATTGCCTGACATTTTTATAGACCAAACAATTAATTAATCCATTAATTGAAAAAATAATCAGCAGAACGAAAATAATTGTTAATTGTGTGTTAGAATTATGTTGGATTTTCCTTTGCAAAAGCTTTATGATTATACTTTACATCTTTTTTCTTGTACACAGATCTCTCTTATCTCAGTGAGACTACCTGTTTAAATAAAGGCTTAACTAACTAACTAACCAACCAGTATCATATTCAGTGTGTTCTCATGCACACATACAAAGCGATACATAAAACTCACGCCATCCGTCAGTAAAAGAAGCCCTGAAAATTCAGCACATGACTATTTTAAGAGCAGCGTCCAGGAAGCCACTGAGAATGGCACTAACTTCACTTTCTATTGGGAGCTCCTGCAAAACTTGTAGGTGAGACAAAACCTTTAAAGTTTGACCTGCTACTTTGAATCTCTGCCATGAAAAATACTGTGTGTCAAATACTAATGCAATTTTTTGAAATCCTTAAAAATCTGAAGAATATATTTGAACATTTAAAACCCGGTTCTTTGTCTTTTTGTCAGCACAGTATTTCCAGAAGCCATCCTCCGCAGTGCAGGACAAACAGTGAAATGCCACTGTATGATTTCACAAAGTTCACTAATAAACACAGTTATTCTTTGGTCACAGACGTTGTTACTTCTCACCAGCACATATAACTCCACTCATCCCCAACAACAGTACAGTTTTCTTCTAATTACCAATTACTAATTACTAATAGCTCTCACTGGGGAACATGCGAGCACAGTCAGTGGACACTATACAAACAATTGAAAAGGAGTAATTAGCGATGTGTTTGGAAATTATATCATTATGTATACATGTCAAAATATATATATATAGATACAGAGTATAGAATAAAACAATTAGCAGGAGTGCGGTTATAATGCTTCAGTGTAATTGTTTACTCTCTTGTTGGTTATAATAAAGCAAAATATTCCATTGCAGCTCACTGGTCTTTTTACATAATGAATTCCTGAAGGAGTGAGGTGAGGAGTGGACCTGAGCTGAGTGCCAATCAATTATCATCTCCAGCATTAGCTCATTACAGGAGAGGTGCAGGGAAGCAAGGGAAGCAAGGGATGCTGGGATTGAATCTGACATTTTGTAGGAGTCTAAATTACTCAGCTGACTTTTTTTTACAAATGGAAAGATTACATGTTATTGAAACAATATCTAAATGTATTTTAAAATAATGCATTTAGCTGAGACTTCAGCGATCAGCATTATGTCTTGTTGTTTATTTGTTCAAGAAGTCTTTTAGCGGTTTTAACTGCAACAGAAATTAGGAGCGTTATCTTGGCAGAATTGCTTTTTCTACAAAAAATAGAGCACTAAATGACTTTTTGAGAGGGCTATTTTTTTCTGGTGCAAAGTTTGTAATAGGAACCCAAGACAGTGAGGGAGCTGAAGGAGAGAGGAGAGAGATGGGAGGGAGATTAGGAATGTGGAGTGTGGGATGTTATCTCAGCTGTGAATGAGACAATATAATTATGATATGGAAATGATGCTGAAAGAGGAAAGTTGAGCAGACTGGAGCTTATCTTGTTAGGATGGCACTTTGCCTACCATCTCCAATATCAATTACTAATGTCTCAATAACAATTACAAAATAATTTATCTATTTGAGACTCTGTTCAGTTCTTCAGTAATAATATTATATACTTGAAATCAATTTGCTGTGCTTCTTGAAACAGATAAATGAGTTTGATGCTATTCATGCATTGTTTACTTCAGTGACAGCCAATAATGCTGAGTGTGATTGGTGATACATTAGTGAGATAGAAACAACTAAACAGTGCAGCAGAGTTTCTTTGAACTTCTCTCAGCAGGGAGAACTTTTGGCGAGTGTGTGCGCAGAATACACAAACAGTCTCCTCTCAATCTTTCATTGGAGAACGAATTCAAACTCTTTTCACCCTGCATTTTAGAGCGCGCACGCACACACACACGTGCACAGGCAGGCGTACACTTACGCACACACAGAGTGAATCTGCCATTTAATAATTATGAGGCGTAAAATCCTTGCCGACGGCGAGCATACTGAAGGATGTAATTATGACCTCTTTCAGAGAGCCCACGCTCAGTGGCAATGCCTACATTTCCACCCAGAGAGAGAAAAACACTCCCAAGGAATGACGGGAAAACATGCCCTTCATTGCAATTAAGGACAATAATTCTCTGCAAGAAAATTGTTTCAATTGCTTTTCAGCCCAGGAGCAAAATGGCATTGATGGGGGTGATGGTTTGAAATAGGGGTGACGGTGGGATGAGGACTGACATTTTAGATGGTGGAACTGTTGGTTAAGTGTGTGTTAGGAATTTAACGTTTATGAGGGGTTGAAAAAAAAAAAATACATGTAAGCACAAATAAATGTGTATCAACATGATATGTGTATTCTTCAGGCGGGGATCAGGCTCAGTAAAAGTAGAGGACATGTCACACAGTATGTCCCTGGTTTTCATTAACCTGCAATAAATCTCTGTATGCAGCACACAGGTGCTGTTGTTGTCCCTCAGCTCACTTTTATCTGAGTTGGGTTTCTCTCCTGTCAGCTGTTGAACGTGTTATGTCTTTTTTTGTTTCTTAATTTCATTTAAATAGCTTTGTAAAGGACTGAAAAGTTAAACATTTTTCTTTCATTTCATTTTCCATGTTTTTTGGTTGAAGATAAAGATGAATGCTAACAGCAAAATGTACAATTTTGAGAACATCTTATTTTGCAGAGCTTTTGAGCAAATGGCTGGATTATCCTGTGTGCTGCACTTCCTCTACAGCTAGTCTGCTGCATTTGTTTATTATCCAGCTGTGTATAATAAGAAGTTGGTGGTGGAAAATTCCTTAAGTTTTCAATTGCTACATGACAAGTCTTGTTTAGTAACAGCCACAGTGAGGGACTGAAGGTCTGTTCCACTGAGAACAGTAAGTACTCACGCTCATGTATGTGCTGATAAATAGATGTTAGGGCAGAAACATGGCCTGGTGTATAAAGACAAAAGCATATATAAGCTCCAGTAGTGGTGAGCATCTACTCTCTGAAGCCTCCTTGAGGAAGATACTGAATCCTCATCGGCTCCAGAGGCAGTGTGCTGTGACTGCCCCTGACTTTTGCCCCTGCTGCACAAGCAAAAGGAGAATTTCCTTTAAAGATCAATACACTATTTTATATTTATTATTCTACAAAGGCCACTAAATCCAATCTGGAAATGATTAGGAAGTATGGGATATCAGATATAAATAAAACAGTAATGTAGTGCATTTTTGTGATGTGCACACTCTTAAATAAAAGTAATGATTGATTTATTGTGATCAAGTCGTGTTTTAAAGTGGCTGACAACCAGCAGGAGCAGAAGCTGCTTTCATCCCTCAGCTAGCTCTTGCTGCTTGAGCTGAGCTAGCATCTCTCGCAAGCAAGCTACATTAAACATTTGGTTTCTCAAAAAGACTTTGCAACTTCTATATATTCAGTATTACATTAAGTTTAAGTATTACAGTTTGCAACTATTGTTTTTAATTACCAGGAGCAAAAGTTTTTCACAATTTTCTTTCAAATGAAAAGTGCAATGAGGCCAGAGGATTATCCAGATGATTGTTTCTGCAAAGACACCTGGTATTTTGTTTTAAAATATAACTAATTTTAAGTGGAAAAAAAAAAGATGCTGCTCTTTTACAGAAGAGGGTGATTTTTTTATTTAAAATCAAATAAGATACAAATACTGAAACAGATGTGCTCAGAATAATTTC
The DNA here is from genome assembly GCF_002814215.2 of Seriola lalandi dorsalis. NCBI lineage: Eukaryota > Metazoa > Chordata > Actinopteri > Carangiformes > Carangidae > Seriola > Seriola lalandi. The sequence continues at coordinate 962,978 of NW_019525496.1, forward strand.
CTCTTCTGTTTTGAAATGAGACAGTATGCAAAATGATTTTTGATATAATTTCATCACATGAGCATAAACTTCACCTAAAGCTCAGACTGCTTTCTTTACAACATGATGGTGAGGACAGCTGGACTGTGAGAGGGGCGGGCTGCAGGCAGGGGAGCCGGATGCTGTGTTTGTGTATGAAATCCTGTGGTGGGACTGCATCTGTGGTAGCTGGCGGAACAAAGGTCTGAATGAGGAGAAATGGGCACCAGAGGGAAATGGAAAGCAGCTTTAGAGGAGGGAGGCATGCACACACGTGCGCTGGCTGTTTACATTGGGCTGGGACACTACACGACGATGCATTCCAGCGCTCACGGTGGGCTCACCAGATCCGGATCCATGTTTTCACGCTTGACTTTTCGTTACCTAAATCTGTGCATGTGTCTCAGGATTGCTGCGCTCTATCCTGATATGTAAAAGAAGGAGGCTCTGTAGCTTCTCAGCAGGGAATATGTGGGAATCAGGTGTCTCAGCTTGTACCTCCGTACAGATTTTTTTTTTTGTCTTTGTGTCGGGCCATTTTTATGCCATGTGTCTGTCATCTAGCTCTGGTTATTGGTGGTTTGTCAGGTAGAGGGCCTGCAGAAGGGGTCTCATGCATCCCATATCCCTTTTCTGTCTCTAAACAGTTAACACAGCACTTGTCCTCCCCTCAGCAGGCAGAGGGTCTGCCGCCTTCACTGCAATCAAAATTCACAAGAAAATTGAATCCTTTATATGCAAAACAAACAATGCGGAGGAAATAAAACATTCAGGCGAGCTGTCAGGTCCTTTCAAGAATCAATATGAGGCCTTTCATCTGCGTCCCAACCTCTTCCTGGTAATTATCCTGCATATTTTATGCCCCCCTCTATGCCTGCTTACACACAAACATATGATGTACCACACGCATGCACCTAAACACACACATCGCCAGTCACCAACACATTCAGACACTCATGCAAACATATATAGACACAAATTAAAAATACTTGTTTGCATAAATCCTTGTGAGGTTATAATTTAGTAGGAACTGTATTTTTGTAATTATAATGTAAAAAAAAAAATTAAAGCAGTTATAGTTTGGTCACCTTCAGCTCATTATAAACCGACATCTCTTGAAATTCATCCCTAATTTCATACAGTACAGTATGGAGAGAGCGCGACCAGTGGCCGGTCAGACACCTTGATCAGGATTAAAGTATTGTCAGTGACAGAGTGACGTGCCCTTGAACAGAATCACCCTTAAAGTGTCCTGTCATCACATTCCTGCCTCCCATTACCAGGGCCAGGGGGGGGGGGGGCCTCTGGGAGGACAGAGTGATTGGGCAAAGCCTTCCCTCTCCTAACCAGGCTTGAGCACCCGTGATGCCAGACAAAAGATAAAAAGGAGAGGGAATAGATGAGGTCTTATTGGTCCCATGGCGGAGATGGTTATGAAACTGTGAGCTGAGTGGAATACCTGAGCGGTTGCTGTGTGAGAAGACAAAAGTGACCAACTGGCAGTGGATAGTTGAGAGTTTAAGTTCTCCACATATTGTGTGCCCCAACTGGCAAATATTAAACTACTGCCAATGCTTTTTTCACATGCCTTATCTCAACAAAAAGCTACGAGGGCTACATGACCGACAGGAGCAGCGTAGCTAGTTACTGGACCACACTGACTGTGAGCTTGACGTTTATCCTAAAAAAGGTTACAATGGACACATTTCAGTGAGAACTGATCGTTGAAAATGAGGTCAGATGTTTTTTTACAGTAGAATTGAGTTATCTGATGTTTCTGAGACATGATTGAAAGTCATAAGAAACAGACACACACTTCAAAGAATAACATATACTTGAGGTGAAACTTTAGTTGGGAGCAAAGGAGGAAGTTAGGAGAGATTAGCTTTATTGCCGTTAAGAAGACTCCTTTGCTTGTTTACACTGAATGAAAAAAAACCATTTCCGCCCTAGTGTGTGATTTTAGATTGGTGCTGGTGTCAGGGGTGTGACCTGTAACGCAACAGTGTTGGCGTCCTGTTCTGCCATGTCTGCCCTTTTACATAGATTCAGCTTTGAACAGGATGTATAATAGGGGCTATAATATATATAGTGACAAAGTTCGTGTTAGGAGGTTATGGTGGATGGATCAGCAAAAAGCAGAACTTGCACACAGGAGGCCGCTGTTTCCCATGTGAAACTGATAATACGGTTCTTTTTTTTTCCTTTTCAACCCATGACCACTCCACAACCTGAAATGCATGTTTATTATTGTTACTATGAGAACGATAACCTAACGGCCAGATGGTTTGTTTGACAGGACCATCTGGGAAGGTTTCGTTGGAAATACTTGGCAGGTGATTGGATGAACCATCTGTCTATCACGGACTAACTTCACCCAATCAGACTCTGCATACCTCAGTTTTTTCCACTACCAGCAGAGCTAGTTGGGAACTGAAACTCTTTTCCGAGGTCAGTCAAGAGAAGATCAAAAACATCTTGTCTGTCGTGGAAAGCCTTCAGTACCGTTCTTTGCTCTTCTTTCAATGAAGAAATACTCTCCAGTTCTGATGTAACTGATGTTATAGCAGCAGCTACACAAACCTCTTTCTGAGCCACCATCGCTGTTAAAGAGCAGTTGCTTCTCACTGTCATCACACTTAAGACACGCCTATAGCTGCCAGTAGTTCCTCCCTCGCTTGTCGCCGATTGGTTCGCGCAACTGTGGTTCGGCCACAACCGGCAATTTTGGAGCCTGGCAAAAATGGATTGTTTCTTGACGAAAAATCCGGCCACCTCACAAAGGTTATGTGAACAAAGGACCGGTGTGCCTGCAGCTGGTATGTTCCTTTGGGTTGTATCTTGTTTTATACGTTTGTGAAGCTAATTAATTGCTCAAGTTGAAATATCGTCAACTACGGCAGATGCAGTAGAATTTGCAGTAGAATTCACATCACATTGCATTTTTCCATTGACTTTTTATGCAGTTGTGCCACATCCCTTTTTAATGTGGCCCTCAACCTACAAGGTATGTTTAATAAATACCATGTTGTGGACGGAGGTTGGCTTGACACAAGTCTTTAGTTTATACCTAGTCCCACATAATCATTTCATTTCAATCAAATTTCTTCAAGGACCGTTGTGCTTCCTGTTTACCACTGTGTACCTTCTTTTAAAATACAAGTAGACAAGACCACGTCTTGCGAGCTGTAGTAGTCCATCGAGATCTTACCACCTCTACTTTTCAGCTAAAGAAAAAACAATTGCATAAACTGCTGAAGTAAAAAAGGATGTAAACATTTCTTTCTCCTCTTCTATATTTCTAATGAAAGCTCAACTCACTGTTGATGTAAACCAGTCAACACTTGTGAAATAAATCAGTCTGGTATAACACTGAGGGAAAAAACAAATACACGCAGCTACTGACAAACTGTGAACAGAAAAGAAACACTGCGTTTCTTCCTCCTCTCTTAAGCTGAAACAGAAAATCTGGCCAATGAGAATCCTCTGAGACAAAAAGACTGTTGTAGTGTGTATGGGTCTGGGAGGGTGTGATGGAAGGGCTCTAATGAGGCACAGCAGAGAATGAAATATTAAAGTTTCTAATTAAATACAGAGACCTCTTCCACTCTCGTCAAGGTTGTTTGGACCATTATCTCTGCCATGTGATCAGCAGTGACCCGATCCATTTAGGAGTTCCCTTGTGCTGGAACTGACAGAGCACACACACACACACACACACACACACACACACACACACACACACACACACACAGAGACACACACACGGTCAGTACTGGCACATATAGTGTACACACACACACACCTATCACAAATCTCCATCAACCTGCTGAAGAGATATCTCCCAGTCCAGCGCCTTTCAGACTGTCTACACTTTACGCAACTGACAGCCAACGTGGAGCTGGAACCTCATGAACAGTTCTTTTTTTCTTTTTTTTAAAAAACAAAAGAAAGAAAAGAAAAAAGTCTGTAGCGCAAGGGACCGGTACTCTCCATGACATTGAAATCTGTTTGACTCCCTGTTGTTTTCTGAAGGTGAAAGAAAGAAAGAAAGAAAGAAAGAAAGAAAGAAAGAAAGAAAGAAAGCCATGGACTAGAGTTTGTGAGTGTCAGAGGTGAAGCAGTCCTCCGTCCAAAACTCTTCTCTGCTGCGGAGCATGAATGTGTAAGCAGCTTGTTTTCTCAAACCTGGTGAAAATGTAAAAAGACCTTGCTCTTTACAAGCACTGAGGCCTGGGACAAAGAGACCTGGGGCCTGCACACTGCTGTATATTAAGCAGACAGCCATTGTGTGTGGAATAACTACCATCCTTGCTTGAATTTTAATCATACTGTTTTATTAAGCTCACTGGGATTTTTCCTTGACATAGTTTTAATGATTTGTCCAGCTTGCCGGGTTTGTGGTAACTATAGTGTGTATAGGTCAAAATCACAGCATAAAGAAATGTATTTCTTATACAAAATATATTTGATTTATCCCTTTATTGACTTTTTAATCCCTCACTGCATATCATATAGATTTTTACGAGTTAGGGTTAAGCCCTTCATCATATCTCGTTATTTTATGTCATTTATGTCCACATGCTAATCTGTTTATCCAAAGATGTGTTTTGAATTAAAAGAGATGAGAATGAACCTGATTATATAATATCTAGTTACGTAATTAACCTGCACACTGTGAGTACATTAGGGTGGTTTAAGAGAGAGATTAAAGATTTTGCATTGCTGTTGTCACTTGCTTTCCATCTTGCATCACAACATGCGACAGCATACACAGCAGGAAGAAGGAGGAAGATAGATCTTACAGCCAACTGGGCACCAATAGGTGGCACTCTGTCCCCTGCAGGAGTAGGTGCTCAGGGACTCAGAAAAAGCTTGAGTGCCCAACAACATGAACACAACATTTTGTCAAAGTGTCACTAAAAGGATGAACCACTCTGCAACATGAACTCGACCCTCAACCCCTCCCGTGCCTCGACAAAAAGACAAAACTTCAAAAATATCCGCATCTCTGAATAATCCTTGGAAAAGAAAAGATCCCTGGCTAAATGTTCATATTTTAGATGCTATAAAAGAGAAGATCAGTGCAGAAACAGGACTAAACATCCGTCTCCACTCCCCTGCCTGCAGGGAGTCAGCCCTCATTGATCTCTACTGTAATAGTGACACAAATAGTCTCAGACCCCCAAAAAAATAATTCTCAGCAGAATATTGTAAAATTCACATGGGGGGAAAAAGAACCCACTTTGAAGTGACTTTCTCTGTTTACCTTTCCGTCTGCCTATCTGCCTGCGTTTCAATCCACCCATCCATCCCTCCACCCTTTCATCCTTCTTTTCATTCATAAATTGTCAACTCTAGAATCTTTCTTCCCATTCACAAAGTGGCATGAAGCAAACAAATCAGATCAGATCTAAACAGAACCCACACACACACACACACACACACACACACACAGATATAATTATACTGCACATTCCTTTCCAGCGAACTGTCCTGATACTGGTGGAGCACAGCAACGTCAAGCAAACTCAGCCGAGCACCCGCTGCCCCTGAGCGCAGCTGCAATGGCTCCAATGGCATGCATGGATATACGCAATGTGTGTTAAGCTCCTGTTGCTCCCTGACTCTGTGCTCCTAACTTCACTTCCTCCTCCTCCTCTGCTCTGTTCTGCCTCTGGAGACTTCAGCCTGATTGGATTCTGAAAGAGAGATCGAACATAGAGGTCAAAGAGAGCCTCGAGGTCGCTCCTCATCTGAGTATATGTGTGTGCGTGTGTGTGTGCACGTGTTCTGCCATGAGCCTCTGCTCAATTTACGTGCACCTTGACAGGAAAACGCACAGTCCCATATCTTAACAGAGATTTCCATCTTATGAGCGAGTAGCTTATGAACTACAAACCTAAACGATTGCAGGTTATATTGGAATTTATTGACATATACTTAACTGCGGCATCATGAGCTCCGATCATATGCATGCATGTACATTATTAACCTTTCGTTTACAATGTATCATTGAGACACTTTATCACCGCGTGATCGCCTTATTAATCACACTATATGGGACATCAGGACACGTTTTTTGCTGACTGGAATGGGGCTGTGTCTCTCCCTTTTGCAGCCCTAGGAACAGGCAGTACAATACTAATAGAGGCTGCTGTGCCTGGGTTAAACCCACGCTCAGCCATATAAGGACCGTGAAGTCAATTAATTTCTGGCTGCTTAATGACTTGGAACCTCGGTGGTGCAGACACCCCTCCCCTCGCCCACATCTCCAGATTGATTGAGTGGATTTCTTGGACATGGTGCAGAATCCACAGATATGCTGCGAGGAACGATCATATTCAATTTTCATATTAGCGCCATGTTTAAATGCCATCAGGATCCTGTACTTGCACCTAAGAAAACCCCAAAACATTGCCAAATGAATATAGTCATGTCAGAAGTGGTGAATTTCAAATAGGTATTTTTGCTGTAGGGAGAGCCAACCAATCTTTAGGATGTGTTTGCCATAACCTATAAACTATAATGCACATGACATGCAGGTATAATGTGAAGGTCACTGTGTACGCTGTGTACATGTGTGCACAGACTGGACCCCTTTTTTCTCTGGATATCATCATTCTAACTGCACGATGCAAGGAGGCGAATAATTACGTCACTCAGAAAACCATCAGTCCTCCACGCTTGGGTCACTTCCTTGTCCTCCCCCTTTCTCCCCCCTCTCCCCTCGTCTGTTCCTCTGCCCCTTCGCCACATAAATGTCTCCTTGACGGGGTGGAAAACTGCACCTCCACAAACTGTCCTCTTGTTTATTTCCTGTTATTCCTGTGAGAAGCAAAAAAAAAATGCACTGATCTCTATCCCTGCTGTTCAAGGCTACTCGAAGGTTCTTGTCCTCTCGGTCTCTCCTGGGCAGAGGAGGGAGGGAGGGAGGGAGGGAGGGGAAAGACAGGAGAGAGAGAGAGAGAGAGAGAGAAAGAGAGATGGAAAAAAATGGGGGACAAGAGAGAGGGGGAAGAAAGATAAGGGAGATGTGGGGAGGCAGGTTGTAAGTGAATGAAAGTGTGTGGGTGAGGGAAGGTGGGGTGGGCAGGCCGTGAAATTGCTCCAGCAATGGCGACACCGCTGTGCGCACTGCTTCCACCAAGGCCTCAGTCTCCTGCAATAGGAACCCCCCTCTACTGCCCCCACACCCCACCCCACAAACCCTCAGCTCCCAAACCCCAGACCCCCCTCCTGTCTGTCTTCTTTTTTTTTTTTTTTTTTTTTCAGGTCTGTTGCACACGGGGCGGAAAAGATCGTATTTATCACCTGTCAGCATTTGGCAGCCCTGAGTTACGCGACGCAGGACAGCATAAAATTATCATACACAGGCATGAAATTACAAAACCGCCCGGGGACCCCACAACAAAATTATTTCATTTTTTTCCCAAAAAAAAAAAAAAGGATGGAGGGTGTTTGGTTGTGAGGTGAGGGGGTGACAGGTGAGAAGTGGGGGTGACAGACGGAGGTTGCAGCAGAGAGATGTGGGAAGTGATGTGATAGAGAGCAAGAGGACGTTTTGGGGAAACTGCCCTTCACACTCAATGTGTGATAAAATAAAGGCTGGCTCTGGCTCAGTGGCCATGACGCCACCACCTTTGGTCAAAACAAACTTCTGTGGGGGGTCAAATGTCCATCTGCTGCCCTCTTTTGTTGTACATTAACACTGTTGTACCATGTTGCAACGCATTGATATACGGAAGCATTCCTGAAATCAAAACATAAATGTCACGCAGATAATGTCTCTTATTGCAAATCCATGCGCAAAAAGTGAGAGAAATACATTAAATTCCACCTTAGCCCAGCTTTATGCAGCGCCCTTAGCAGTTCTTGAACAAAACCATACTACTGACACCTACACTCTCTAGGTTCGGAGAGCTGGATATAGTTATTCAAATTAGAGAACATGAAGTTAACAGTTGACAATTCATTGCCTCACACAAGTAAATTTTTGGCAGTGTATGAAACATGAAAATTACGAAACATAGAGCTCTTTCATGAAAAACAAAATAAAAAAGTTCAAATAAAAGTGTCCCTCCTTCATTATTAGGAGGTAAGAGTTCAACTCTGTTCTGTGGTATACGTGTAATGTTCTGAAATGTTCAGTTCACTACCCGGGTGGATTAGTGTGTTATTTACTTATCCAGTCAATGAGTGAAGTGAGATGATCTCTGGGGTTCTTCGGAGTGGATCCCACGGCTGGCCACACCGTGCACCGTTCCGTCCAAGTCGCTCGTCCTTCCTGGCTCGCCACCGAACCTCCACAGGCTCGGAATCTGAATCAGTTCCTCACAATAAAAAAACAATCTACACGTAGAGTGCAGAAAACATATCCATTACTCCCTATTCAATCACATGACATCATTCTACTTTCACTTTTCACTCTAAACATCTTCCATATCTATACCCATATGCAGGATATACAGTATTCAAATCAATTTAAATGAGTCTGTATACATTTACAGTATAAGTATTTTTACCATGACAATTATTCACCATTTTAAAATAAATGCACTTATTTATCTTTTTAACTGCAGCATACATCTCTTTTTAACCGTAAATGAACAGTATTAAGACACTCTTTTTAACCAACATAAATATTTAAACAACTTCAGTGCAATAAAACACATTATGTACATCTCAGTTATCAGAAAACAATTTTTATCACAACCTGGCACCATATCAACACAATTATGCATTATGTGCTGTCTCTATTTCTCTCGTAAATGTCAGTAGCAACACGTTAGCTTACCCAGCTAGACCGTTAGTACTCACGTTACATATTACAGGTAATACCTGAGCTAGCATAGCGCTAGCATCACTCGCGGCTAGCGTTAGCTTCGTGCTAACTTAGTTAGCGATCTTTTCAAAGTCCGTTTTCACGGTTCACAATGATACAGAGAATACCACGGTGGGGTTCAAACATTAGGACACATTCCCATAACTCCGATTGGTTTAATAAAAGTATCTCAATGAAAGGCATTTTCACATAACAAGCAAACAACGAGGCCTAGCCTCTTAACATGTGGTAGCCATGCTTACCGGAGTCCAACAGAGGGCATACACGGTTGCAGCAGCTCCTCTCTCTCTCAATAACTCACAAGGCTCTCTCCTGATAAACAAGAGATTTATCAATACACTACGCGGGGATTAATCATTAATTTATGAGGTTTACATCACGTTTCATACCCAAGTTTGTCAGCTCACTCAACGAGCGGCTCTCTCGGTCAGTGTCTCGGGTGTCTCAGAACGAGCGCGCACGCTGCGTGGCCGTGACAAAGAATACGGGCTGGTGCGCCACCATGTGGTGGGCATGGTAAACTCTCCTAAATTACATAAATGGGTTTGGTACCCATGTGGGTTACATTTATTTAGAAGCAGGTGAAGCAACAGGCGGTCGTCAGGCACTGGAACATTGTGGGGCAAAAATAAAAAACAAATCAAAAGTTGTCATTGGGTGGTTGATGATTTCAGTTTTACCTGAGAAACGAAATGTTTTCATAGTTTATGTCCAGAGTTGATGAGTTCATGTTCTTTCAAAAACAAATTCAGAAATGGATGAGTACTTGTTCCTGCTTTGCCTGCTAAATGGGCATTTAAACCGACCTGCCTTTTGGAAATCTGCTTTCTTGGCACCTTAGTCCATCTATTGTGTGTTTGTGTGTGTGTGTGTGTGTGTGTGTGTGTGTGTGTGTGTGTGTGTGTGTGTGTGTGTGTGTGAGTGTGTGTGTGTGTGTATGTAGGAGGTGATGGCATTGACAGAGGGAGAGGTGGCTTTACATAGGTCCTCCATAATGCTGTGGGTATACTAAATGCTTCATTAACGCCACACACAGGAAATGGCGGGGTCAATATTTATAGACCCTGCACAGAGCACTATGTAGATATGGGATCTATTGGCTTGCATTCTAGGGAGGGGAATCAAATTAAGTCAACGAGGGACTGGAGTTTTTCTCTTGGTCTCTCTTCCTCTATGAGACGGTCAATTTCCCAACGATCGACACCGGTGGCTGGCCACCACAGGCTTGACCTGACTTCTGCACTGATGCAGAAGTGAGTAAAGGTGGCACTAAAGATAACTCTTTAAGGTAGGCTAATCATTTTTTCCCCCCAGTGAGATATATTTGTCACAGTCACTTTAAAATCTTTTTTAAAATTCCTTTCCTTTCTCTCCCCATTCACTTCACTTGGCTTGTCTTTATCCTTGTGTTTTAAATAGTTCCCACATCTGGCAAAAACTCATTTTGTGTGCAAACTTTTAACAACGTGTTTAACGGATCAAGGAAAAGAAAATAACTGCCGGACTTTTACTCCAGAGGGTGAAAAATGCACAATGTAAATAGCTTTTGTAGAAGAAGTAGAGGAGGTGAGAATCTATGTTACATTAGCACAAAGAGAGGGATGAGGAAAAAGAGGTGGGAAGAGAGCGAGAGCGAGCGTGTGTTTGAGAGCGAGAGAGAGAGAGAGAGAAAGGAGTGAAGGTATTGCCATAATTCCTGTGTGTCGGCATGGCGGTTAGGAGCTCAGGTGGTTGAGCGTTTGCCCCGGCCAGGCCTCATCAACGTGAAGGGCGATCTCATCCTTTCTGCATCTCTCCTCTCCTCTGCTTGATTAATTGGGTTCCAAATACGCCGGTGGAATACGTAATGTGCCCCTCACAACAGTGCCCCCTCCCCACCTGAGCCCCCACCATCAGTACCACCTTCCTCCCCCCGCACCGCAGACACCCTTCCTCCCCTCCACCTGCCTTCCAACCTCATTGCTCCCCTACTCCCCCAACCCCCCCTTCTCTCTGTCTCACCTCCATCTCCCACCCCTCTCCTCATCTCAGACCCTCTCTCTCATTCTCATTCCTCTCTACCGCTCTCCATCTCTGTGTGCGCTGGCAATCTCCAAAACACATTAGCATACACTTGGTATTCCAGGCAGGCGAATGGGGGGTGGGGGTGGGGGGGTTGAAAAATGAAGAAATATGAAAAACAATTTAACAATAATAATGACGCTGATGATAAAATTAATTATGCCCAGGGATGGCGGATGAGAAAAAAGAGCAGGAGGCCTCGGCAGCAGTCGCTCACTTAATTTGATTCCCAGACGCTGGCGGATATCAGGTGCCATTTGACAAGTAGAGACAATGAGTGTGTACAGCAGAATCTCTACATGACTGTGTGAGTGTGAGTGTGAGTTGCATGCGCAAGCGCCGGCATGTTATCCTCAACAAAGGTGCCGTTACAAAGACAACACATGTGGTGGGCTATAGTTCTCTTTCTTTCTCACAGTATGTGTTCATAGTGACACTGTGTATGACGGCACACCCTGTAGACAACACAGCAAACGTGCGTGTGGGCATGCGTACATGCCAGCCCACCCACATCTCTTGCCTGCACATCCCTGTTTGGAGAAGGCTTGAGAGAAAGAAAAATACATTCTGCTTTTCAACTGCAAACCACATCTGTAGCCTGCACCGGCACACAACTCTGCAAACATGTTGCAGTGAGTGATGTCGCCTCCATCTACCAAATGTAGATTTTCCACAACATGTTTTTATTTCCCCAGTCTTCTGAAACGTGCAGCCTCTCCCCAGGGACTATGATTGACACATACAGGCTTTAGGGATAGGAGTCAAGCATGACTGGCTCTCCTGGGTGGGTGGTGGTGGTGGTGGTGGTGGGGGGGGGGGTTTAACATTTTAGAGTATTTTTCTCCATAACTACTGCTGTACTCATGTCTTCTGTAGCAAAGCTAAGCTGTCTTGCGCTGCTATAGTAACTCATCTAATTAGGATAAACGGTGAGATCATCCTGGGTGGGGTTTGTTTCAATCTCCCTGCATCTCATGTTGCATTATCACGCCTGTCATCATGAATGTGCCACGCTGTGTCCCTTTGTGTTATTTACACTGAGGCTTAGCACTTCCACTTTTTTCCCTTCATAATTCCAAAAGTGCACAGTGTAGGAGCAGAGTAATAAAAACATCCTTATCTTCCTTATCCAGAAAATCTTTAAGGTTTAGGCTCTCACTCTCTGTCTTCCTCTGTGGGTATCTGTACATCCGTGTGTGTGTGTTTGTGTGTGTGTGTGTGTGTGTGTGTGTGTGTGAGAGAGAGAGAGAGAAGAAAGATGAGAGAGGGAAAGGGGGTGGGGTGGGGTGGGGGGTTGATAGAAGTGAAAGGGGGCAGAGACCGGTGGCTGCATTGATTTAATTTGCGGAGGTTTGCACGACGGCGAGGCATCCCTTTTAACGATCACTAAATTGTTTTCTGACAGAACCCCACCAAGCAATTTCTCCCCCTCCCCCCTCCGACATTTGATTTACATATGATCTTTAAACACCGCCGAGGCCGTGCTAGCTATTTGGTTATCATTCAAATCACTCTCCTCTGTGTCACACTCCGGGATAGGTCACTCTCCTCATGCCGGCTCCTGAGACGAGACGGCAGAGAGGGAAAAAGAGGAATGTATAACTAATGAAATAAATTGATTAAGGGGCGAAATCAATTGGTTTGCAGCCCCGCAATGAAGATCTAGTGCTTAATTTAGCATGGGCCCTGCAAGCCTGGGCATTAGCAGCAGAAAGGGAACTGAAAATCTAATTGGTGCTAAATGAAGTAGTGTACAGAAATGGGCGCAGGGACACTAAGAGGGGTTCCCATCTTTTCCCGTTTCGAGCTCCAATCACCACCTTCTTTGAATGCACTCAAAGCACACCTCAACTTTGATTCTCCCTAATGCATTTAATAAGCCTAGTTTACTGGAATGAAGGTAACAGACAGACAGAGAGAGAACATTTGCATGTCTTTGAAGAATAAAAGAAGAGCGCCCCTTTAACCTGAGAAGCAAAAAATCTCAGAAATTTGAGTATGCTGATGGAGAGTAATGATTGCCATGGAAATTTTTTTCTCTTTTGGTGAATGCATGAAATGTATCGTCAGAGGTTGGATAAATGAAATTCGAATGCATTTCTGAGTAACAAGGTCTGCATGACACAAACCCTTTAATTTTGATTTAATTTCCCTCCACAGGACTGCACGATACACACTCACGCAACATGCTTCTACCCACTGTGTTACGGTAATCGACAGAGGTTTGCGATGATTTGTAATATTGTGTTGCTTTACAAAAGATCCATTTATGATGTCGTTTTGACTGCCGCCTGCGTGATGAAGCCGTGGAAAGGTTAAGTTAAGTTTAAGCCAATTAGAGTCCCGCTGAGGACGACAGGGTCTTCCTGCACACTGGCACAATTAAGGCTGATCTTTAAGATGAGAGACACTGCCAGGCAAACCTCTCCCCCGTCAAAATGGAGTAGCTGTAAAGCACAGCGACAAAATGACATTATCTGTCTGCTTGTTCTACACCCTAGCTAATGTAAAGTGAGGTTCTGACATTAAGAGGAGTCATTTTGAATGTGCCGCTGCTTGTTCCTGAGAGGCCTGTTTCATGCTGACTCTTTCCATTTATTCTAAATGTTAGCACCAAAAGGAAATAACTACAAATACACAATTTAGATAGGATACATTTTTTAAGGCCAAAAACAATAGAGAGTGGAAATAACTTGCTGCAATTTACCTGTTTTAAAGAGAGTTCAAAAAGTAAAATAATATAGATGACCTAAAGATGATTTTGGGAATTTAATAAAAAAGAAACAGGAAATATTGGTTGATTATATTTTGATGGTCCTGCTCCACAAAACTAAAAAAGATGTAATAAACATCTTTTTTTTTTTTTGTGGTTCAGAAGAAAAAGTGCTCGCACTAACTTCAATCCAAAACTAGCAAATTTGTGACAAAGTGATGGGTCGGGGGGCAGTGTCGAAGAAATTCATAGGTGCTGAAGAAATGGGCATTGATTTTTTTCCCCCCTTTTCTCTGTCTTTTATGAGTGTGTTCCACCTTTTCTTACCTTCCCTGGACTGCTTTTTACAAGACAGGTTTTAGTGAGTCACCATAAAAGCAATGAGGAGCTACTTAAGTGCACAACAGGGACAGACCCCTGTAAAGATCATCAACAACCTTCCTCAGCCTTCACTTCCTTCAGAGGAGAAGAGCGTGGGAGGAATGGATAAAGGAATGTCAACGAAAAATAGTAAATAAAAACGAAAGTAATTGCGTAAAAAAAAAGGGCAGTTTTCTGAATCCTGCTCTTTAGTGCCTCGCTCGTGTTAAGCAGCTGGAGCGATAGGGAGAGTTTCTGCAGGGGTTTACTCACATACAGAGGCAATAAAGCACCTGGATGTTATCTAAAGCGAACCACATGCAGCCTGATTAAAACTCGTAGTGTTTGTTTCCATCTTTTTTGATTACAAATGCATTTGTAGCTTGTGAATTGCTTCCCTTTATAGCTGGGCTTTTCCATCCAGATGTCTGCAGAGAACGCTAACATTCACAGATCTGGTGCTGTGCAACTAGGAGGTCAACTCTGCTCTCGATCTATCAGTCGCCTAATAAAAATTGTACTTATTTTCTTTTCATTAAATGCCCGTGCTTTTGATTGCGTGCAGGTCGTTCATTGGTGTGAAAGGAGATGAGTTCATACCTGGCTCAAGGTGGGCAGATCTGGACTGCAAGAAGTAGTTTTAACAACTATGCATCAATATCAACAGTAACTGAGAATGGATGGTGTGGACTGTAATAGTGATTTAGATAAATTATGGATTGGAGTGTGGTGTCTGTCATCTAAAGGATTTGTACAGCTGATTGTAAGTGTCTTTACACACACATATATATTTATAGGAATAAAATAATGAATGATGCAGAGGATTATGTTGAGCTATTGAGATGGAGGTAGAAAGAGCAAGAGAGAGGGAGAGGCGATGCTATTGCGAGTGGCTCAGAGTAGGAGAGTTATCAAAGTGGCTCTATGCATGTGAATGAGTCTATTGATCGCGGGGTGGATCGATGCTGTATTTATAACACAGGGGAAGGCTGAATCAATGCATACTTAATGTGTGAAGAGGCGGGGATGCGGGGGCAGGGGTGCAGGACGAGGGCAGGGGGGTGGAGGGGGGTGGTGGCGTTGGAAGACGAGGGGCTGCGAGGATGGAGAGGTGGAGGCTTGTTAAATAACCGGCGTTTACATTTTCTGTTTACTCAGCACTAGCTGGTCTGTGTGTTTGCAATGTTTCAGTGCGGGAGGTTACACGTCCCTCACATCAGAGCTTGTTATTCTGAGGAGCTGTCAGTCAAAACGCCATGTGGTGATCCATGTGTGTGCCCTCGAAGCGACAGTTCATCTTAAGTCGAAACCGTTACAGCAGCGGATGATGCAAACTGAGAAAAATTTCAAAAATGCACAAAAAAATGCTGTCTTCCTTCCACAGGATTGTGCAGCGGCACTCCCCTAGCTCTCACTCAGCAGATGCAGTAGAAGTCCATGTTGGAGGAGGCTCTCAAGAAAGGCCTCCAGAATCCCCTCTCCACATGTTGGTACCATACAACACAATTAGCATTTTAATTGTTTTGTGTTTTCTTGCATTTGTTCCCCTTTGTTCTCTCCTCTCCTGCACGGGTGTATGCCCATAAGGGTGAATAATTACAATAATATCCTCTGGTTTGAGAAACATTTCCTTTAAACGAATCAGTAAGATTTTTTAATCAATTTGACTTATCTGAAAGCGTGATTTCAGCTCTGAGGAACTGACTCTGTAATTTAAATTAGTACAGCAATCTGGGAAAAAAACCTCACCACATGTAAAATATAATTTAACCTCATTTAACATGTGACACACAGGCCAGATTCCACAGACAGTCAACTTTAGTTCTCACATGTCTGCGATAAGACAGGAAGTGACGAATGTTACTGGCGTTTGATTCCCCGTGGACACATCACATGTTGACGGCCGGAGGGGAGCTCAAGCATCATGTCGTGTTGAGGTTCTTCCGTTCAAAGTGCTCCCAAAGAGCACGTAACGTTTTACTGCTTTCTCCTGGCTGAGACATTTTTTGGTAAGAAGACTCCTGTGGGTCTGATTTGGTTTTTGACTTTTATAGCATCCTACTGAAGACTGAAGGAGCGGACTCGCTCACTGCCTGTCGTAAACACGAGTGCAGGTGGACGCACACACACACACACACACACACACACACACACACACATGTGAACTTAGACGCACAAGCTGTATTTATAGTGGGAAGGACTATATGGACTGTTTCCTATACCTTTGCCTGAATTGTCATCTTTATTATCGGCAGAAAGATACCACCAGTATTAAAGGCTGTTATGTTTCCTACAGTGACCATGACCTGAGGCATGAAAGTCATTAAACTAGCCATGCATCCTGGTTAATTGAAGGTTAAGTCAATACAAAAAAAAGAGGCCTTGAAGCTTGCAGCTTGGCCTGTGTAGAAGGGTTAAGACACCAAATATGACCAACATAAACATCTGGATTAGATACATTTACAGTATTTGGTGTTACATGCTCATCATAAAACAATATGACTGTAACCTTGACCAATGCCGCAGTGTACATGTAATACATACAGAGCTGTTAAGGATAGCATTAAGTGAGTTTTAGCTTGACCTGGAAGCCAAGAGCCGTCTCGAAAAGTCGTCGCAGCTGCAGTTAAAGGGCTCTGGCCGAGGAGAGTCGTCTGGCCATCCAGCAGGTGCTCGCCAGGATGACTATTTCCCAGAGATTTATGTCCCTGAAAACCTACTGGGAGGGTTCATGGAAAGCTTGCAGAGGTCAGGGAGCTGATTCAATTTCAGCTCTGTGTTAATTTTTGTCCATTTGGTCCATGTGGACCTGATCAAATTCTGCCAGAGGAAGGGCAGTCGAGGTTTCTGAATCTTTGTGGATTCAAGTTTCAAGCTCTTAAAGCTGTATGCGGTTTTGTTTGCATATGGAACACTTATGTTTACACAAACAATCTAACGCTGGCAAACTCAGACTTCTCTGAATGATGTTGTTAAGAATTGAAACTATTGAAGCTATAGACAGCAGCCATTTATCTTAGCTTAGCACGTAGACTGGAACCTGGCTCTGACCAATGGTAACAAACTAAATTTTAATTTAGTTAAATAGGGCACGGCTACAGTGTTACAGTTTGTAATGCTCTTCTCTTTTGCAGACCCACTTTTCATCAGAAAATTTAGGCGATGTAATTTTCAGAAACATCTTACTGTATGTACTGTACAGTAGCAATTACTGTAAAATATTACCATAGTAAAGTACTGTATTCACAGAAGGTTTAGAAAAGGAAGAAGTGTAACTACAGCAGGAATATGTTTCCAGAATTGAGCAGTGCTGCATATGTGCTCGTCTGACAGGCCTCTGGCCTTGACTTTGAGACTCAGTTCTGGACGTGCTTTTTATAGCTCTCCCACCATTTGAAACTCACATCTAAAAAGCAAACATTTCTCTCTCTGTGTTCATGCGCACCATCCGGGTCCCTGGTCTCCTGCACATGTTGGCTCTGCTCCAACACCATCATCTGCTTTCTGCGTCCTGTGCCCCATCCAGCACCAGGAATCCCTCCTCTGGATGGAATGTTTCTCTTCACGGAAAAATTGCTTGCAAACTCGGTGCCGGTATTCAAGCTGTGTACAGGCCGAGACGCCGTAAGCTGTTCATAATGATAAGACCTTTCACAACAAGGAGGGCTTTCGCACACTCAGCTGAACGTGAATTGGCAGGTTCAATAGGCCATTAGTGCAATACAAGGAAAAAAAGCAGCACAAAACATGACATAAAAAGTCATAACACCTCAATAATACTCCCTGTTATCATGATGCAGTACAAGCAGTTGATGCTTTCAGTCTGTGTACTGGCTGCAGATATGTAGCTGCGCTGCCTATTGTAAATTACTACATGACATAACATGTCCAACATTAAGTACACTCAATATTTACTTACATTAGCATGCCAGCTATTGACACTGTATCTAGGTAGCTACAGTATGTCATTTGGCCTGTTGTCAAGCTACTTCTCCCAATGAGCCTTTGAACGTCAAGCAGAAGTAAACTCAAATCAGCATGTGCAGTAAAACACAACTATGCCCACCCACCTACAGCACACACACACACACACACACACACACACAATGCCGTGTGCAACAGGAAACATTACCTCTATAACTCAATTTAGAGTGGGATGTTAAAGTGAATACACAATGTGAAAAATGAGCATGCGGTTACATTTGAAATATGGATGTTCACAGGTACATATATTTGTCTGCACCCTGAATCATTTAATCTCACCTCTCAGACTCCTGAAAATCCTTTCACAAGTAAATTTATTCTGTGATTAATCCTGGAACAGCAGAAAAATATTATTCATGAATTTTTCAAATGTTCTAAACATTCAATTCAGCACAGGGAGAAACCTCTGAGGTGTGCTCGGCAGCGCTGAAGAATATTTAAATAGACTAACATTAACGAACACTGAACCTGCCTCTGATTATATAAGTCTTTAATCACTGAAATTACCTTTACATGTTGGTGGTGTAATGTTCCGACTGCCCAAGATATGCGGCAAATAGGCATGCACAAACATTTCCCTTTAATCCACTGGTGTTTTGAAAAAAAAAAAGGAAAAGTTGAGCTAAATTAATGGGTAATATGAGAAAACAGCAAGAGCACCAGCTATTGAGATGCGCTTTTCTTGTGGAAATAATTATCTGTATAAAGCATATTAAACAGCAGGGGGAAACGGGAAGATTTGAAGAGCTATACGTGGCTGACAACACACTCCTGATGTATGGCTTAGCAAATTTCATTAAGGGTAAGAATGGCCCATGCTAAAGCCCAGAAATATCACTGGTGTTTTTTTTAATTTGTCAGGTAATTTGTTACAGTGTGATTGAAGAAACTGCTCATGTAATTGGAAAGAGTCAATCTATGAGGAAGAAGGGGTGAGGATAGATGACGAGAGTGAGAGAGAGAGAGAGAGAGAGATGAAGGTGAAGATCGGGTAGGGGGTGGTGGAGAGGAGGAGGAGGTGGGGCAGATAAATTGGAGGCAAAGAGCATGTTTAGCCCAGACGGAGACACACAGCAGCGGATACAGATGTAAGAGGACAGAAGAAGAGAGAGAAGAGATAAATAGAAAAGCAATAGACAAAGTGAAAGTGAATAAAAGCAGAGCACGGATTAATGGAAACTAATTTTAATTCTTAACTGCAGACAGTATCTTCAGTTTAATGCCTGTAAGGAAGACTCTTTGATACTTGCTCCCCATCCTGTTAAGCAAACATAACTGAGGGTGTGTGTGTGTGTGTGTGTGTGTGTGTGTGTGTGTCTGTGTGTGTGAATCTGTGAGTGTGGGTGATGCACACATGTCCCCAGGCTGCTTGGATGTGGTCACTCGCAAGACTTTGATAGTTAACAGTCTCTCGGACTTGAAACATTTACAGCAAAGCTGAGATCATGGTGGTCTGCCCATGGCTCAGACTGGGTGTGGGCCGCACTGCTGCTGCAGTACAGACCAGAGAAGTGACTGGACTCTTCTGATGAGTCACATTCAACCTTTTACAAAACAATTTAGGTTACTAGGCCGTGAGCGGTGGTAATTAGAACATTACAAAGTGTATTTGGGCTGTGGCCTCAGTGTTGACGCTATAAATTATTACCATTACATGACTAAAATCAGAAAATTACAGTGTTGTAACATAAAGAGTCCGTCCAGCACCCGTGTCCTTCACTGTGAATGTGCAGAGGTGAAATGCTGTTAGAAAGTCAAGATATGGAAAATAAAAATGACTTCTATGACTGTCTCAAACTCCTTCAACGTCTTATTTTTGTTGGGGTTTTTTTTGTTTTTTTTCTGTCTGAATTCCTGTGGTAAAATGACAGGTGTTTTGCATCTAATTCTTTCCAAATGCTGTCGTCTGGATGCCACTGATTGTAATCAGAAAGACTGATGATGCTGGAGGCCTTTTTCTTTCAGTAACTTCAGGGGATCTTTAAACCAGCAGGAGGCTTAAACGGTGAAGTGCTTTAACCAACAATCAGACACAGAACAAACACAAACTAACGCAGTGTACAGCGTGCTCGTTTTAAATTTATGATTAGAAAACAGCTGTTGCATAGTCTGAATAAAACAGTGGCACACTTGCTCACAGTGTACAAAAACATGTTTGTTTATTTCACAATATCAATTAATGTGAATCACCTGCATACAACATATTTTTATTCTGTGAATACAGTTTCACTATTATTACAGAATAGATGCGTGTGCACTGAACTGCTGTCACTGATTTTCTTTTTTCATTAATGCGCCATGAGGAACAAGTGCAGCTCTATAAAGGTAAGTAACATTAACAAGTGCCTTACATGAACAGAAGAGACTGAATCATGATTGTACTTCAGGGTTTTACAGCTCAATGGTTGTGGTTAAAATGTCAAAATACAATGGCACTTATTTGGATGCAAGAGTGGTACTTATTAATAACTTATATAATATGTCACACATGTGCCTGGTTGTTATGTTTCAAGCTTTTGAATACAATGATCTTCATTCATTAAAAGTAAAATAAAGTGGTTCACAACCACTGATGTATAGCTGTATCATACTGGCTCACCTGTGTTAGAGACTGTGGTGGCTCACCTAATGTGTGACAAGAATACTGAAAGAAAAAAAAACTGGCTTTGACTTTGAAGAACAGTTTGTTGCATGACAGATATAGAATTTGTAATGTTTACCTGATGGTATTAAAGTGCAACTTCTCCGCTTGCATTGAGTCATTCTTGCTCACCCAGTGTGCAAATGATAATATTTGTTTGTAATGTTCTAAGTTATGACTTTCTCCCTTTTAAAGTAGCTACACTCGGATGGCAAAGAATGTTTTATATATAACGGCTGACAATTTTATAGAATTTGGGCAACAAACAGCAGCCACTCAGACATTCGTCTCTATTAGGCTACTTTGATACCGACTGGACCACAGTGTTGCCATATACTGAATCTGTTGTTTGTCATGACAATACATTTGGCTTCACTCCACCTATTCTGGTTAAGGCCCTTCTTCACGCAATAACTACACAGCTTGTAGGGAATTGCACCCTGGGACAAATGAAATAAACAAATTTTTCAACCAATCAAATCAAAATCAATTACATTTTCTACAAGAAAAGACTTAAAGTGGTATTCCCTTGTTGAGGTTTGGTTGCTTAGCAGAAAAATGGGAAGTTGAAACACGTACATACTCATGGCGGTGTAGACTGACACACTAACACTCTCGCTGGCATGCAAACAGACAGTGTTCATATATCTCAGAGGGCTTAATAGGTTGTGTCTGTCATTTAAGTGTATGATGCAGCGGTGGCAGTGTGATATGTTGCTATGGAAACGTGGTGGCATATCTCTTGCTGTGGTGCTCTGCACATTTCATCACATTCGCTACAGTAATAAGCATAATAATGTGGGTGGTGAGAGAGTATTTTAAAAAGGATCAGATCGCCCCTAAATTGATGTCAGTTCCATCAAAATGACAGCATCTATCCAAATTTGAATAAACGTCACCGCCAGTGAAAAATAAAGGCTTAATGCGCGGTAAAACCACGTTCCAATCATCAAGGGAGAAGTCTGTGCGTAGAAGCTGTTATTTAGCCATGGCTCCAATTTCGTCCTTCTCCTTCTCCCCTCCACAGCTTATTGTACTTGGCCACCCTGTAATGTGTGGTGCCTACACTGCCACAATTCCTCCTGGCTCTCGGCTGAGTATGTATCGATTGCTTGCTGGTGTGTATTACGCTGAGGGAAGGTGTCAGAGAGAGGGGGAGAGGCAGAGAGGTGGTGGGGGAGGGAGGTGAAAGACAGAGCGGGGTTTAGGTGGAGGAAATATCTTGACAGCTCACTCATATGTACGACAATAACACCTTCAGAACTTCTCTGGAGCGGCTTTAGAGCGGTGCCGAGCGTTTCGGTGTATCTCCATCTGTATCTACATCTTTCACAATTGCTGATGATTTTACAACCGGAAAGAGTTTTAAGAAGAAACCTCATAATTAGAGGTATAAAGCCTTGATTCACTCAGCCACACAACTGTGAAGTAAACGGGTATTTATTGAAACAGTGGATTTCCTCTTTTACTCAGTCCACATGGAAATGCAAAAACACAAGGCCAAGCACTGTCGAAAACATGCCAGACCAATGGATGGCGATGTAACTGTAACTGTAAAGCCATTTTGGCCAGTCAGAAGCTTGAAAAAAAGTTACCACTGGTTCTGATAGGCTAACAACATTGACATCACAAGGACAAAAACTCAACACATCCACACGGAAAACTGTGTTTCTGAGTGGTCTTGTCCAAACATGGAGATGATTTCCCCATTTATAATTCAGCGATACTGCATGAGGCTCTATCCCCATACAGCCCTTCTACTTTCCACTGGCCTATGATTACAACTAGCTATATATAGGATAATCAGCATATGGGACTTCCCTCATTCTCATAAAGGGAAATGAGGCATATGGATGGTGTAGCCTAGCTTGGCTCTGCACAGCGCAGCACAGCCTTGCATGCACACTCACAAAGACAGTATGAAGAGTGCAGATGTGGGTAAAGAGGGCAGGAATAAGGCAAAGGGGTTGGTGTTTTGGATATAGCTACAGGCACATGGCATGTTATAGCCCTGTAAATGACAGCTGCCATTATTGTGTATTAGTCACAATAGCAGGTGAATAGCAATGTATAGTTGCTCATTCATCTGTACTCATAACTGTGAATGAATAACTTAGACTGTATAATACACTGTATTTCTAGCTGCCTTTTTATTTATTTGCTCTATTATTTTCAACAGATAGTTTAACATTTTACAGTTGTTTGTTTTTGTTTTTCTGAACTCACTTTTCTTATTTTATTTTCCACCGATGTAATGGCCCAATATCCAGGGGGGATCATTAAAGTTTCATCTAATCTGCTCTAATCTAATCTATTATGCACATCTTGGCAGAGAAAGGCCTCTTTTCATTTCTCCTTTCCTTTCACCTGGTGCCTTCAGACTCTCCCACGGCAATCCTTGGCTCCTCTTGCAAGCTACAAAAGCATCACCGCAATCAAGTGAGGAGAGTATCTGGCCATGAGTATCCCTATGCAGTTCACAGCGGACAGGAGAGTCTGATTCATAGTGGGCCACTCTGCTCTTCATCACTTTAATAAATGGCCCAGGGGACCGGGGAATATTTTTGCCTGCTACAGAGGAACTGATCAGAATGGGGACATTTAAGCCCTCTGTCTCTGCCACTCCTTTTACCTTGCCCACTTCCTTTTGTCTCTTCTTCTCCCTCCTCTCTCTCTCTCTCTCTTTCTCTGTGTTACTAACTGTCTTTCCAGGCCATGTCTGTCTGGGTGTCCACCTTAAAGAGGATGGATTCTCTCGGTACTTTAAAGGATGGCTACATCAGAGGGCCAGCTGGCCTCACTCCTTCATCAGCGACACTGACCTTCTGCTTGTCACCGCTTAAGCGGCCGTCACATCCACTCCACAGGCTCATCGGCCACTGCCACAGGGAAAAAAAAGCTAAAGAGCCACCTTAATCCAATACAGCGTCTGAGAGCCACGTAAACAGCCAGTGTTTTATGTACTGGGGCAGACGCAGTCTGTGTGCAGTGCTGTGCAGGGATGTATGCTGCTGCGTAAAGGGCCAGCAATGATAGTTTTGTCGCAAATCCCTCTGGAGTGAGATTAAAATTTATGACTGAACTAATCTAAAAGTTCAAGATTATGTCAAAGCATAGAGCTGCATTGATGTCTATTCCTGTGGCAATACGAGGTTTGGGTTTAATGAAGATAGTGTAAAACTTCCCATCTAACAATCAGCACTTCCATCATTTTAAAACCTATTTATTTCAGAGGTTTGAGCAATCAAAATCATGCTCATACCACAAGGCTACAGCACCTTCATCAAACTTTAACCTTGTGCAATGAAAGCTCTGTGAAAAAGAAAAAAAAGAAAAGAGATACTGGCTCTTTAACGACTCCTTCACTTACAGTGCCGGGGCAACCCTGGCTCCTGAACATATACTGACCTAAAGATGCAGTGACACAAAAAGCTCAAAGATAATTAAATATTGATTTTTGTTTTCTAATCCTATATAAAAATTGTCCTGAGACTCCCAGCGGTAGTTTTCACCCTCAGTAAAAGAGGGGGAAAAAGTCTGGATTGGCGGTTAACCTCTATTTCATGTAGGGGGTGTCGGCATGGGGGTGATGGGATGGGGGTGGCAGCGATGCCGATAAGTTCTTGGCTCCAGCCTTGAACCTGGCCCGCACCATTACTCTCCTGCTGCTGATGACACTGATCCCCTCTCTAATCTTTCTCCTGGAGCGGACCATGGCAGGTTGCCTCTGCACCGCATGCCCGATTGATATTCTCCTCACCCAGCTCCCCCCATGTTGAATTTACACCCCTCCCCTCCTCCCCGATCCACTCCCTTTTTTTACTACCCAACCCTGATACCTCGCTCCATCTCTTCCCGCGCACAGAAGCAGAACTTTGAGGTGACAAGGAGCTCTCTTGCTCTCTCTCAAAAAAAGAGGATATCTCTCATTCAAAAGTTCCCTCTTTCTCTTTCACACACACTCAGCACAAAAACACTCAACAAACTAATTCACAAATGAGTGCCTTTGGCCAGGAAGTCAGTAGAATTAAAATGTTAGTCACTGGTGATCAATAATGTAAATAAAACTGCAATAACATTAATTCACAGAATGAGGTGGAGACATGAAAGCAGTTTGCTTCCTTGTGGCAATGCTCAATCAAAGACGTAATACAGGAAGGCTATGCCAAATGAGAATATGCACAGTATGACTGATTCTGAACTACATGGTCAAATGCTGTTATTATGTGTGTGTGTTTGTGTGTGTGTGTGCGTGTGTGTGTATGATAATTTTAGCAAATCACAATGTAGCAGCACTCAATCAACATTAAGATGTCCGCAGCTTATGTTGTGAAATTTGTCTGTCAGGAGACATGGAAACAAGAGCAACAATACAAATGCAAATCTTCTACACACACTCACACACACACGCACATGCACGTGTACACAAACATACGCAGACACATGCACATGGATGGAGCATGCCCTGCAGGGGGCAGCAGTGACCAGCCCAGTCTCCTGCTCCACAGTGCATGTGCATTAACTTTTTATCCCCTCCATCATGCATGCAGACAAACAAACACTCCTCTGGGCTTGTGGACCAATAAAAAGTGATCTTATTAGCCCCACTACCCCCCACACCCCCACCTACCTCCCAGGCTCACGGCACCATCAACCACCTCCCCTCCTTCCCTCACCCAGTGGAACATACAACACAACCTGCTGTCACCTCCGTCGCCAAACACCCCCACCCACAAACATACACAAACACACGCCTCTGTAACTGTAACTCCTGTAGCACCACCTGCACCACCCCGTGTGTTCAGCACTGTGCATCCTGATCCTCTACTTCATTAAATAACACTCCAGCACTGCCACCATGGCCTTCACTCGCTAAGTGCTCCCCCATCGCCCCTCTTAACCCTGCTCTCGTCCTGAGTGTAACTGAATGGATAACCCAGTTAAGAAAAAAAAAAAAGGGAGAGAGCAGAGCAGATCCAATCCAGAGATTGAAGTCGCAGCTCCACGCTAGTTAGTCCCAGGTGGGTCCGTCAGAAGGGGCTGCAAGGGAGCATGTGTGGCTTCTCCTATGATAGATTATGGTAATGCCATGAATACAGTGAAAAGCTGTGTGTCTGGGTTTGGGCCACATAATCACTTTTTAAACATTCAGTGTGTTGAGACATGGCATGTTTAATTGCTGTGACATTTTTTTTTTTTAACTCAAGGAGATGTTTATTCAAGGCTGCGTGCACAAGCACCCTCATGTTTTATTTACTGAACTGCCGAAGTCGCAATTAACTTATTTGAAAAAGTGTTCTGACCAGCAACAAGGTGATTGGGGATAAGAGGGCTCCTTTCAAATTTCAAATGATTTTCTTATCATGAGACACTGGCTGCAGAGCACCATCCATCATTATTTGTTTAAAGTTTGAATAATAGTGTTTACCTATGGAGCATTTGATGACATATCTCAACAAATGATTCAGAGTTTCGTGGTTTATCAAACAATGAAATGAATTAGCAAGTTGAAGTATAGGTGTTGAATAAATGTTTACATGTATTGGTTTGTTTTGATCATTTGTCATAATAGAGTTAAGAGTTAATAGACATATGATTTTAAAAAAAAGTATTTTTCTATTTTAGTGTAATGTAGAATTCACACACAACACATTACTCAAGTGAAATGTCACATGAATTTAATATGCATCACTTCACCTGTGGCTGCGGACTGCATGTTGGTTCTATATCTGTGGCAGGCATACCCTAACAGCTGTGTTTGTTACCTGCTGCTGGTACCTGTACCTAAGCTGTCATTATTCCTCTGTTATGCAATGTGTGCTGATGTGATCATTGTATCGCAGCCCCGGGAAATATTGCATGGAAGTAAAGTAAGAGATTATTAGGGCCACCACGTGAAATGCTTTTCAGTGCTAGAAATAGATGATTGAGTGGGTGGGAATAGTCTGTTATCTCTGTGAGAGCCCAGTTGCTGTTCCCAACAGTCAGAAACACATGACAACTAGATTGGGTCATATACAATTTTAGCTTTTGAAGATCCTCCCCTGGCTTTAGTTAAACCCCTAAAAGCTTAGATCTCTGTTCCTCAAAATTACACATCTAAACTTCCATAAAACAATATTACCTCATGGCCTTCAAATGGCTTGGATGTAACTACACATTTGCCTCATTTAGCATTTACGAATATGTGAATATGCAAATTGCCTCACCCTTATCTCCACCCACCGCTCAGCCACTCACCTGCAGCTCAGGCTCTGTCATCAAACACAAACCTCTGCTTGTTTTCTGTTTCCTAGCTACTGTAAACTACACAACACCAGGCGATAATATAGGAGTAATTCAGGCATAAGTTTCCGAACTGGAACCCGACTCCAAAGAAGAAGAGGAGTGAATTGTACAGGGTCGCCTATAAGTCAGTGGATCAGAATGGTAATGGAGGCTATCGCTCTCTACAACATTAGAAATATAACAACAATAGAAAACAAGAGCATTCAGCTGACTAGGTTATCAAACAGCTAATAATGTGCTATATTATGACATCATATTTAATGTTTGATAAACGTTGGTCCCAATCATCAGCTTAGCTAACTTAACTTGCAAAGTTCCCTAAGGGGTATCAGAGGCTTATCCTCCAACGCCAGGAACACACTGGATGCGTGGTGTGTACATGGCGGTTGCAGAACATCTTCGTTTTCATTTTGGCGCCCATCTTAACGGGTTAAAACGGACACACTGGCGGCGTGAGACGTCTTGCCTACTTTTCAAGTGTGACGCATGCGTGTCGGGGCAGAAATAGACAGAGAAAAGACCTGTTGATGTCATATTGACATCCTACCAGCAGCATTACATAAGACTGACCTTCCACTATAGTTTTCCATATCTAGGCTGAACCTGAATATGATACAGACGTGAAAAAATCCAAATATATTTTTTATATTGCTGCATGCGGAGACAGTTAAAAATATATGAGAAATTAATTCATAATGAAAAGAAATCCAACACCCCATTAACCTGCAAACTCTATGTAGAGAGGCAGAGCTGGCAGTAGCAGCGACGCAGGAGACACATACCTGGTGTGAACACACGCGTGCTTTTCTGTAGCAGGTCAGCTACGGCAGCTGCCATGCGCACGCAACGCAGGCAGTGTGTTCCAAGCATAATATCCCTCGTATGCTATGGTGATACGATATGAACAGCCCCACCTCTCCAGTTGACGGGATCGGTCCCACAGGTCTGCGGCGTAGGCTGTGACACCCAGGCTGTTGTGATGACAGATGATTTCACTCATGATATGCCTTATATGTGTCATATAAAAAACACCATATGATAATAAGGTTAAAATCTTGATTTTCATTGGAGGGGGTCTTTAAAAAACTGAGTTACTGGCCTTTTTTTGAGCCAATTGCAATCAAAGTGTCTAACAAACTTTTAAGAGTTTACTTTTAGAATTTCTTTCCTCAAACGCATACCTCAGGTCTGTAAAGCCTCAAGACTATATTACAGCTTATCTGACACCTTCATTTTATTCACTTAAGCCTTCAGATGCCCTCTATAACTCAGACTTGTTTTTAACAAACCTCTCCTGTGAGGGTCAAATTTATTGAAATTAACTGTTTTTCTTATGCTTTTCTATAGAAAAATGATAGAGAGCTGCAGTCATGGTGTCCTTCCCAGGCTATAGCCTCTACTCCAGATTCTGCAGTCCAAACAGCACAGTCTCTCATTCAACATTTCCTTTATCAATCTTTCAGAAAACTTTCAGAAAAGCATATAGCTTGGGTTTATTTTCCATATTCTGAGACTGATCACGATCCACTAATGAACTTGCTGTTGGAGGTTGAAACTAGTGTTATTTTACAAAAGCTAAGCAACAATTAATTTGTGAGTATACACAAAACTTCTCACCATGAAGGTTCTAATGTGATTGGTTGCAGCTTGGTTTTATTTTGATCCACAAAATTGATCAACTCTCTTTATTCATTTTTCCAGCTTCTTAGCTGTAATCTAAGCTGCTGTCATTACAGACGTCTCATCGCGGCTCCTCGACTCACCTCTTTTGTTGAGCTGTGATATTTAACCAACACTGGTCCAGGGTTTACAAGGAACACAGTTAGTTAAATACTTCCAAAAACAGAGATCTCAATATGCCACAATATGAACTCTGATGAGAAAAGCCCAAAGACTCGATTTTTAGTTAATTATGTTCTTACGACAGTGTGATTTTGAATCAAGTTTTCTTATGGAATAAAACTCAGATGTTTCAGCTTCAGACCTGCGGGATGTAAGGCTGTTTTTTTTTTTTTTGTCCTCATATTGTGTCATTGAAACCAAGAATTAACACAAGACATAAGAATGAATAACTGTATGTTAGCATACTCTTGCAATAACATCAGTGTGTCAGTTTCACTGCAGGGCAGCACCTCCTTTGATATTGGAGGCTTTCATGACAGACTCTGAAAATGAATATGTGCCTGAATGAACAGATGATAAGTGATAAATCAAGTAAATTAGTAGT
Organism: Seriola lalandi dorsalis; assembly: GCF_002814215.2. NCBI lineage: Eukaryota > Metazoa > Chordata > Actinopteri > Carangiformes > Carangidae > Seriola > Seriola lalandi. The sequence goes on from NW_019525496.1 coordinate 992,115, forward strand.
AAAATTTAAGCACAAGTATGAAAGTTCTAACTCAGACAACATAGACCTGAAGGCAAAACAGCAGACCACTACACAGTGTGCATAGCCATGTTGGAAGATACCACACAGTATCTGTAACACAGTATACACACCATAATAACACACACACACACACACACATATACAGTATATATATATATATATATATATATATATATGTACCCACACACACATACATATATAATATGTAATTAAATTACAGTTACTAATCAAAATATTGGTGATGATAAAGGGCTTTTTAATCCGAATATGTTCTTTCTGGTAAAAGGCTTTTATGTAGAATATAACATTCATTCTGCTGCTTTGCATCTTTTGGCTGAGCAGGAACACCTTCTTTTGGCATATCTGTAGAAAACGCAGGTCAGATAGGTGTAAGGTCGAATAACACTCACTGGCTTAATTCAGAAAATAACTCGGAGAGGTCATTAGGTTGTGAAATTTGTACAGGGACATCAAGAGACTGAATTACTGTAATGGTAGTGTAAAGTAATCAAATGTAATACGTTACATTACTTTGATTAAGTAATTAAGTTACATTAACAGAATAATCTGTAACCTATTGCATTTCAAAAGTAACCCTCCCAAATGAATGAGAAAAATTGTGAAAAAATAGTTTTTGTGAATTTATTATTGTTAATACTATGTTCTGAAAGGTTTATGAGATATGTTATTTTATTAACAATATGCTCAATATGTACTCTCAAATTGACCATGGTATGTAAAAATGCTTGGAAAAACATCCATGCATTTCAAGGTGAAAACTGCCATTACTCTCTAGTCATAAATAGTAAACTTCCTAAATGATGTCTTACAGTATGTGAGATTTTGAACATTTCTCTTGTTTGGAGGCTGTCAGTGCTGCAGAGAGGCATCTATCTGCTCCTCTGTCTCTGCGTGACCGCAAAGACCTTGAGCATGTGCGCCTATTAGAGCAAAAGTCTGGCTGGATCCAAAATGAATTTGTACATGACGGCTCTGTCAAACATCCATACGCCTCCTTCTACCCCCACCAGCAGCTCACCCAAACGCCCCAGACAGGCAGACAGGTGGACGGCACGCGCAGGGGCAGAATGGTTCTGGAGGGGGTGGGTGTGTGATATTGATTCAATGTCTACTGTACTTGGAGAGAGAGGAGGCCAACGGCGCTTTTCTTACAAGGCTAACTCTGGACCAATCTCATCACACATTCTCTCAGGGGACTTATGCGTTTTTTTGTTGGTTTTTTTTTTTTTTTTTTTTACCTTCTCCCCCTTTTCTTTTCCTTGTCTGCATTGCATTCATTCTTTCATTTTTATTCTGTTAAAGGCTAAAAAAAAACAAAAAAAAAAACAAGGTCGACAAAGGTTGTCCTCCCAGCAGTCAACAGAGGGAGGAGGAGGGTACAGATAGCTCTCCAGAAGACAGGCCTGAGAGCCGAGATATCCCACAATGCAGCTGATAAGAAAGTGGGCCATATAACCTTTGGTGGGCACGTGACAGGAATGCAGACGGCGGACAGCGTTGTGAAGAGGATGGGGAGGGAAGATTCTGCTGCTGCTGCTGCCGCTGTTGCTGTGGCTGCCACACTTGAAAGATGAAGTCAAAGTCGGGGGAAGGAGGGAGGATGAAGAACGAAGGCGGTGATAAGCAAAAGAAGATGTTAGGTGCCAGAGAGAGAGGGAGGATAAAAGAGAGGAAAGACAGATAAAGAGAGGAATTGAGGGGATGGAAGTGTAGGAAAGTGGTGTATGTTATGTCTCACTGAAAAGCAAAATAACAATTGGCCTGGTTTTATTCCAAAAAACTAAACGTGGAATAAGCCAAGTGGACATGAAGCTGGAATGAGATCCAGGAAAAATTGTACTTGAAATATCATTTTACATAGATTTTAGCTCCATTTTCATCACTTCTTTTAAACTCAGTGGATTATTTAAAGAAAGTGAGAGTTACCTGGTCTCACCGTCTGGATAGCAGTATTTTAAAAGTAACACTAGTCCACTTTGACAGCCAGTCAAAGCACCTTTTCTTAAATTCTTATCATTTCACATCTCTGACTTTGCAGCACACTGTATTTGAATCCCTTGTTCGTAATTAGACCGGCTGAATTAAATCAATACACACTGTTGATTTTTGCACAGGCATCACTGGGGATCATATCCATGGTAATGCTACATTCAGCAGCTCCCATCCCAGCCGCATGCTAACACGTATCAGCATGATTTGCTCCAACGTGGGAATAATTGACCCTGAACAATTATTACAATGAGAGCTCTCATTTTTCTTCTCCTCAGTTTCCCTTGTTTCCCTTCCCTCCCAGCTTCCCATGCCGTGCTTGGCGGAGGCTCCCCTTGGTCTCTAAACCGAGGACTTGCTGCTGCGCAGCAGAATCTTGAGAAAGACGCCTCACAAATGAAGTTCTCCTCTCCATCTCAGGAGACTCTGTCGCCATTTGTTTTCATTATTTTGACAACCCTTTTTAAGGAGCTCTCCTCTTCAGCCTCCATTCGCCTCTCTCTCCAACGCTCCTTCTGTGCCCCCATTCCCCCCATTTATTTGGAGCTCATCCCGAGTGAGGTGCAGCGATGTGTTACAGTCACAGCTCTCTGCCTCAGAAGACATGAAGAGGGGTGGGCAGGAGGGGGGCACAGAGGCACTTCCTCACCTAGATAAATAGACACCTCCTTTCTCTTTCTCTCTCCTCCCTCAGTCCCTCTCTTTGCAGTGAGTCCTGAGAGGTTCTGCATCAGTCCAGACTGGGTCAGCCCCCCCCCCCCCAGAGCTGTTTCCATGCTTTTGGCAGCTTTTAGCACCAGAACAAAATCAAAGAGAAACATGAAGCTGGAATTCAGTTTGGGGGTGGGATGGAGGAATAAACTAATTTCTACCATTTCACTCTCGCTCCACACTCATTATTTACTTTTCAGGAAATGTCTCCATCGTGCTGGAGGTCATACCATTATACCGATAAATTGAGAATATGTTAATCATCGTTTTCCATGAATATTCAATGCAGGTCATATTATTCAATATAACCATTACCTTAATTGTACTGTAATCAATGCTAAATTGACATTCTCTATGTGCGTGTGTGCATGCTGAGAAAAGCAGCCGAGAGGATGGAAAATATAAGAGGTTGAATCTGTAACTGAAACAAAGCAATGCCCTGTTGCACATTCCCAGACGTGTCCATGTCCGAGCCAAAGTTTTCTTGTTAGTCCCTAAAGTGAGGTACCAAAGTATCTTAAACAGACTGATTTGTATATTCCTGAAACAAAGACCTCCAACATCAACACTGCACCGAGGGTAAACAAATCGTCCTCTCTCTCTCATCTGAGTTCACCTCCACTGCATTATGCATCCTGTTTCAAAGCTGGTCTTGATTTGTCTTTGGTTTCAGCCCTGCTTCATTACCACACCAACAGAGAAATACATGAACTCAAAAGGAAAAGTTTAAATCTTGTGGGAGAACAGCTTGTTCACACATCTGGCTGATTGCTATACAGTCCAGCACATACTTTCTCTAGTATGCATATGGGTGGAGTTTTACACTTAGGACCATGCAGTGAGCGTTCAGACAAAGGAGAGCAATTGGACGTTAAATTAATTTCACTTCTTTTTAACATCTCACCTGACCTGCCTTTTCTCTCAACTATCACATGGGTGAAAAAGTATTTACAGGTCTGTCACGTTTACGTCCGCACCCTCGCTTCAGAGGTGGAAAAAGTTACATGCAGCCTTTTTTCTTACAAAATATCTGTATTCAGCAATGCCTCTCATGTTTCTGGGTCCGCGCTGTTGTGTTTGGTGTATTTCCTTGAGCTGCCGGCTAAACAAAGATGGAAATATGTCACGTCAAATCATTTGCAATGTAGCTACAAAATAACTGAAAAACTCAATCTGAAACATCAGTATTAACCACGAGGCTTTGGTGTCAATCCATCATGAGTTTTTTTTCTACACTCACTATATAACAACCTTGTTCATAAACCCATTGGGCTTCGGGAATCAACATCATAGTGCACCAATCGCATTATTGCAATATTCTATATCCTGCTGCTGCAATGATACAAATGTTTGGGGTTAATAAAGTTCATCTTGTCTTACCATAGTGGTAGCTTGATTTTCATCACAGCCACATTCTCTGTTACTTGTGCATGGGCAATAAAAGAAACTTTCTGCTGGTTGTCAGAAACCAAACAAACAAACACTTTAACATGGGTGTTACCTACTTTATCCATCCTATTCCATTGGGAACGATGTTTTTTTCCACCTCCAGTTTCCTACTTCTGCTCCAGCCCAGTATCCCCAGGAATTACATCCATATTGGAAAAATTCGCACATTATGATTTACACCAAATGCCAATCCTTCAGTGCCGAGGGGAGGGTGGAGAGATGGATTGGCTCACTGTGTATCTGACGTTAATGTAAGAGTGCAGGGTTTGCATCCAGTTACTGACCTGCAGTTTATGTTGCCCTTTTTAATAACTGTAACAACGATCTTTCCCACACCTCAACCGTAGAATAACCATACAGTATTACATTATATCCCATGACCACAAGCTTTCCCAAAACTTAACCATGTTGTAGTGTCTATGTCCAGATGTTGTACAAGGGGAGAGTTTTAAAATGTTGGCATTAGATGTGATCATTACCGAACATAATACAAGGATTTGCAGAATTGTCCAATATCTTTGTTATAAAATATTTTTGTTAGTCTATAGAATTATGTACTGAAAGTGCGTATGATCACAAACAGACTGGGTGACAGAAAGGAACAGACGACCATTTGAATATGAGAGACAGAAAAGAGAGAACGAGGTGAGTCAAGAGACAGAGAGAGAGAGAGAGAGAGAGAGAGACAGACTCAAGGGATAGATAGGGATAGTTTACCACCAACGTTCCTTTGCTCGGCAATGATAGCCAGTGAAGCAGAAAAGTGAATTACCCTTCTACTCCAGCACTTCTTAATTTAATATCTCCGATGAGCAGCTTCAGCTCTGGATTGGGCCAGGGTGTGCACATTTGTGCTGTGTCACAAAACATTAGACACTGTCGCTGCTATTCATTTCTGTATGGTAATTCTGAGGCACACCTCTTACTCTGGGCACCGAGGGACATCTCTCTCCAGATTTTCTATTTTGGGTATTTTATTGGGAGAATTATCATCCATTGATGTATATTTAGTTCCTTTTTGTCGAACCACAGAGGAATATGTAGTGGCTGATTGAATAAAAGGGCATACCTATTTCCATTGCTCATCTATTTTGCCTTCATTTTTTTGTTTCCCCTGGAAGGAACTTGTGCTCAAGGGTAATAAAACAATATAAGTGTGAATGAAACCAAATGGGTTTGACTGTTAGTTACCGCTGTTCTAATCCAAAGTCCATATGACAACACAATTTTTTATACACCTTGCTTTACTCGTGTTTATACTAGCCGGTTTTCCATCCGGACTCAGTAAGTCAAAACACTGGCAAAGTGCCAAATACTTCAATGGTCTAATGATTGTGTGAAAGGGAAAAGGTTACCTGGTCGTTTCACTTATCAAGAGTTAGCTCAACCGTGGGATGCTTCTCCAGTTTTAAGGATGGTGGCGACTTGATGAGATCATTGTGGGTGGCGACTTTCTCAGCGCTGCGTGCTAAGTGTTGCTGCTGTCTCTTATACACATCTGAGAGGCTGGAGGAAGCATTTCAGCGGAAACAGAATTGCTGTCCCTGAGGGCAGGGGGGTCGTGAGGGAGCTGGGAGGGGGCACACGACTGAATATGGATGAGGAAAAATTGAGTTAAAACAGAGGAGACTGCGGCATTCATTAGACCGCCCACCCTCTGAAGTAGCTGCTTAATATGCGTGCTATTACTATGCAAATCAGCGATAATGAAACGCAGAGGATTTTTTTAATCAGAGGAAGAACAAGCAGATGTTGGGAGGGCCTGGAAAGAAGTGCCATGAGTGTTTGTGTGTGTGTGTGTGTGTGTGTGTGTGCGTGTCACTGTCTGTGTGAGTATTTGAGAGTATGCACATGCCAGAGCTGGAAGGTGTTGAGTTCTTTGCTGAAAAGAAATAAAATAATGCAATCAGTTCTTTAAAGCAGTCATAGCTACTGTGCAGAAACTCCATGTGAACGAGCTATCTGGGGGCCTCACTCAAACTGATTAATCTTCTCTGCAGGAGTTGCATTAAGAAATCAGAATTAAGAACAGGTTATTTATTGGAGAGATTTGTGTTAGTGCCTTGGGGAGAGATAAAGCTTGATCGACTCATACCCGACCAATCTCTGCATTGCCTACGGTGATCTGGTAAATCCCTGCGGCAGTCCTCCCCAACTGAAGAGTCAACACTGGGACACACCAGCTGTGTTGGATGGTCTGGTCCTCCTGCTGGCAACAGAGTGGTGTGGTGTGTGCGTGTGCGTGTGTGTGTGTGTGCGTATGGAGTTGTGCAATGAACTGAGAATGATGCTATGTGTTTGTGGCATCTCATATACATCAGTGAGTGTTGTATGGTCTGGTAAAGACTCCTGCATGGAAAGCTTCTCCATGTAAGTGGCTCCCCGTGGCCCCTTTGCTCTCACAGCCTAATCAAGGCGTTTCTCTGTGGGCCTGTTACATTAAGTGTTCTCTCAGCACAAGTGGAGGAATCAGGCAGTCTGGATGAAGTCATCGATCATCAGGCAGCTGCCTTTTTAGCAGTAGCTGCCCTGCAGCACCGAGTCTGAGCAAGATGTTGGATAGGCAGGGGCTGCATGGACAGGCCCGGTTACCAGCCCGTGGTGTCACTCGTGGGTTTTATTTCCTTTGCTGTTCAAACGGATACATGCATCTTCCAGTGTTAATTGAGATGAATTAAACAAGAGACTGAGGTTGATTTTATCTAGTAAAGATCAATACTATGAGGCATGTGGATTACAGCAGACAAGGATGCAAACATTTGTGTTGAGATGGACTTCACTATTGCAGTGGTGCAATACAGTTGATTATGTGTGTTGTTTGTATGTGCGGGCGAGAGAGAACGAAGAGGAAAGAGGGAGCATAAACAAATTAATGTGTCAGGCCTTTGCCTCAATAGATTGTTGTCATTAGGTGGAGAATGTCAAGTGGGTCCTCCCTGGTAGGCCATATAGAATATTACAGGAGTGAATCTCCATCCTGTTTGACTCCCCATGGCACAGTAATAACAACAATCTAATGATGCACAATACATCAGGTGTACTGAAGTCCCACTGTCCCGGAGCCAGGCTGGAATTTGATCTCAGGCTTGATAATGAGAATGGTGATGATGATGAGGTGGCTGAGTGATGATGATGGTGGTGTCCCTTGTTAGTGTGTCTCGGTCCTAATTAGAGAGGGTTATTACAAGGCTGGATTTAAGAGCTACTGTAGGTAGACCAGGCAGACTCAGACAGGTCTTACTGATTAACAACCCCTAAATAAAATCCATTTCTGCCATGCAGGCTCACAGCTATTATGGGGAATTATTTTGCATGCCCAAAAGTTCTCTCAGCTACAAATCAAATCAATGTCTCATCCAACTTGGTGTCGCAACATTCCTTAACAATATAAGGAAACAAAGGTCACACACGGATATTTATCATGGTGATTTAGTGACTTGTGAAATGTTCATTCATGGATGATTTGGCTTTGGAGAAGCAAAAACAAAGGACATCTAACACGGCACTATTCATTATTTATGCCAAAGACTCCGAAATACTGCCTTGCCCTGCATGAACCTCATCAACATGCAGCTTAGCAATCTGACAAAACATCCAGAATGTGCCCGCTCACATTGTGAGATCTATCCAGTTTTCCTGCTATAACCTGTACATCTTTTTTTATTATGTCCATATATGTTTAATGGAAGTACAATCTTTAGTTTTGGGGTCATTTCCAACATATCAAGGTGTACAGGCTGAAAGTCCACATTGAGAGTCAGCGATGCACTGCGCTTATTACACTCAGAGAAAGAGCTATGGAGCCACAGCGTTGATAAGTTGCGCATTGGCTGCCCCTCGCAACACTGACACCCGCTCAACCAGCCGAGTCCTACTTCGGACTCAAGCTGTGAAGGTCAAAGAGGATAAACCCTGCAACGCTCCGTCGCTCCGTAGGGATGTCTCAGTATGTGTGTGTGCATGTATGTGTGAAGGGTGTGTGTCAGGTACTAGAAAGAGGACATAAAATCATCACACAGTGCAGCACTCAGATATTATATTGAGCTGCTCTTCCTCACATTTTCCACTGTCACTACCTCCAACACACACAGGCCGTGTATTGTTTAAAAAAGTTGCCAAATCAATGACAGATATAGCTGCGGATCTCGCCCTCCAAAGATCACATGAGCGTGCCAGCGTGTTATCCCGCTCACATGTTACTGTATACTAAGAAATCCAGCCGCAGAAATGTGCCAATAGGTTTAAACAGCGCCAGGATGCTGTTGTTTGTTGTTCTTTAGCACGATCCAGCAGTTTATCTTGTAGTTTCTGTGTTTTTCAGGGTGTTGTCATGAACACAAAATCTGTTTGGATGTGTGTCTGTGTGTGCTTGCCTTGGTTTTCTTTGTTTGCATCTGGCCTTGGCATGAAGGGGCCGGGAGGTTTGGTCAGAGAGGCGCTGGCTGATGTCAGCTGGCCAGTGGGCACACGGTTCAGTCGCATCAGATTGCCATCACAAGACGGTTTTGGCGCTACTCTGACGCGCTCAGGCTCAGTCTCCTGTCTCTACTTCCCATCCCCCTTCTTTCCTTAATAACTCCAGTCTCTTTGTCTGCCTCTGCATGTCTAGATGTGGATTTGTGTACTGGTAATGCTTTGGAACCAATTCATCACTCATTTTAAAATTACCTGACCAATTATTGTTGGTGTAACACCCAACTAATTCTGAACAGTTGCACACAAAGCCACTGATAGAGAGCATTATCCTGCACGATGTGCAGGTGGTTCACAGTTCCAATTTCACACAAGCCAAAGTCTATTTACTTCCAGTTGAGCTTGTTTTTTTTCTGCATGGGCAAAGCATGGACCTCCTTGATATCTATTCTGCTTCAATTAGCAACAGATGCCTCCTTGCAGAGCGCTAACCGTAATTGTACGTGATGAGCAAAGCTAATCGCCCTGGTGCTGCCTGACCTTCCTACAGCTGTGAGGGGGAACTACTCTCAGAGCCCCTTCTCAGACCTCTTCCAAACACACACACATGCTCACACACACACACTTAGTGCTCCCCAATATTTAAAAATTGAGGGTAGCTGGGGGTAGTGGGAATGGGGCTAGCGCTGGTGACCGCAAATTAGCTGCTGTAATTGCATATCCCTCCCTGTGCCCATAATTTTTCAGGCCTGTTTGGTGCAGTGAGGAGAGTTTGTTTGTTTTGGTGTCAAGGCGATTTAAAATCAAAATGAGGACCTCCGGCACACATGTGGACCCTCGAGCCAAATGGCAGCGCCATAGCCTTAAATAGCCCCGCCTCTCCCACTGCACAGTGCGGCCTGGGGGGGGGGCAGCAAAAAGGAGCAGGAGGAGGGAAGTACAAACTGTGTTCACTTAAGCATTTTGCCTGACTTTCATGGTTTTTGCTGCTGGCTAATACAAATAACCAGGAGCGCTGCAAGACATTCTGGGCCCCCTGACAACAGTTTAACAGTAACTCCGACACAATAAATATCTAAAAATCCCTGGCATGGTCGAGGGCCTCTGTCCAGCTGTGGGCCCCCTGAATCATACAGGGTCAGCCCCCAAAAAAGAACTGTTTTGGGGCACAATTAAATTACCATTAAAATGTTCATAGGGAATATAGCATTTCAGTATCAAGGTGGTGTTAGTTCTCATTGTGTATATACTCTACCACCACTGCCACTTGGGTCAGCTGTTTTTACAGTGTATGTGATATTATATGTGCCTTTTTACTATGAACAAATGTAGAGTATGAAGTAGTTTCTAAACAGTATCTCCTTGTAAAGTTATTCAAACACCATTAATGTCGTCATCCAAGATAGACACAAATTCAATCCTTGCCAAAATGGAATTTCACGAAGTCTGGAGCTTATTGTTTTGCATTAAAAGTGGTAACTCTTCAAAACCCTCAGGCTTATTGCAGAGGCTTAAGCAGAGCTTACATAAGTGTGTGAGGCAGAATAAGAGAGCTTTGTGTGCTTGTAGACCACCGGGCAAAGGAGTAAGCCAGTGTTGGGCTTACTGAAAAGTTCAATTTTTCTTATTTACCAAAGACAATGACTTGCAGATGATTTTGCTCTCCTCAAAAATGTGCAAGCTAGCAAGCAACCAAACAAGCATAAATCACATTAATTAGCTTTGCAGCTGTGGTGCAGTCCTGTTGATGCCTCAGTGGCTTCACTGAGATAAGTAATCCTTATGCCATTGTGTAAATACAAACAGCAAACCAAGATTGAACAACAAAGACCAATTAGTGCTTTGGGTTGATAATTTAGGCTCATATTTGGATTAATTGTACTCTTGAGGATCTGAAAGTAAACATTTGATTCAATCCAATCTTAATCCAAGATACTAAATTACCTGAGTAAATCCTCTTCATTCTGTGCTTTAGCTGTGATTTAATCTTGTTCAGTTCCTCTGAAATGTAAACTTAATATATAAGTCCCATTTCAAACAAATGTAAAACGGTGAAAGATAAATATTTCCTTTAACTACAATTTTATGTGAATTAACGTTAATATTTCACATGAATGTAATCTCTGCTCCGTCTCAGTTTGACCCTGCTTCATTCTCTTATATTTACATTATAACACTGTGACTAACAGTTAACAACATATTACCCACAGAGCATATGCAGTGTATACTGTACGTGCACTTTTGAGAGGAAATGGACAGTGCAGTGTTTATACAACAATGTACCGCATTAAAATAACAGAGAACATCACATGTCATCACCTGAATGAACAACAAATGAGAAATGAATCGTAACAAATTGTACAAATTGCAGCAATGGTCTCACAGACCTTTGATCAGCAGTGGCACTTCTGATTTGTTTTTCTGACCAGGACAAACAATGCAAAAAGAAAACAATAATTATTTTCACACCAGTGGAAGATTTGGATGACTCTGAAATTGGTTGCATACAACATGTCCTATTATGTCTTTCAGCCTCGGTAAAATTCCTTAATTAACAGTTTACACAGAAAACGCTGACAAGTGATAATACATGTCTTTGTCCACTGTCTGTGCCCCGGTGGAAATATGCATGTGCAGAAAAGGATATTTTTCTCGGTTATAATGTTGGTCCGGTGCTGAAATTGTGGTCGCTGTTGCGAGCCAAGTTTTTATGAACAACTGACAGTTTTTGTTGATTTAACATCAAGATTTTGTAACCAATCTGAGTAGCAGCAAAAATCTCTGTTAAGTTCAATTTGTAACTTTAATAAAAGCTCAGTGGGTGATATGTTTGTTGTTACCTCTGTGTATGGAGTCCCTTACCCATTATTAGTGATTGAACGAGTCATGGAGCAATGTCACTACACAGATTTCAAACCAGATTATTGTACATACACTTTGCACACAGTGTAACTGTATCTATACACATGAAGCATTTGAGCCGATTTGTAGCTTTGCATTAGAACAGTAAAGCCAGTTAATTTGGGGTTTGGGAGCTGCTGGCACTAAAGTGACATCAAAGCATGACATTATAGCTACAAGATGATTTCTGGTGAAGGCGCTGCCAAACACCAAAGCTATGAATGTTTATCACTGAAGCTGTTGCCAAAAACCACAAAAACAAGAATGTTGAAAAAAATATGGACTTCATTTAACACTTTAAACAAGTTGGTACCACCCACATAACAGCACGATTTCCTTCAGTATCTAATGTTTTTGTTAGAACTTTTCTGGATGTCCTGCTAAGAGCAGGGTGTAGTTACGCATGATTAGCTGTTAGCTGACTGACCTGGATCTGACTTTCTTTGTGCCATGATATAAAGAGGAACATAAATCCTTAACAGTCAACCGCTGAACTGCACCTGATCTGATGTATTCTTCACACTGTTTAAGTTGACTGCTGACATTGCAGTTGTCAATTGTGTGCTTTTTGACACATGCCAGGGGACTCATTCACACGGATGAAAGGTTTCAACCGAACGCTCACATGTTAACGCTTGTCTCTGGAGCTAAATGAAGCCTGGGCACACACTGTTCATGACCGTGTCCTTTGGCCACCACAGTTAAACACCACATTGACCACTGCTGGTCAGGACTCTGACCACCATGGCCACGGAAAATTCTCAGTGGTCAAAGTTTTCTGGGTTTTTTTCCATTGCACTATGCAGCAAAAACATATTTTACTGTTTAGAAAAGATGATTATGAGAATAACAGAAGGCTCCGGTCAAGGCGTCACGGCATAAATCGTATCAAATGAAACCATATAGAGCTCTAGTTTGTTCAGGGTTGTTGAAATCTTGACATAAATAGTTTGATTTTTGGAGAGGGGCCATTTTTACCAATAAGCCATAGTTGTGGAAAGAGCCATTCCTGATTTCCCTCATAAACCTCCTTCTTTTAGCAGATGGCTATCAGGCATGTGCATCACATGTTTGAGCGGAACAAGGCAGGGTGGTAACACTGCATTGATTTGGTTTGGGCTCCCACCATGATATGATACCATTATCTGGTTGTAACCCTGATCGGCTCCATGTGTTTGAGGGAATGCTGCAGCGCCAAAAAAAAGAAAGGCTTCATTTCCTCCACAGAGAAAATGTTTATAGTAAAATGAAAATTAAAGGTCCACCTAAAGTTTTGACATGAAAACACTTTCATAGAAATAAAAGTAATTTATTTTGACCTATGTCTGGTATAAATAAAAAACTTAAATAAACTAAACTAATTAAATAACTAAATAACTAATTAAACTAAATTTAATTGTTAACAAGGTTATCTAAAACATGTCCATCAGTAACCACTGGTAACCATTTTGAAAATAACTTTCTCTGCAAAACATATATGTTAACCTATTAAAGTAACACAATGTATTTTTAATCATAATAGTATGACATGTAAAGCCTGCCTCCCACAAATTTATATATATTTGTCACATAGATGACATTTGTACTCACATTAACGAGGAAAACATCGTTAATGTATGCATTTGTTTTTTATAGTTGTGTTTGGGAACTCACAGCATTTGGTTGAGGTTGTGGTGTGGCTGGCCTTGGTTGTGAAAAGATGTGGTGTTGCTAAATTAACCACATGTGGGACTGAAGATGTAAAGCCTGGTCTCTGCTGTCAGACCCCTCCATGCAGAAGCCCCAAAACCTCCTCAACCACCTTCCTGCAACTTGCAGGGGCTACAAGAACTTAACACTGCCTCCCCTGCAAAAAAAGAAAAAAAATGTTACAAAACAAAACAAATACATCACACTTTTGACTTTGATTCAAGTATTGTTGATGCAGCATTACTTTGGTTTGTTATGATTGTACCATTTGAATTTGAGACATAAAGAGGGGATGGATAAGATCTACTTTAGTTATTTCCTCACTCTTCCTCTGTATTGTGAAGTATAAGGTAGTAATTAGTTATGAATGCGGTGGTGGCAGTGTTGTGTTTGTGTGCTTTCATGTGTGTGTCTGTGGTGATGTTAAAAAACGGGACCAAGTGAGTGAACGTGCAAGGATATTTCTTTAGTGAGATGACGCCTGAAATCTTCTAGGTGATTGTGCCGCATGCGCATGCTGCTCTATGTTGATAAGTGTATTGTTTCCTAACCAGCATGCCATAGATCAGATACGAAAGGGCTGTGTTAAGCCATAGCGAAGAAAAGTGCTATGGATGTGATTTACAATGCTTCATAACAGTAATTAATACAGGCCTTAATGATGTTAAGTGTAGCAAAGCTTCCAACACCCTTTGTATAATTCATGACCCCTGTGTCGTCATTCTTCTTCTTTTCCAGTCGACATTCCCTCCAGTCTTCATGTTTCCTGTGCTGGGAAAGTTGCTGTTGCCACAGAGATGGAGCAGAAAAACATCTTTCTTTGGAAGCAGCCGAGAAACAAATGAATGTTAAAGACTACCCACCAGAGCCAGGCGACTTCTTGTGTTTAAAGCTCTTCATCTGTCTGTTTTTCCACACATTTCGCATTCTCCCATTTCTCATTCCTTCTCCTTCTTTTTTTTTTTTTTTCTTAATTTAAAATGAAAATTGCAGAAGTGGAGGAATAATAAATATGTTGTTTTCCACTTTGTCTTCGAGATACAAACATGCAACATGTGCTTCAGGGCATAAATACTCAAACAGATGTTTACTTTGTAAAGATTTTGAGCAAATGGCCTGCTAATTCACAAGCTTAGACAACCACAGTGATAATCACAAACCAGTTTGTTCATCTGCAAAGCCTAGAGTAAATCCTAATCTGGGCCTGAACTCAAAGAAACATTCAAAAAAAAAGAAGTGATCTCATCGTGCCAATGATGGCTGTAATATTTTTCTAAAAGTCCCCTTGAGTTCTGCCAGTGGTGGTGCCTGTGCTCTAAAAATGTCAGTCATGCTGAAGAGGTTAACCCCAGCCCTATAAGAGAGCTGATGGAATATTACACAAATAGACGGACTGTATCTGATCCCAGCTCAGCATGTTGTAAGACCATCCCATTCCAATCTTGCCTCTCTCTGCCACCTCATTAAAAATACAAAGAGGGTAAAGAAGGGCCAGTCCTGAGCAATCTCTGTTAAAGCTGCCAGTGAATGCAGCCGCGTTAATGTCATTTAATGCTGTTTCATCTGAAAAGCCACATTAGAGTCAGATTTAGTAATCTAGGTTTGCCCATGCTCGTCTGTATGATGTCATTATGCTAAACTGACCTTTATAGCCAGATTAGGAGGGGTGGAGGGAATAGAAGGAGGCTTTGGAAAGGGAATTAACAAGAAATGAAAAATGGTGTATTTGGCATATGGATGATGAAGTATTCAGCAGCATTTTCAACTTAAGTGCCATCGACTACAAATCAGAATGAGAATGACAAAATGCCTCTTTGTGGTTTGATCAGCTCATACCCATGTCTTTAAATTAATGTTTAGCTCTTTCAGGAATTCCTGGTGTCAAATATTGGTCTTCTTTTCTCACCTTAATAAGCCTCTGCACCCCCCC
>NW_019525496.1:1007258-1022078 GCF_002814215.2 Seriola lalandi dorsalis
GATATATATATATATATACAGTGTAAAACCACTGGGTTTTTCTAAAACCACCGCACATTTGTTCTCCTGGAAGGTCTTCAGATTCTTTTCAGTCTCCCCGCACTCCCAGCAGAATCATTCCTGTTCTCTTTACATTTGGACAACATCTATCAATATGAGCTGGCTGAGCTGCTGCTGCACATACTGTACTGAGACGAGGAGGTGCAGCGCACTCAGCAATCCCTCACTTCCAAAGGTGTGGAGCAGGTTAAGCACTTAGATACTAAGCTACAGTTCTCTTTACCTTGTATGTTAAATCACAGCAGACAGACAAAACAATGGCAACAGTGAAAGGACAACTAATAAACCCAGACTTAATCTTGAAGTTGTGCTCATATTGATCATTCCAAACTGGACCATATATGAACATCCTGGCCTCTTAAGCCTCCCACAGGTGAGTGAAAAAAAAGAGATTTGCAAATACAATAAACTCATAGAGAGTGAAGGGCAGAGACATTACATGAAAATGTTATGAACATGTTCAGCTTTGCCGGTATTGAATTACTGGGTGGTGAACTTACTGCCTGCCCTGCTGGCACAAGAGGGGACTTTCCCTCCGCTGCTCTCCTCCTGGTGGCTGAAGACAGGAGGTTTCACTCTGATGGAGGCGTCTGCCGGGCAAACTGGGAAGAAATATGAAGTTCTAGCTGAGCTTTGACACATCAACACAAGAATCACTGAAACAGCCCCAAGGTATTGGAGCTGAGGTGAAATGAATAGAGAGAAGTGTTGCATATAGAAGTACTGCATATTAGGAAAAAAAAAAAAAAAAAGCATTCACTTAACACTTTAAACAATCTGTTAGAGGAAACTCTTTGGTTATAGAATAAATGTCAAAAACGTGGCACTGAGAATGACAACTGGTATGAAAGTATTCACTCACCTGATGAGGTGTTTGAGCACGTCAACTCTACAAGATGCATACATGTGGCACTTTCATAACTGCTGCATACATCTGACACATACCCAAGCACTTCTTTACCTACAGGCACTAAATGCATCTCTTGTCAGGTCTAGTTCCTCCTCTGCTGACATGATAAGCGCTTACTGCACAGGGGGCAGATTCATCTTACACTTCCTTATCATGTCATTATCACAATGTCACGTCATTATCATAATTATTATCATGTTAAGTTCTTCCATGGGGAAAGTAATTGATGGGTCAGCTCAACTCATCTCTAAGGAGAAGGCATCCCCTTGTTAGTGATCCCTGAGAAATTGCCCAGTGAGCATGTCTGCGGCGCGTGTGACCGAGGTGTGACTGTAAACGCTGAGCTGAGACCACCAGATGGTGGAGGAGGAGGGTGTTAACACCTTTGATTACAGAGTGAAACTGTAAAACATACCCAGCGCTTCAGACAAAACAGCAAAACAGAGCAATTTCCCGCAGACCACTCTTGTGAAAACATAAGAGATCCAAGAAACTTTGTCTCCTTTTCCTTCGCCCCGTGGGATTGTGCTGAAAATGAGTGCGGGGTTCCTTCAGTGCGGGTAAATGGGCCGCCTCCATCCTCCAGCAGAGCAACGCCGCCTCTCTATAATGGCCAATCTCCTCTTCAATTGGGCCTGTCTGGCCTGAAGCTGGACCAAGATTCAGAAACTATTTGTTGGAGATAGTTTGTGTGTATCAACCTGCGTCCCCTGGAATGATATATCTGTGTTAATGTATGTGATATTTCTGTAGGTGTTGAAAACAGACGTATTAAACAACAAGCAGGCAGGTAAAAGATGTTTTAGATTCTTAAGCTTTGTTACTACACAACATGATCCTGCTTGAGTCACAGTTTATTTTGTCATGCTAAGCCTGGATGTTCTCTGTCATTCTGTCTGCTGTGTCTAAACAAACGGTAAATGTGCTGTAGGAAAAAAACAACAACAAAAAAAAAACCTGTTTGCTCCTTTTTACCCATCTCTCTCTCTCTCACCTCTTGTCAGAGACATACTCTCTGATGGCAACAGTGTCTCAGCTGAGATCAGAGTGACAGAGACAACGACAGCGGAGGGAGTGACAGTTGTGGGGACAGGAACACTCCCATGCTCAGTGCTCGTGCACTATTCCATCATTAGCCAATGAAGCCCTCATAAAAGTGAGTTATGTGCCACGAGAGGGGAGGTTCCATATGGCACAAGTGATCCAGAAAGGCAACGTGTCGCAAAAGACCCCTAGAGCCCAACAAGTCAGCTTTTACAGGGGCCTCCCTCCCTGTCATTAATTGATTTTAATAACAGGCTGCGAGGGGGCAGAATGCTCTCATTCATTGGGCTGATGGGGCTTTTCCCTGGTCCCTCAGCGAACACTGCAGCACTTAGAGCTGTTTGTTTGGATTGCCTCTAGTGTGTGTGGCTCTCAGACTGGCTCGGTTACTCAGTCAGACACATACTCAATGTCCCAGCCGTTCACTCGCTTGCTCGCTCAAACATTTGTTCATTTACCAGCTCAATAATTTCTTCACTCAATCACTGGCCTAGTCATTTATACACTCATTTATTCATTCCTCCTCGCTGTGCGCTCTCCAAGGCCTATCATGCTTTTAAAGCAAGGTTCACGGGAACACGATCAGTGTCTTATAACAGGTCATGTAACATCAGAGCCAGGCAGCACGCGTGTGTGGCAGTTTCAGGGGAAAAAGAAGCGAATAAGTGAACAATGCTCACACGTTCTTCTCAAACTAAAAGCGAGGCTCCACAATCCTGTAGACTGTCTTTTTTCGGAGAGGTGAGCTCTTCCTTTACCCATCCTCCCCTCACGTCGTTGTCTCAGTCATTCCACAGACTCAAAGTGAAAAATCCCTCATTTTGCATATTTTTACTCTTTACTTTGATTGTTCAGCAGTCTGACTGAAGCTGGGAGGGAGGGACGGGGGGGAAGGGGGGGGCTGTATACCGGATGATGGGGAGGGGATAGGGAGGGAGCTGGGCCTGTCATAACTGTATAATACACCCATTACTCCTGTGCAGCAGAATTACCACTGATGGAAATGGGATTTTGGAAGATATATGGAATGTAATTATTATATACATATATGCATAGCCTTTTTTACTCTGAAAAGGAGCTTTGGAGTGATATTTTCAGGTGCAGCCTGTGTGTGTGTGTGTGTGTGTGTCTGTGTGTGTGTGTGTGTAACTGCGTATGTGCAGCTGTCTCCATGCGTTTATATCTGTCTGCGGTGAGTGACTGTTTCCTTACCTTGACAAGAGTGTATACAGTATTTTAACAATGTGTTTTTGTGTTTGCTGTTGGCAAAGTGCTTTTCATCTTCTGGATTCCCGCCACCGCTCGGTTCAGCCTCTTGCCTCTGCACCTCTGCAGCATCCTTCCTCTGGGGTTGACCCTGTGCTGAACATCTCCCTGAAAGCTAAGGTCTGACACTCCTAAACAGGCGAAGAGGGTCATGCTGACTCATTCCAGCAGTGAAGCTGTCTGAAGAGTTAACAGCCTCTAGAATACCAATTTTTCAAGCTCCCTCAACCAAATAACACACACAGAGAAACCAAATTCCCCTGCAGTGAGTAATGCCAAGATAAGATACAGAGAATATTTGCTATCGTGCACTCACTATCCATGCGAGCAGAAAAAAAATATTACGTCTACGTTGCCATGCGGTGCTTTTGCCATAATGTCCCATACTGAGTTTCTGTATTATCATAATAAGTGTGCAGCTGAAGCATGCAACACGACAGCAGGAACATGAGGCGGTATGTATGGTTTTCAGTGTGGTGTACCTTAGGCGAGGGGCCTCTGCTGGAGGTTTTCTTTGGAAAGCACCTGGGTGTGAAAATAGGGCCTCCCAGTCTGGCCTGAGAGGCTGTGTAAACACAGGTTCCAGTCGGGCCAGCCTGCAATGGACTGGACCTCTCCAAACAGAAACCATGAGTCAGCCTCAGGAACCCATCCACTTTCTCCTGCAGGGATAATCAGCCAAATACAGCCTGGAAAATGTACACGCTATAGGGATGATGGAGGTCCTGGGCTATATAAGAAGTCGTACAAGTCTTAACCATATGGGCTTTTTGTTAGGAATTTAGGACAGTATGCTAATTTTAGACCAGAAAACATTCCCCTCTCTCATTTTCCTTTACACTGAAACCTCTAAACCACCAAGCAAATACTTTTAGTCTCAAAAAGATAACCATCGCACAAACTGAGTCAACTGAACAGAAAGATTGAACTTTTTCTAAATAAAAGGAGAAAGCCTATATGAAGCGTTGGACTCTTTGCAGCCATCTTCATGTCAGTGTCTGGTTGAGTAGAAGACTTTATTAAGGCATTCGGGCGTCTTAGCTCTGCAGAGAGGGAGTCTTTCCCCTCATCTCCGGTCTGCGTGAGTAGAGAGGCAGGGGCCTCACACTCCACTAAGGAATATTTATCTTTCCAGCTGGTTAGATGGATTAAATGACCATCCCGCAGCGAAGGGAGAGGGGAAGAGAGTTTGAGAGAAAGCGGTGAGGGGATGGAGAAAGTTTGGTAGAGGAAATGTGCCACAGGGAAAGAGAGCAGAGAGAGGGTGAGGAATGGAAAGATGCTTAAGCCTTCTACTTAGAAGAAAATACAACAATAAGAATGACTTAGCAAGTCGCATTTACCCCCGGCTGTGACAAATATGATTGTGACTTTGTCTTCTCTTGGTGTTGGGGGGTGTTCGTCTTCTCTTGGCGTTGCACACATGCACACATGCAAGTACAAATGCACATGCACACTCAATGACATACAAACACACAGAGCTAATTAACTTCCTGACACATTCGCAGAAATTCATTTCAAAGACAGAACGCATATGTTCATGCAAATGTGATGAGAAACCGTTAAATGCTCAAATATCTGAAGCAAATGGAAAATATTTCTCAATCACACACCCCTTTGTCAATTCGATCTTGACTTGACTTTTTACATTTCACACTAACAGCACACCTGATGCCGCTAGTAAGGTCATCTTAAAGTCGTACTAATTGATATCAATTAATCTCAATATACAGGATTCACTATCTGAAATGATTATTTTTTTTGATTCTGAAAACAAACATCAAAATTGCCCTTCGACTTAACCGCCATATTATCATACGCCTAGTTTCAATAAAAAAAGGGACACAAGTCTCATTACAAGGTGTTTTCATTTCCCCCTTCATTCACTCACTCCTCCATTTAGTGCATTGGGCATTGCATATAATCAGCCCACTGATATAAGCACATGAACCACAAATAAAGGAGTGTAATAACATCAAAGGCCTGCCCTGTGAAATGTGATGCCGGGGTATTCAGACAGGAATGTTGAATGGATGGCAGCTATGTGTGTGTGATTGTGGTTATGCAAAGTGCAATCTAAGTGGGGAGCTGAAGTCATGGAAATTTCCCTCTGTAAAAGTGAAGCATGACAATGGATTTGGAGCATCAAGGCCCGCGGGATTATGGGGATCACATAAATCCCCCCGCGCCATAATTTTAGCAAACCACATCAAGCTCCATGTTAAGGGTTAATAATCCAGTTCCCCACCTCTTCCAGCTCCCCTTGCACCCAACCTCAAATCCCTAACATTAACACGTGTATCCAGATGTACAGAATATAAAGCCATTCACACACATACACATACACTGTACATGAAACAAATAGGGACACAGACATAAACAGACCCATGCTGGTATTCCTGCACATGCACAGATTGCAAACCTAGCAACACATGCACAAGCTTACCACACACACACCTATACAAATGCACACACACACACACACACACACACATACACACAGACATAGACAGACTGTGTTCCCAGGTCTGTCGTGTCCCTGTGCATCTGACATCATGGCATTGTTATAACTGTTGGCAGGGTGTCATGGAGCATGCAACAAGAGCAACTGCCCCCCACCTCAACCCCCAACCACCTTAACCCCCCCCCCACTCCCCTCACGTACACACGCACACACACATACACACTGCATCATCTGGAGCTCTAAGGTATAAGAGCAGAGGATCTTGTCGGAGGAGCCTGAAATCGATCGATGCGCTACAACAAGCTCAGTTTCTCTCCATCGCTTCACCCCCCCTCCCCCCAACACTTCAGTTAACTGTGTATGTGTGTACGTGCATGCGTATCTCTGTGTGTGTGACTCTCCCTCTCTCTCTCTCTCTATCTCTCAGTCTGTGTCCACTTTAACATCTGTACTAGCAGTAATCAACAGTTTGCACGCACACACACAGTACTCTGTGTTTGGAGAGAGAAGCGTGCCATGAGGAGAGCTCCGGCTCCTTTCCTCTATTAGCCTGCTGTCGGAGGGAAGGCAGGGATAATGTATAAGCCAACAGGATTAGGAGGCAACAAAGCATCAGGCTGAAGAAATCCCTCACAGCCTTGGGGTCCAACCAAGGCCTTTGCTGCTCTTTGGCCGTGCGGAGGCTAACTGAGCCTAGCCAACCAGCGCCCCATTCATACTGTGTCTCCAGCTGTCACCCACTCCAGCTCTCCTGTACACTTGTACACTACCACCATCACCATCACTCATATTTACCCCTCCCGCTCCAATAATGATCTCTGAATACTGTACATCCTTCAAACGCGAGGTCAAATCCAGTATACATTCTTATTTTCTGTTTCACAGACATGATTATAGCTTTGGGTTCTCTGCCTGTGGGAATCACTTCCATCTGACAGTCTAACCTGCTTTAACCACATACAGTGCATCTTGTCCAACATTTGCATTTCAAAGAAGGTGTGAGCACCTACATCATGAGCTTGATGGTTGCCTAACAGCAGCATGGCTCCCTATATAAGGTGTTGAGCTGGAAGTAAATCCATGTGATTAATCAGGTCTGAAGCTAAAACATAATAATAACCCCCTTTATATTAATGCGCAGCTCATGGCTTGAACAGCTCTGTGGAAAGGCCATTAGTCACCAGCTCCCTGCAAAGCCACAATTAAGCAGTCACATATTACTCTCTCTCTCTCTCTCTCCCTCTGTTTCCAACTTTAATCACAGTGCTGTCTCCTTCGTTATGTATTCTGTTCCTGGGTGATCGTGTCTTCAGGCTCTGACTTGGACAAGGAAATTATTTTATTTTCCTATTTGTTAAGCCGTGTATTAACAGAAGTAGCATAATTCCTGAGCTAAGGTAAAGAGAGGCCGGGTTGAAATAGAATATTAGCTTTCTAAACAGCGAGTTAATGCACCACCTCCAAGTTCAACACCATCTGCAAGAAAATGGTGAGGCTTTTTTGTAATAACTCGAAAATACATCATTACAGATATAGATATTATTTTAGAACATTTTAGAAGTACATTTTGCACCTCATCACCCACTGTTCTTTCAACCGAGAAAGTGGGTGTATGAAAAGGGGGAACTGACAGATTTTATAATTGTTATAGAAATCTTATTTGAATTCAGGAGCTTACTGATTTTTTTTTTTTCTTGTGAGGGACACTTTAAAAAGCTGTCATGCAACCACAGGCATTTCCTCCTCCCTTCCCTCCCCTCTCTTCCCTCTCTTCCCAGTTCTCTTTTTTTTGTGATATCCTCTAATTTTGCCCATGCCTCTGCAAATTTGTCGTGGCGCGTGGGCCCGTTTGATTTCATTAAACAGAATATTTAAGCATAAAAATTGTTTAATCGTCTCATGTCATTAGGAGATGGATTTCATTTTGCATACATTTGCATACTTCCCCCTCAAATTAAACCAGGCAAATATGCAAATGCAGAGGCCCAGGTTATGGCGGAGGTGTTTATTGTCATCACTTCAGGCAGTTCCACACTGCAGCGCCTCCGCAGAACAGGGGTGACAGCAACATCTGGAGGCCTGGGGGTTGGGAGGGAGGAAAGGGTGGAGGCAGAAGGTGTAGGTGTGGGGATGAAGGTGTGTAATAGGCTGCGGCTGTTCAGTTTGGGCATTTTTTAACAGCGTAACGCACTGATCCACCGCTGCAACTACTGCAGCATCTAGTGCACCAAAAAAAAAAAAAAAAACCTGAATATCTGTCATCACACCATACTGGCTGCTTTAATTACCAACTTCATCCCCAGTGCTTTGGACATCCCCGCACTAAAATGTATGGTGAGTCGATGAAGACATAAAACACAGCACTGTTCTTTCAACTGTAGCCTCTGCATGTGTTTTTATCAGCTGTTCTGCTGCTATTGTCCACATGGCTAAGCACTGCTGCTAATGAGGCAGTAATTAGCAACAGCGTAACGCTTCTTCACCCGTGCTTAAGTCCTCACTCATTTCTTCCCCCCCCTGCACTGTAATTTCCTCATGCTGCAATTTCAGGCATCACAGCAGAATTTGTTCCAGCACAATAAAAGGTTGAGCTGCAGATATGAATAGGGCAGCACATTAGCACAAAGTGACGGCAACTTTAGAGAAATGGAAAATGTCAGTCTGGATCTAACCTCATTTCATTTCCAATCAGCAGAATGCAATGTGGGCGATCCAGATGAGGGTACGCTGTCACCTTTCACCTCATAATCTATTATCGCTACATATCACCCCAGTGTTGATACTTATTAAGGCCTGAAACTAAAGGAGCATGCTATTCAGTGTGTCGTGTATGTAAATAAATACTGTATACGGGAAATGAATGTGATACCGAAGAGTGTTTATCACAAAAGTAAATGAATAAACATGTATGAGAATGTAGGGAGCAGGCACAATCACTGTGTTTATATGTGTGGGTATTACCCATGATGATGTACAGCCAGCAGAATTAATGAACAACAGGACTCTGACCTGTTTACAAGACCCACCACAAGAAAGAAGGAGAGAGATAGAGACTGAACATACATCAGCAGTACCTGTGAGTGTGTGAGTGTGTCCAGAGAGAGAGAGTGCCCTCCATGTTACTGTACAAGTCCGTTACAATCAAACAAAAGTGACCATGAGAGATTCTGACAAACCATTACCTTCATACATTGCTATGTGACCAGCAGTACCTTCCCGTAGCAGGTTAGCACGCCGCAGACAGCTGAGGCCCAACAAGAGGTCTGGGTGAGAAACTAGGGCCTTGTAGTGACTTTGCAGAGTGGCAGAGGCCTGATGACACTCAGCCCCAGTGGCAGGGACTGGGGTAATAAATCATGGGCAGTGGCAGTCAGATAAACGCTGCTCTGAAGCTGATTGGGAGGAGAAACTATTGTGACGAGTGTGAGGTGGTGAGGAGGCTTTGACGACCTGTGTGAATAAGGGTCACCACTCCGCAGAGGCAGACCCAAACAGCTCCCTGCGTCTTAATTTACCCTGAAAAGCCATTACAGCCACTCGGCTTGCTTCTTCCTGACCCTCCCCTCCTCTCTCCTTCTGCTCTCGCTCCAAGAGGAACAGTCATTCTCCAGGACCTCAATGGCCCTTAAGCACAAACTCCGAAATGAGTTCTCCTATCTGGAGGCAGACCGAGGAGCCGGTGTCTCACAGAGCGGTGGCCCCTCTGCTGGTCGTTCAGGTACTTCTAGACTCATTCATGATGTTCACAGATTTTATTTTTACTGGTTTCAAGAGCTGCCTGCATCGGCCAGAAGAAGGGAGGGATTGTATTTTCCAGAGACTCAAGTGACTCAGTTTTTCATAAATATAAAATGTTGTCAAAACTGTACTGGAGTTTTAATAATTTTTTTGTCTATTGCCAACACTAATCAGTAAAATAATTTGTTTTCACTACCTCTTTACTCTCTATTGTAATAAGGTATTTATACAAGCACAGCACTTCAGTAAATTTGAGGAACTCATTTTATTATGTTCATTTCATGCTACTTTTTACTTAATTTTAGAGGGAAAAAGGGCCTATTATACTTTTTACTCCATTACATTTTGCAATTTAATATTTTATATACAAAAAATATGATGAGCTTTTAGAATATGAAATATTATGAAAAAAAAAAATATATATATGAAAAGTTTTATTTTATTTAATATCTAATTAGTTATTCCTCAAACACTTGCAACTAATAATATTATGACACTCACATGGGCTATTTTATTAGTACTTTTACTTTTAAGTAAATTTTCCTTTTTTTACATAACCAACATTTCAGTGCAGGACTTCTTTTTCTACTTCTCATTAAGTGGAAGATGTAAATACTTCCTTCACCACTGGGTAACTGTCACATTAAACTATATTTTTTAAAAGCACAGATAGCTGCAGTAACTACAACTGCAAAGTCAAGCATTAAGCCTCATATTTCAGCTGTAAAGAATTACGTTCCTTGCCTGTGAGGAATGTTTTGAATACGTGAGGCGATCATCAGGCTGCACTGTTTTAAATTCATCGAGGAAGAAAACACAGCGATGCTAGCCTGCCCTGCCCCCCCCACCACCACCACCGCCCCCATTTCATGTTTATTTGTAAGAGATACTTTTTAACGTGCAGCTGCTTGTAACCATATTGTGATAATGATGTATAATATAGCATATAAAATAATTTTTTGGTTTTTGTGGGTGATACTGATTGCAGACTTTCTCAGTCTCAGCTTGCTCACTGGTTAGTAAACTGTATTCTAAGAGGTGGTAGATTTGATTTCTATGATGCCCATGTTAATTTTAATAGTATTCGAGTGTCTGTTTAAGAGATCTTGATTCACACATATATTCTGACTTAAAAAAATCTTTGTATTTCCTCAGGAGTGATGTTTTGTGAGGACACTGCTTTTTGAAAATGCTGGCTGATTCAGTTTCAGAGCAGACTTCTTGCTGTTAAATAATTAGTTTGACTATAACTAAAATAGGTTAAAGAACGGCTCCACTGGCAGGGCAGGAATTATAAAGCAACCTTTATGAGTCACAGCATTCACTGGAGCCAGCACAAACACTGGTGTTGGACTAAGTGTTCTGTTGTGCTACTTGGCAGAGTTAATAACTACTCTTTCAAAGAGGAGAAACAGTCATCCCTCTTGATCATTAAAAAAGCTTTTCAAAACTACTAAATTGCTCTAAAGCCTGACTTCACCACTGAATCGGTCCTACCACTTATATTCATTAATAAAGAACACATTTTACGCCACAAGAATATCTATTAGCCTCAAGTTCAAACCACCTGATATAAAAGGTACAGAGAAATGGTAAGAAAGAGAAGCTGATGCCGAATATCATGAGATTTGTGTAGAGCGGTGTTTGCTTTAAAAAGCTGTTGTGTTACTATATGATAATCCATACAGTCATAGTAGTATAATCCTCTCAGTGCTGACAAAGGCAGGTGGAAACTGCTGCTTTTAGGGGAAAATGGTGAAACAGGTTACAAGCACAATCATTTTTATCATCACACAGTATTAGTTTATAAAGCAATTCAGCCAAAGGTGACCGCACGAACTGTCTGAAAAACAAAAAAACTAACGCTAATATAACATCTTTTAATTGCAGATTCTACTTTGTAGTTTTATTGTTGTGGCTCTTTTGTACCTTTTTGTTGTATTTTCGCTTCACTCCACAGCTAATACCATGACATGACTAAAGCAAAAGGAGCCGTTTCAATACATGGATTACTGTTAGCTGAGTGGGAGCATCCAGAAGTCCAGTCCAGATTAAAGTGACAGTACATTCAGTCCATCACTGTTTCATAACAATATAGTGACTGAAGCCTGTGTACAGCGCTGTGCAGAGGAGGAACTACAATGTTTGCGGTGGCTCATCTAGCCAGCACCCTGGCAACTCTTTCCCCCTGAGTGACGCCTGTCAGTGACACTCTATCAGCTGCCTACATGCCACCGACACCTCTGCTTCACCCCTCGTGTGCTTCCTCTCTGTTCCTTCTATGTACTATCCTGCCTCCACTTCTCTCTTAGGATTGTTTCTCTCCTCTTCTACTCTCTCTCTCTCGCTCTCTCTCTCTCTCTGGCTCTCCTGCCCTCCATCTCTTTTTTTTCCGTGTTAGCGCTCCATCTTTCTTTTCCAACTGGCTCGCCTCCTTCTCGTCGTCCTCCTCCCATATCCTCCTCTCCCCACCTTACTTCTTATCCTAGCTTTTCCTTCCTATTCCCCGTCTCATGATTAGATAGCATTGGTGTTTGTGCACTGGCTCCCAGTGGACAATCACACTGTGAGAGTGGACGAGGGGGGGGGGGGCGGGATGCAAGGGTTCCATTTTCTATTAGAACAAAACATGCCTGTGGGGCCAGCAGGCGTCAACTGGAAATGCAATCTGGGCCTTTGAGCTGACACCCAGGGTGGGGTGGAGGTATAGTGCGGGGAACAGGGGCCGCTGTTGTGTGGTGGGACTCCAGAGTGAATGTTATCATTCTCCGGAGATCCCAGACTGCCTCCCCAGGCCCTCTCCTTCCTTCAAACTTGGACACCTTGGGGGGGAAGCCGGTCCCAGTGGCCTGCAACGAGGAGAGCTAATTCTGACCACAACGCCCCCTAGCCTTTCACCTTTATAATAGCCACATGCAATGTTCAAAAGTGTTTATTGATCGAGGAACACTATTTCTTCAACAATTCTCCATTTATATGACTATGTTATCAGATAGGAGTGTCACTCTCCACGGCACAGAAGATAAGTGAGTGGAAATGTGTAGGAAGAGGGAAGAGAAGGACAGATGAAGGGAACATATAGGTGGTTGGTCTCGGCAGGGCTGGTGTGAATGCAGATTGGGAGTTCCTGGACATGCATAATTCACCACAGGGGAGATAGGAGAGGAGGTGGGTAGGAAGAAAGGGAATCGAAGGGTGGGTGAATGAGAGCGAGCGAGAGAGAGAGAGAGGGGAGGGATAGAGGGAAGGAAAGAGGGAGGAAGGAGAAAGAGGAAAATGAGCAGTGCGTCTCAGGCAGCGTCAGCGTCTACAGTGAGGAGGTAATTAGGGAGCTGTCACTTGTTCCTGTCAGGCACCACTCCCGCTGAAACATTGAGCGTGTGTGTATGTGTGTGTGCGTTAGGTTTCTCTTGTGGGGGAGGGCTTGTGCTTGTGTGTATAACTGTGTGCGTGCGTGTATGTTTGTGAATGCATGCGGGGTTGCATGTGTATATAAATTGTGTGGAAGAGAGAGCGGGGAGGGCGCGGTGCAAGTTGAATTCAAATGAGACAGAAACACCAGGAGAAAAACAGAAAAAAGTAACAGACTTACTGCGAGGGAATTGTAATAATGGTGGATAAATATGACTCAGAAGTACACAGCTCAAAGTATTAGAAGAAGGGAGATGGAAAGAAGAACGATCACTCCAGGTATTTGGACAGGGACAAGGATGGAAAAAGATAAGGATGGATTACATTTGATAAGTGATATTTGTGTCAACTGTGGATTCTTATAACACACACACACACACACACACACACACACACACACGTGCAAAGTCAGGATAAAACCCCAGAGCAACAGCCAAGTGATTTGTTGGGGTAAACATATTCATATGCATGCATTATTGACACAAGACTCACACATATACACTCAGCAGCCAGAGTGTCTACTGTCACACCTCTGCATGCTGATTGTAATCTCAAATCAAAACAAAAATACACTAATGTTTAAACAGTCTTGTTGTCATATCAGTGTGGGCAATGAGAATCTATTTGACAGATCCTCAAGGAAGAAAGACGGAACATGCAGAGGTAGGTACATAAATACAGACATATGTGACACACGCACACACACACAAACGCACATGCACAGTGAGTCAGGGGATGTGATGCATGGGTATTTAAAGTTGCGAATGCCTTTATAATCTGCAGCCCCTCAGGAGACTGTAGCTCACCATATGAGTGAATCAGTGTGGGCCTGTCTGTGGAGTTTTCACTGTGACACCGGCACTCATACCACTCACTGGGTGTTCCAATTAAAACCCACCCCTGCCAGGAGAGCAACAGCTCTCCAACAATACTCCACTCTCCCACACGCACACGCACATGTGCACACACGCACGTGCACACATACACACACTGCTGACAGACCACAAACACAGTCGGGCTGACGATGATGGATGGTGTGCATAACCTGGCTGGTGATATAGACTTTGGCTAAACAGCTCAGGCCTTCACCAGGGGTTTGTCCTCAGGCAGGTGGTGAGCTTCTTCCACACAGGTGGTTCGCCAGTGATGTGCAGGGTAATTATCTCACAAGGAAATTTCCACGGTATGAGGAACGTTTAAAGGCTCGGAATGCACCACAATAATGTGTTGTGACACCATTAAACTGTTCGAGTTTAGCAGGAGTGTTTTGCACTGGTTGCTGTTTTCTTTGTGGCAATAAATACTGCTGATTATTACATGAGGTTACTAACTGGCAAGTTGGAAGACCACACAAGTTATCAGTTACAGAGAGAGTCAGTGCAGAGAAAGCAAGCTGATGAGACAAAACAAAAACATGAATTCAACTTCTTTCCATAGGGCACATGGAGATGAGCATAATAACCACGATAACAATTTGTAAGGACTTCTATGCATTGGTTTTCTGACTTGCCAGTTCAGTGTAAACAAGGCATATTGCACAGTAATGTCACAGAGTGAGATGTGCCATTTTCCCTGGGCTGGCCCATAAAAGACTCATTAGGGCACTTGAGACGTATTTGCACTGCAAGGGGCTGCCATTAAACACATCACAAGGCCTAATAAATACATTATTTAAAAGCTGTGCTCCAATTACTAATTGATTAGAGTCGAGCGCCTCATCAATAACGCAGAAGCGGCCCCTTCAAATCAAAATACACATGATTTATACATGAAAGGCTTTAAAAGGGATACGTTCTCTGCTAATCAGTCATAAATGTTTTAAACACCCAAATTTTTACTCATGATTTGAAAAAAGGAAAAAAAGAAATTGAGGGCCTGTCAGAAAGCTTGTGTGTGTGTGTGTGTGTGTCAGGGTGTGTGGGTGTGT
>NW_019525496.1:1022098-1029783 GCF_002814215.2 Seriola lalandi dorsalis
GGGGGGGTGGGGGGGGGGGGGTTCAGTGTTTGAAATGTGCACCACAGACGGAGAAACACACACATCTCTCCCACTGGGAATCAATATCAATGAGGCAGAAACATAGCATGAAGCAACCCTTCAGTCAAACACGACAAGTTTATATGAGGCAGATTTTATTTCCCAAATAAGTTTCGTTCCAACTGTATTAAAATGAGTGTCCCTATAGGCAGAGTGCTCCTGTCTTTGAATGCAATGGTTCCATTAACACACTAATGCAATATTAATTACACAATTATTTAATTAAAATGTATGCTTACATGTGTCATGTACAATTGAACTGAATAATTTAATAATAGACTCAATGGCATTTAACAATGGAATATATATATTTCAATGTGGCAGACCAGCAGCAGCAGCAGCAGCAGCAGCAGACCATGTCAAATAAAAACTTGCTATAAATAGTTTTTTGGGTATGTTTGGTGCTTTGTCTTCATTTCATGAAACAATACAATGTCTACACTTGATAATGCAGAGGATTATCAATGTAGTGTGAAAGGCTGTGCCGCATCAGTGTTCACAGGGGAAGGCTGGTCATCCTAACAGAGTATGAAACATGAAAATGAAGCACAAAAGAAAACTACTAAAGCAGCATAAATAATGCAATAAATAGTTTTTTTTGTGCTACACCTTCCAAAGAGACATTTCTGTATATTCTTCCAGACATTTGAGCCCCTGTGCATATCACTCGTTCTACGGGTGATCATAGCTGGGTAGCGTACCTGGAGGAAAGCTAAAGAGTACAAGGAGTATCATAATGAAAAACAAAGAAATAATCAAAGGCCCGAGCTCCCGATGAGCAGAAGGCCCCGAGGAGAGCCCAGAGAGTGAGAGAGAAAAATCTCACCAGATATCAAACAGAATACAATGTAAAGAGAGATTAACATGATTATGTCATCCATGCAATTCTTGCATGCATCCTGCTCTTCTACCACTGAATCTTCAACATTCTGAATCATTTATGGTTGGCATTGATTTCAAATGTTATGATACCTCAGCCAGTTAAATTATGCAGTAAACCAAGTCAAGTCAAGTTTATTTGAATAGACCATTATTACATACAATGTGTCAGTGGGTTTAACAGGCTGACCCAGCCCAAGCTCTCATAGAAGTCAAGGAAAAAACTCACCAAATAACCTTTAAACGATCAGTCTGGTCATACTCTACATTTTTCTCATGGTCAAAAAACCCACAAAAGGACCACATCCACCAATGAACTGATCCAACTAACAAGCATTGCCAATGCAGCTAAAGCCTGACATAGCTTGGCCATAGACCTAAATTGTTCACCAGAAACTATTAAATACAAAAACAATGGACCACATCATTAGTATTCATTGTAGTCATTCCCACATACACTGTCCTATTGCTCTAAACACTCTTATTCGCCACTGAAAATAGTCCCCAGTAAATACACTATTAACCTCTGTTTAAGTAGCCTTTGCTATAAAAAAAAAAAAAAAAAAAAGAAAACGACAATGCAGAGTTGGGTTAGTAGGAACAAATGGGTTTGGGGATGAGTGTCAGAGATAGGGGGAGGAAGTCAGAAAGTGCTGAGAAACAGATGAATGCACTGTTGGTTTTTTGTCTTTTTTAAGGGATTTGTTGACAATATAATATTATTTTAAGAAGTTTTCTGAATAGCGAAAGCTTTAGGTTTGGCTATATTACATCCCTGGAAAAAAAGTTTTGCTTTGGATTTGGAGGAGTTTAAAACAAAGATGACACAGATAAAGACAGTCTTTGGGTTTTGTATGAAAAGAAAAAGTTGGGATCCGCATCTATTCCGCTCATGATCACCTTTTGGGTAACCTCCGTGGTTGTTACAAGTAAAGACTGCAATACACCCACATTACAGCCACCAGCTATCTGATGCTTGACAAAGCATCCCAATGAAATAGGTTGTGTCAGGCCATCCTGTTCCCTGAATTGACAGGCTGGAAGGATGAAGCAGAGGAAGAAGAAGAAGCGGAGGGGGGAGAAGATGAAGAGGAGACAGGAGTTGTACAGCGCCTGAACCTTTGGGGGCCAACATACTGTGTACTTTACTGGTCAGAGCATTCAGACGTGAATGTCTCTGTATCAACCAACCTGAATACACAAGACCAGTCAAATCTATCGCACCCTCTGAACAAGCTTTACATCAAGCTGCACCTGTCAGTCTTGAGTGCATTCAGACCAAGACAAGTAAGACAGCTAAGATCCTCAGGGTAGGTGTCATCGCTGATCAAATAAACTGCTTATGAGCACTAACACTGACTTTGCTGAATCATAAGGTAACTGTCTCCTGTTGGAGCCCATAGGAAGGTTAGCTTAGGTTTAACAGTATACAGTGAATTGCCATGATCTATGCTAATGAGGGTGAACATCACTTTTTGTGTTTATTCTCAAGCCGATAACATCTGTTTGGTGAGCAGCAGCGTCGACACTGATGATAATCACACTGTGATAATATCAGCCACTGAAGTAATCAAGACGGTGATGAAGATACAGCAATTAATGGTCAGGATGTAGAAGAAGATGAAGGAGAGGAAGAGGAGGATTGTGATTATGTTGATGATGGAGATGAAGGTAGGAGAATGTATCTGCACTCTGGAGATTCAGATGCAGCTGGTTCACGGAATCGACTAGCTGAGCGCGCCATGCCACAGGGGGTTGTCACTTTCCGATGAAGAGACAGGTCCATGCCTATGATGGAATCTCCCAGCAGCCACTGCGGCGCCCCATGGAAGCTCATGCTAATCGCCTGCACTGGTGTTGCCCCCCCCCACTGTCAGCTCACTGAGCTGGCTCCACATCACCAGGGAGCTCCACAGACACAGACACACACACACACACACACACACATTGCCATACACTCTGACAGCAAGTGCAGCACTGGGATACACAAAGCGGAAGAGGCTGGATGGAGGATGATCCCGTGGAGTTAGGATGCACATACTCACCGCCGCACACGCTCCTCTGCATGTGTGTGTGCATGTGTGTGTGGTAGGCATGCATCACTGTATGCAGATGCAAGTACGCCAACACGCGCGCGCACACATATCATGATGACACTAATGTGTGACAGTACTTTAAATATAGGCATATCGTTTATCTGTTAATGAGTAGAGGGAGATGAGCCTGTTGAATATGGTAATTTGCTGCCGTATTAGCCTCCAGAGGATAACTTAGAAAGTGTGAGCATGTGTGAAAATGTGTGCGTGTGTGTGTGTGTGTAAAGTATAGGTACATGTGTATTTACTCTAGGCCTGGTAGTTATGTGAGCCCTAATACTTGGGCTGCACCCCTCGTCTTCCCCTGCAACGGGAACTGCTAGCTCACTATCTGCTATCTACCTCTGCCTCTGTTTGCTTATTTAGAATGAGACGCAGTGCTTGTGAACGTATCCAAGGATGTCCCAGGATGTTTGCGTTGCCATGTTTACGTGTCTGCCGCAGTGTATATTTATCTATGGGTCTGCTAGATTTGTCTTGTAGACTGTTTGTGTAGTTTTTAACTGGTTTATTTTTCTATCAGCCTAGCCTGCATGCATGAGCTTTAATGTGAGATTCTGGCCGTGCTCCAACAAGTCTTTTTTTTTCTTTTTTTTTTCACCCTGGTGTTGGGCCATTTCTTTTCCGTAAGCTTTTTATTGAGCTTGAGCTGGAGCAGGTGACAGTTTTATGAATTGTAACTCTCTGTCGTCAGCTATAGCAGCGCCACAATAAATTTTTGTTTGCTTGCTCATCAGCTAAGGAGTACAGGTTAAACACTGGTGAGCTATTGAAAAGATGCATTAGCTTTTACAGGAATTGTTAACAATGTATTGCACATCTCTACAACACTGTTAGTTGTGACAATAAACATTAGTTTTTCACCCTTGTGACCAAACTTTCATTTTTCTAATAGAATTGTTTTTAAAAGCTTAAAGTGGCACAGCAGACTCAGGCAATCCAACAGTCTGAGTGGGAAGACGGTTAGCAACCGCACTGTACTGTCGATACCATGAAGAGTTTCTTTTTTTTTCTTTGTAAAGGACCTTGTGTAGAGGTTGTCGCCCCAGAGGATGAATTCTGTGGATGATATACTTGAGTAGTAGAGTGTCTTTGTCTGCAACATGGAGCCTATGGTGGTGGTTCATATGGATGAGAAGTGACAGGGGTCGGGAAGTGAGGAGGTGTCTGTCATGTGCGGCTGTGCCTTTGACCTCATGTTCTCATAATAAGGGGTAAGGACTCTGCTTTGTCACTCCTAGGTCAGGTGACAGCATGGCAGGCTTGGCATGGGACAAGCAGATAGCAGTGAATCAAAACAGCTCTTCTGTGGAGGCAGAGACGGACTCTCAAGGGTGGTGAGACATAGAATATACTGCAGTGTGCTCAAACACACACGCTGACCGAGAGAGCAACACATATATTTCGCAAGTTGCTTTCCTTAATCCTCTTCCTCAAGAAACTCGAAGCCATATTTACCCTCCCTCCTCTCCCCTCTCTCCTTTTGCCACCCGTTGGTCTTCTTAATATTCCAATCGGCGCACATTAAAGCAAAGGCCGAGAAATGGAGAGATGCCAAGCAGCCAAAAGGAGCATTACTCATCAGGGTCATGCTCCACTGCGCAAAACACAATCCCTCATACATCATCATAACTGCCACCCAATGACAATTACAATTGAGATGGCAAGAACTAGGAGAGAGCTCTTTAATTTAACATCCAATTATTGCAAGTTATCACCCCTTGATCAATGTAATATAACAGACATTCAATGTTGCATGTGACACAAGAGATGGGGGCCTGGATGTGGAGGGGTGCGTATCCTTAGCCTGTTGGGTTAAAGGTGGCAGCGGTTGGTAATTGTGGAGACATACCGTACTTCTGGGGTAAATACGTTTCCTGCATCTCCTTTTATGAGTAACTTGACACCCTCAGCGTGTAACATGTGAAAAACAACGAGGGTGAAACACCATAAATAGGTGTTTGACATTATCGTAATTACATATGCAGAAAGGTGGGGGAACAAAACAAAACAAAGGAGGAAGCAAAGCACGCAGTAGTATATCATAAAACTGTATCTGTAAATATAACTTTTTCAAGTTTTCTTTTGTTTCTGTGGCTACAGCATCTTCAAACACCTAAAAGTGACTGCAGCTTGTTGGGAAGCACTTGATCATAAGACGGCAGCTTGTGATGGCTTTCTGTGTGATATTCTACCTGTCATTTCGAAGGCGGCGAAATCTCGCGCATCTTCTGTAGATCAATCCAGAACAGGCCTGCAATAACATCCCAACATCCATGCTATTGATTATTTAGTGCCACGGCAATAAACCAATATGACCTGTAGCCAAGTTGCGTTACCACAGGAGATTAAGTCATAAAACAGCAGCCTGCGCCAATAAACTGCACTGTTTACTAGGCTGATATATTCAAGGGAGAGAGAGATTATTTCTCTGTTTCTAATAGGGCTCGACAGTGGCATGTATACCTCTTCTGGATTACACAATAAGGTTGGTGACATATTATAGGAGGATCATCGTTACCTTAACTACTGTAACTAATGAGGCAAATTAGAACGATGATGAAGATGATTTTCAGGAAGGCAATAATCATAAAGACGAGGAGGAAATGTAGGGTGGGCTTTTATTGTCTCAAAGAAACGGGAAACCAGCCAAAATCCGGCAAAGTTTATCCTCTCGCATTAATTGCAGGATGTGAGTTCCTGTAAGCCTCTTTGAACATAAACTAAAACAAACATACTTGACTCGCTGTGGCAAAGCATGGCAAAGTAGAGTAAAATCCATTTAGTAATTAAGTAAATCTGCATATCAGTATTAGCCACTATTAGCATAGTGTATTAACGTTGAATATACAAATTCACATCCTCTTTTCAGAGTGATCAGAGGTTAGAGTCATAGTGGAATAATCAAAATAGGCCTTAAAGCCTTTAAATCCTAATTCAAATATATATGCTAATTAATCTGGATTAATATATAATTTATGTAAATTAGGCATCTCCTATTGGGATTGTATCTATTGTTTTGTTTTTTTTGAGTAAATGTAAGCATCAGCACCACTAACTGCACTGAGATGATAAATGTTCATATCCACAAGTTCCCTGACTGCTTTTTCTTTCAGCTCCTCAAATTTTTTTTGCTTTACCTTCATCTTCCCTCTTTCTTTCTTTCTTTCTTTTACTATAATTTTATCTCTCTCACAACTCTGCTCTCTGAGCCCAGTGGCAGATTCCTTCAGCATTTCAATCAGGCGCTAAAAATAACCATCTTTTCTTTTATTCACACTGGCTTTGCTATAATGCAGCCACTCTGCACGGGCAGACTAGAGGTCAATCCATTATCTCACCACTACCCATACAAGCTGCTGTCTGACTCCTCAGCGCCAAACACAGAGACAAACCTCACCTCCCTCATTCTGCTATACAATCTGCTCACCGATTTACTATTTCCATCCTTCTTCAAAGGCAAAAAAGCCTTTTTAGAAAGAAAAAAAACCACCGCAATGTTCCAAGTGTTATCCACAAAGACAGTATATTAGCACTGTATTTTGTAGCCCCCCTAATATATTTTGCGGAAAAGAAGATAATAAGATTGTGCAAGGTTTCAAGCGTGGCACATTCATTTTGCCTCCAAAGTAATCACTTCCTTTCTGTTCAATTAGCTGATCACTGCACTGTACATTATTTATGTACAAAATGTTGCAAATCAGCTGATCCAGTTATTAGGAAGATAAAAGCCATTAATGTTTTGACATGCATTACTTTACTGCTGCATGCCACCGCTTCCTGTGCTTTAATTTCAATATGGCTGCGGCACTTTATTCTCCATTGGCAATAATGTGATTCTTCCTCTGAAAAGATGAAAGATCAATATCCTCTCAGGCCTGTGAGTTAAGGGGGGGAAAGCAAGAAAAATAAGACCATCCACTTCATCCCTATTGATATATGTCACAGTAAGATGGTGTAGGTGATAATGAAATTGTTGAAAATGTACAATTTATGTGTCAATGAGTTAGCTTCAGTGAGGTTTCCACCACACTCCCCACAGGCCATTGTCAAATCCAGACCATTAGCACGTTCTGTGGGCAACATTAACCTTTCCACACAGGCTTACCAATATCTCATCACAGCCTTAGTCTCACTGCCCCACGCTTTTAAATACTGCTCCTTTTATGAGATTGGCCGTCTCGCAGGCCTTTAAAACATATATATGCATTAGAAAAATTATCATTGATAAAGTCCATCATCTGCTGCGTTTTCTGACAATTTCTGTGAGTTACAGCCGTTCGTCTGCCTTTTGCCTGCTCGTCTCCGGGGGCCTGGAGGAGGGTGCGGGTGCTTTTTCTGCTTAAAGACACGAGGCTTTTTTTTTTTTTCACAGCCATCAGTGAGGCGTCATTGTCTTTGAGAGCATGTTGCTTTTCATGTTTGGGTCAAGAGCTCAGAGGACAAGATAGCCACTCAGTGAAACAATCAGGGGAAAAGTATTGATCTGTGAGCATTTGGGCTTGCCACCAGCTCATGCACATTACCACTGGCTGGACAAGGTGAGGCTGGAATATTACACATAAAATCTTGCACAATTTTCAGCTGCAACTTGGCAGATTAGATATTAATACTACAATATTTTCATGTATTGCAGCTTGACTTTGTGTT